>NC_136070.1:970346116-970849046 GCF_964261635.1 Lissotriton helveticus | reverse complement strand
ATGGAGAGCCTGGTGGAGGGGTGTATGAGGCTAGACCTGGAGGGTACGAAAGGGCCTTAGACTGGTCGGAGGACCAGTCCCAGGTAAGTGGGGAGCTGGGGCCTAGGCACCTGCTCAGTGGGGTTGGGCAGAAGCCACCGGTAAGTAGGTCCTGGGAGGGGAGGAGGATCAAAGCATGGTGGGTGGTGGGAAGAAGATGTGGGAAAAACACAGGAGAGCAGGTAAAGAGTAGTGTAGGAGGGAGGAGGAAAAGTGTGGGAAGCGATTATGAGGCTGGTGGAAGTTGAAGGCACAACAGAAAGTGGCACAAAGCAAAAGCAGAGCGTACGAGGAGGAGGCACAAAGCACAGACTGGGGGAAAAAGGTACAAAGCAAAGGCAAAGACTGAGAGGAAAGGGTACAAAGTAAAGGCAAAGAATGAGAGAAAGAGGCAGAGAAGTGGGAGAAAAGAGAACAGAAAAGAAGACACGGAGAGTGGCCGCAGCAGGGAGAGAGGAAAGCCTGGCCTTGAGAGTCTAAATAGGCGTGAAACTGGTCAGAGGACCAGTACTAGAAATGTGGGGAGCTGGGGCCTAGGAAGGCATGTCAGTGTTTCCAATGTTTCCAAGTCAGTGTATTTCTGTCAGTGTCACCCTGTCAGAAAACACATGTCAGTACCCCAGTGTTGTGCCCCACCAGTCAGTGCCCTTTTGTTAGTGTCCCTGTGCCGGGTGCCTGTCCTGGTGTTGTGTCCAAGGGTCAATATCTTAGTGTCCTGTGTCCTGATTATGAGCTGAGAGAGAGAAATATGACAGTTTGTGATTCCTCATAGAATGTGTATGTGGGTTACTTGGACCTCCCTGTTCAAACTTGGTGTGAATGTTTTACCTCAGGTTGCCACTTTGCTGACTGTGTAGACCTAAATGATGCAAAACTGCCTATTAAGGTAGATTTCACCTATATGTATAATACAGTGAAAGCACTGAAGATTTCCCAGTAAACCCTACTGACCACTCTATGAATCACCATTAATATTATAAGGCCTACCTATCCATGCAGAATCTCTTGTGTTCCAGGATACCTGTGTGCAATTACTGGGCTGCACACAACAGTAGTCTCACATGTGCAGCCCATGTTCACATGTAACTAGCCCAGTGCCTGTTGCCCTAGCTGTGCCACATTGGCCGTATCTTAAAAGTGGACACTGGTGGGAAACACGCTCAGTCTGCGCACAGTGAAATTACCATGAGTGAGACTCAAGTAGTTAAAATTACCCACAGTAAAGGTCCAAAAACGGGTGATCAAAAGAGAAAAATCCTAGTGAACTAACTGGGGGGAACCCATTAGCAGCACTGGAGATATACATTTTTGAAGTTTTACGTAGGAACAGCACCAAGAATATCAAAGTGCCAATGACAGTCAATGGTTGCGGTAGACAGGAACCTAGGTGCAATTTGAGGCTCGCCGAGATGGAGCGCTTGTCGAATACACAAACATGGTTCATCATGCTCAAGGATTTTACTTCCTGACTTAATTCTTTACGTCCCAATCAACCACAGGAGTACACATCTAAAGCTCCACAGAACCACAGGGTAAATATTTAAAGACTCACAAGGTGTCAGGCAGACAACACCAGCAGGGCCCAGTGTTGGTCCAGTTGCCAGTGGTCAGCTGGACAATTGTAGGAAAGGATTCCTGTATCTTGTTGTATCCCTTTAACTTGAATAGGAGGTCAGCCTGTGGAGTCTGCTTCTTTGTCCTAGGTATAAGAGGGACCAGGCCCAGTCCTTTAGGGCTCTGCTCAAGTCACAGACAGCAGGCCTTCGCCTCTTCTATTTTTCCTCAGGTCCAGAAAGTGTTCTGGAGTGTGTGCATAGAGGTGCCACATTTATACCTGGCACTATCCAGTGGGTGGGAATAACTCCTGGGCAAGCTGTAACCAATGGGGTGAAAGTTCTCAGGATCAACCTTACCCACTTTGGGTATTTTCAAGATTGCTACAACTCTTTGGTCACACCCAACTTCAGCTCTGAGAACTGGGTATGTGTGGGGAGTGTAAATAGTAATCCTATTGTCCTCCGACATCTAACACTAAAATCCAGTTTAAGGCAGCCACTGTACCACAACAAACCCAGAGACAAAAGTCTATTAGGTCAAAAACAGGATTCTTTGGAAACCAGACAGTGGATACACAATAATTGCTTGGCATTCTCTTGTCTTCCTTTCAAGTGCGCCCCAAGAGCTATATGTAAAATCCAGAGACTGAAGTCTAGTAGTACAACAATAGGATTCTTCAGCAACCAAACGGAGTATACAGGAGAATTGTCTTGGAACTCCGTTACCTTCCTTTTAAGTGTGCCCCAAGTGTGACCCCAACAGAGCTGTCAAGTAGGAATTTACATTCAAGCAGAATTTAAGACTGTAATGTAAAAAAGGATGCTTCCTGAACCCACTCTTCTGCTGAGCTTAAAGGAGTCATCCTTGACCATTCAGGTTGACCTGTCAATTACAGTGAGTGATTTGTTGTGTAGCTCATGGGACAAATTCCAAACCTCTATTCAAAAGCTAATGAATGGCTGGAAGCTAGCAGACGATTGTGCTAAGTAGCCTTTTGACAATTGAGGTAGGTAATGGCTACTTTTCTAAAAGTTCCTTTTCCTTACTATTTATTAAGCATCTGACTTAGTCTCATTCCCAAAATACAGTAATAGGATTTTAATCTGTACTCTGGTTTTCTACATAGGGCAGCTAGGCCTGCCACAGTACAAAATAGCTTTTGGGTGCTAGCCATTATAAGGACTTGTTAACATTAAACTTCTACATGTCCTACTTGTAAATACCATGCACCCTGCCTTGTAGGCTACAAGGCCTACAAAAGAGTGACATTAATATTTAAAAGGTAGCTCTTGACCTGTAAAAATGATCTATTATGACAGGTCAAATTGCAGTTTTGACACTTCTACAGTCAGGCTACACAGTATAGGCTGGAAGCCATGTTTGCACTGCCACTGTAGTGGATAGCGCAATAGGTGCTACCGTTCACTAGTGGCATGTAACGTCCAGCCCTAGGTACACTTTGTACCATGTAGGAGGGACTTATAGGCTAGTCAAATATGGCAATTAAGAATATGCCAATTTGACAGGATGCGACACCAAGACCACCGGGAATACTCATTCTATTCGGCAGTACATGCCCTACATACTAGAATAGATAGGATCCTCTGCTCTGAAAGCATCGCAATGCAAGTACTACACTCTACATACTTAACCAAGACATTCTCCGATCACAATCCACAGGAGATCAATATCACATGGGGCAGAGTGCCCTCCCCGGTCCCCACATGGCGCTTATGGCCACAGCTATTGGAAGACTCAGTGTTTCGTACAGATCTGCTGCACACAATAGACCGCTACTTTACAGAAAATAGCAACACGGCGACAAGTGGATTGATTGAGTGGGATGCATTCAAGGCAGTAATACGAGGCAAGGCGATTAGCGCGACGGTCGTTGCACGACAAGAACTCCACAGGTCTCTGATAGACACTGAAACACAAATGGGCAGATTAGAGTAGATGGCGGTGACTGACGACACTCACTCGGGTGCACTCCAGGAAGTGAGGATTAAACACGCTGAACTGTTGGAATCCCTTAGAGTCAAAGATTACCAGGAATATACTCGAAGAACACATGTAGAGGCGGATAAAGCAGGCACTTTACTAGCTAGATTGCTCCGGGATGCCCCTGCCACAATAGTGATTACTGACATCAGAAAGGAAGATGACACAAGAGCTTGCACACAGGAAGAGATTAATGAGGCATTTAAGACATACTATGCTTCCTTATATAGTGCACCTGAGGGGGTACCCGACGAGCGGATAGATGCTTTCCTATCTGCCCTGACATTTACCACGTTGGCGCCTTCGGCACAAAAAGACCTAGCGGGGCCCATAACCTCACAAGAAATCAGGACTGCTATGAAGGGACTTCCTCGTAATAAGACTCCTGGTATGGATGGGCTCCCCATCGAATTTTACGCTACATACGCGGATTCTCTGATGCCCAAATTAACAGACTTATATAAGGCAATCTGGGAGGAGGGTTCCCTACCTCTCACTACCGCACAGGCACTGGCCATATCATTGCCTAAGCCCAGCAGGAATCATGCGGAAATGGCCAATTACCGCCCGCTGTCGCTGCTACCCACTGAGTACAAAATACTAAGCAAAGTGCTGGCCAACAGATTACAGCCGTTCATGACCGGCACGTAGCACTTCCTTGAACATTAGGAAATTGCATCATCTGATGTCAGAAGCGCGGAAGCAGTTCCCCCACGCGGGCTGTCTCTCTTTAGACCTAAGGCAGGCATTTGACTCGATCTACTAGGAATATATGTTTCGGGCGCTACCACGCTTTGGGATACCGGAGGGGTTTATGACCTGGCTGCGACTGCTATACAAAGCTCCGCAAGCGTGAACAAGGACAGGTAGGCACATCTCGGGCGAATACATGATACACAGAGGGACGCGCCAGGGCTGTCTGTTATCGCCCCTGATTTTTATTCTGGCACTTGAACCCCTGGCGATAGCAATGAGACAGTCCTTCCCAGATATGGGAATACCAATAAGGCGCACCACCCACCTTTTTTCGGCATATGCAAACGATATCATTATCTATCTTCGCGATCTCCGCCAACCCCTAGCTCCAATTTGTGATTTGTATAGGCGATTCATGACCCTATCCGGCCTCGCTGTAAACATTACAAAATCGTATGCCTTTTTCTTTACGGAACGTGCTGAGACCACGGAAGTGGAGTTCGTGGATACCTCACTACAGGTGGCACCCACTACATTTAAATATCTGGGTATTCAAGTTTATAGAACACATGCGGATATGTTGGAGGGCAACCTTGATAGAACAATAAGGTCTCTGCGGTCCAGCGTTGTCTTCTGGACCTCATTGCCCTTATCCATCATGGGGTGAGTTGCAATAGCGAAGATGGTAGTCTTACCGCGTCTGCTCTATTATTTCACGAATTTGCCCCTCTTGATGCCACTATCCACCTTTAAAACGCTGAATAAGATGCTTGTGGATCTTATTTGGGGTACGGGACGTATACGCATTAGTCTGAAAAAGCTTCAGGTAGGCACTAGACTAGGAGGGCTGGGAGTCCCAGACTTCCGGGCACAAGGCCTTACATCATAGCTCGCCCAGTTAGATTGCTCAGAAATTGACAATCTCAGGAGGCTCAAGAGCCACAAGAAGCGCAGAAACTCTCCTTCTGAAACCACAAAGATTCAACAAGAAAAAAAGTACAAGCGCTCCTTCTCAGGGATGGCCCCCAGGATCTGGAATGCCCTCCCTCCAGAAACTAGACTCATCTCATCCACTGCACACTTCGAAAAAGAAGTCAAATCGATCCTCATGGCTAAATTCACTTGAACTTAAACTATGCAAATACTACTTGCCTATGTTTCTCCACCTTGTATTTCAGTGCCTGATTCGACCACAATTTCATAATCACACTCTACTACCATGCATGGTTGGCATCTTTGCACAAACTGCCTTGTTAAGCTTGTCTGTCTTTTGTCCTCCTTTCATATGTATGTAAAGCGCTCTGATATCTGTAAGGATCATGTTCGCGCTATACAAAACCCTGAAAATAAATAAATAAATAAATTACTACGCCTGCCAGTTGCAGTGGTTATCATACTGGACGGCGGGACGTAACCTCCATGAAATAGGGTACACTGCTATGGACATTGACAACGGTGCCCTACATACCCTACTACTGCCAGGTAATAGAGCACCAAGAGACCTACCTCCACTGTTAGATACTGCAATCGCCTGTTGGAAGGCGGCGCTAAGGTATGCCAATGCAACCTCCACGTACGTGGGCAACATACCATTACTGGGCATCCCACTTAACACTGGTACCCGTACTAAACGCAAGATAACGCCCTGGGCGGAGGCCGGTGTCACCACGGTGGCGGATCTTTTTAGCCAAGAGCTCCTGCTGGATCATGACACTTTTGTAAACGAGACGGGTGCTCCGCTACACTTATTTTTAACACACGATGCACTGGTACAATACATTAAGAACCACTGGGCACCACATGGTCAGGAGCCCGAACATAACAAGATGGTAAAGATGGTACACTATATGGGAGGAGGGAGGCATCTGGTCCGCTGGATATATCATGGGATTTGCACGCATACTAGGATGCCCCTAGATCCCCTACAAGCTCTCTGGGTGGGGGAGATAGGACGGAATGACGGACAAGTAATGGGCAGTGATACTGGAACACCCCAGGAAGGTATCCCGGAACTCGAGATTTAAGTTCATTCAAACTATGGTACTCCACCGTGCCTATCTGACCCCAGAAAAACTGGACAAAATGTTCCCCCAGTCACAACACTTCTGCCCTAGATGCAACGCAACAGGGGTGGGCCTACTACATATGTTATGGGCATGCCCCAAACAGCTGGACTATTGGGTTATGATCCGGGAGGTTGCAGGACTGGCAGCTCACACGTGTTACAAGATGCAGTAGAGGAATGCTTGCTGGGGCTGCACAAACACAGGTCCAAACACAAGGTGCAATATCGTTTAATCGACCTGGCAATGATACTAGCTCTCAGGAATATCACTATGCGATGGAAATCTAGTAAACCTCCTGGGGTGCACAGTTGGCATGCGGAAATGCTAAAGTGGGGTAGTGCAGAGGGCGCAGCGCTGCGCAGAGAGGAGACACAAGGTTTACGAAAGACGCCAATAGCAATGGAGTGGGAGGCTATGTTGGAGGAGTTAAAATCTGCGGATTTGTCCATTGATGGCCTGCATCAGAGTGGGGAAAAGGGACTGCACCTCTGGCATACCATACAGGTGAGAGTCTATCTTCTAAATGACATAATCAAAGACCACCCCCTACTTGCTGAGAGTTGTCTCCCAGTGTTCAGGTTCAGACTGGCCTACAGGGCAATCTCGCAGTGTCAGAAGGCTGGTCTGTCAGGTCAGTGTGGAGTCTGTTTTTTGACTGTTTAATGGCCTGTTTTAAAGTCTGGTGGGCCGTTCTTTACAGTTAATTACCCTGATATTAAAACAAACATTGCCCGAAGCAAGCTCAAATCCATGAAGTCTACCATACTATACAAAAGGCAGCGTGTCTTTGCAAATGCTAAACTGCCCTGATTTGAAGAAGTGGGACACTTTATTTGACATCTGACTCACTAGTGGGAGCCACCTTTATTTTGCTGGCTGGACCTATTTTCTGTCCCAGTTCGACTCTGCAGTGTGTGGAGGCATTTCATGATTTTTTCTGTCCGGGCTCACCATGGTTTATGTGGCTGTGCCAGACAGGAAATCCGCCAGGGCATGAGATTTAGGGGCCACTCCAACAGCATGGCCCTTCCAATGCCATTTCTAAATTTGTAAGCGCCACATATCTGTTTCCCCACAGTGGAGCCAGTTGGCGCTCCTCAGACAGGAAACTGCATTTAGCCAACATCTGAATGTCCTGGGATCCAAGAGATCGATGGGCTGAGCGTCCCTAATTTTGGGCAGATCTTCCTTTAGGCACACTTCCAAGTGGGTCCCTCAGTATGCACATCTTAACCTTGGCCGCAGAAGAGTTCAAAACTGTGCTTTATTTAAGCAGGTGGTTTCCGGTGCTGGGCACTGGCACTTAATTGTCAACATCGGAACTTATGATTGCTGCCACATGGTGGCGCTATTTGTGCAATTTAGATGTGTGCTGAACAACAGTTATTTATTAATTCAGTATACATTAAAAACAACTCATACCTGCGGCACAAGCCTTTCTTATAGCTTTGGGGGCCTCGAACAGTCTGAATTGTCACAGTTGTAGCAGTGTGATGGTTAGTAGTTGTGCAGGTACTGTCATTGGCAGCGCTGGCAGGGCCATTGGCTGGTGCAAACTGAGATGGCCTCCTGGTCAGGGCCCTGGCACTTATTTTGTTACAAATTAAGTAATGAATGTATTAGAATCTGCCTTGAAAAGGAGCTTTCTCCTAAGCTGCGCTTCGGATCACTGAGAGATAAAGTCTGCAGTCTCGCTTGAGAAGTGAAAGGGTCAAGATATTTAAAAAAAACACCCACTGATAAGGAGAATACAATAGGATATCCCCTGCATTCCTGTGAACGAAGATTATTTTGTGTTTTTATTTTTATTTATTTTTATTTATTTAATGCGATTTTATATAGTGCGAACATTACCCGAAGGTGTCAGAGCGATTTACAAAAGACCCAGTTGCGTTGCACAATGACTTTGGATTACATGAGTTACATACGAGAAAGAAACAGAAACAATTGCAAATGTACAAGTTGTAAAGTCACTCAAGGTGAAGATATAAACAAGAAAAAATTGCAAATGTACAAGTTGTAAAGTCACTCAAGGAAGAGATACAAATGGAAAAACTCTAAAATCACATAGGAATGGTAGTAAGTACAAAGGTCTCCTACATATACTAGTCGTTAGAATTCTTTAGTCTGCATAGCGCCTTTTGGCAAGCGCATCCTTTCTTATTGTGTGGAGAGCACTCCAAAGGTGTCACTGGTCTCATGTGGCACTAAAAACGTCCAAGTACAAAAACAACTTTTGTATTTCAAGACCCGGAAGCAGTTTAACTTTCACGCGTCAGCGACCTCGTCGAGCCCGAGCTGACACTCTGATGCATTTCTCAAGTGCACTCTACCTTGTCTTGAAGCCATGGTGTCTGGACTCTCCCCACCCCTCCTCCTTTGGTGTCACTGTTAAGTTGGATATTTCTGACCTTGAAGATAAAACGTTCTCAAAACAAAAGGCCGCAGACAAGTGGCTAGGCTCCAGCCATCCTCCACCAGGAACGACCTTCATGGGAAATAACTCAAGAATGCCAGAAAACATTTCTCTGTAAAAGTTCATGTTTAACAATAGCGATTTGTTATTTTAGGTAGCGCTTCATACCACTGGTTTGCTATCTCTTGGCGCTGTGGACAACTGTTAAATTAATATCACGTAATTGACTGACCTTGAAAGGCTACTATGAAAAGCAGCACTCCTGAGTTTTAGCAGATGTATTATTTTGCACCCCAGTGCTAAATCCAGTTCATTTATGTTATAACAAATCATTTTCTTCTCTTTTGTGGCATTTCAATTATTACAGTTTTGTCTTTTAATGTACTCTAGGTTTAACCTTGGGGGGGGGGGCGTATGTGGTCTAACGGCTAGAGCAGTCGACCTTGCAGCTGGGGAACTGCGTTCGATCTCGGCAGAGTTCAACATCCTGTGATTCTGGGCAAATCACTTAAGGCCATATATATCAAAAAAGAGTTTTGCGATTCTCAAATTGCGATTTTTAGCGAATCGCAATTAGAGAGTCGCAAAACGCAATGTATGTAGGATTGGCAAATAATTTAGAGAATCCTATATATTCCTTAATTGCGAATTGCAAATTGCGAATCGCAATTAAGGAATACCTTCCCATTCATTCCTATGGGCCTAGAGGCCCATAGGAATGAATGGGAAGACATTCTCAATTTGCGATTCTCAATTACAGAATCGCAAATTGAGAATGCAATTTCAAGGGCCAAGGTGTCAAAAGGACATCCTGTTGCACCCCTGAAATGTGCATGTGTGCACATGTGGCACACATACATGCCTTTAAGGGCATGTATGTGCACCACATGGCACTTTGAAAAATGCAAAAAAGTGCATTTTTCAGAGAAATCGCAAATTACCACCAAATTGAAGTTGGTGGTAATTTGCGATTCCGTAAGGCCAAATTGCACTTTTTCTGTGCTTCTTACATTGCATTTAAGGAATAGCGATTTGCGATTCCTTAAATGCAATCGCAAAATAGGGAATCGCAAGTTTTGAGATTCCTTATTTTGCAAGGCAGTTTTTCTTTCATACATACCACTGAGCAAAATTGCGATCGCAAACGTCAAAATTCTGCGAATTTCGCCATTTGCAAATTGGAATGATACATATGGCCCTTAATCTCCCCGTGCTTACCAAAAAAATAAGTGTTCGCCTGTAACGTAACTGGTATCTTCGGTCGAGTTTGAGCTATATAAGCTCCTAAAAAAAAAAGTTATGTTTTCGGTAATCATTGTGACTGGGGTGGCCCACCTGCCTGTTAGATTATCAGAGATCTTTACCTTTGCCCCAAGGCAAAGGACCTCTCCATAGTATCTATGGATTCTCTGCCTGCCTGTTAGATTAAAGTGCACCCCTGCTGTAGGAAATGGACATTTGTCACCTCTGAAACCGAAGCGGACCGCATGCTGGTGTAGCCAGTTCTGCATTAATTTTTTTTTTTTTTGCTTTTCAGGAACTAACCACAGAAGTGGATTTTTAATCTGAAAAGCCCAGAAACATTGGCCCTGACGCCCAAGGGTTTTTCTCTCTTCATGTGGGAGCCATTGTTACATTTTTCCTGCCCGGGTTCGCCATGCTTATCTAGGCATAGGAAATATGCATCAGAAGGATTACTCTGAATAAGATAAACCTACTGATGCAGGAAAGATGGCACCTCTGTACTGAATGGCTCGTGGCCATTGATTGCCCACCAGTTGGCATTGACTCCACTGGCGGTCCATCAGTGGTTCCCCACTTTTGAATGAGGCAGGGGGATGCAGGTTTGCAGGGTGAGCGACCGATTTACAGTGGTTCTCCTGTCCCTCCAAACTTTAAATAGCCTCTTTTATTTTTTAACTGCATTGTTGGTTTTGGAAAGTTGTTGTACATGTCCAGCATGAATTTCTTCAAGGAAGGCCTTGCTGCTTTGGCCAAGCTACCAAGGCTGAGGCAAGGATTTCCCGCATAAACCAGTTTAACTTTGTGATTCAGACAGTTTAGGCCTTGTGGAAGCTGAATCACAGCTCGCATCAAGGATGTGGCCTCTCTCTCCCATAGTTTAGCAATCGTATTCCTCGCAGTTAACATCATGTGTTCATACGTAATGTCACACGAACCTCTATCAGAGTTTTGGTACAATGTCTTCTGAAAAGAAGACTGACACACCGTTCTCATCTGGATTATTTTACGAAAAAATAATTATTTATTTAATTTTCCCTTGTCATCATCCATCGAGGTCCATGCCCCTATATATATATATAGGGGCATGGACCCTCTGCAGATCTGCTAGAGTAAATCTATGAAGTCACACTTCACCATTAACGCCATGAATGGCTGACCACAACCTGACTGGGAGGTTGTGGCCACCATTTTAAGTATCAAGGAACGGTCCTGGGCCCTAAAATGTTTTTGCAAAGTGATTAAAGGGGTCAGGGTAGAGGTACGTACAATTACCCCATGTGTGTGTTAGACAAGTGTCGGAGGGACCTATGTTGCATTCAAAATTAAGGTTAGTGTTTTTTTTCCACTTCAGGAATCCACGGATCACCCACGAGGCTTAGCACGGCCCCCTGTGTAAATCCACGATGGATTCGTGATTCTTGAGGCCCTTTGGAAAAATCCACTTCCAGACCCACTTCTCACTTAGAATCCACACAGGTACTCTCACACCCATTTATAGACCCGCCCTGGCTTTCATGCAGCCACTCACAGACCTATGCAGGCATTCACACACCCACTCACAGAGCCATGCAGGCACTCTCAGACCCATTCACAGACCCAGATGGGTACTCACACACCCACTCACATTTGCATGCAGGAATTGACACACCCATTCACAGATCCACACAGACACTCACACAGCTACTCACAGACTCATTCAGACACACACACCCACTCACAGAGCCACTCAGACACTTTCAAATCCACCCACAGACCCACTAAGATACTCCCACTCGCACTCACAGACCCAGACAGTCTCACACCCACTAACAGATCCACTCAGACACCCACACCCACTCACAGAGCCACTCAGCCACTTTCACATCCACCCACAGACCCACTAAGATACTCCCACTCGCACTCACAGACCCAGACAGTCTCACACCCACTAACAGATCCACTCAGACACTCACATCCACTCACATACACATGTAGGCACTCACACAGCCACCCAAAGAGCCACTCACACTCACAAACCCACTCACAGATACTCTCATACCCATTCAGAGATCCACACAGGCACTCACACAGCAACTCACAGATGGACACAGATACTCACATGCCTATTCCCAGGCCCACAGAGACACACACATCCACTCACAGACCCACTTAGACACTCACATACACACACTCACAGACCCGCTCAGATACATACACTCACACCTACTTGCAGAGCCACTCAGACACTCACACACCTACTCACAGATCCACTCAGATACTTTCACACCCACTCACATACCCATATAGGCACTCACATACCCGCACACAGACCCACACAGGCACTCACACAGCCACTCACATAGGCATTCACAATCACTCACAGGCCCACATAGGAACTCACACATCTACCCACAGAGCCATACAGTCACTCACACACCCACATAACCACTCACACACACACTCACAGACCTTTACAGCCACCCACACACCCACAAAACTACTCACACAGCCATACAGTTACTCACACACCCACTCACAGTTCCATACAGCCACTCACACACTCACCCACAGACCCATAGAGCCACTCACAAACACACTCACACACCCACACAGCTCCTCACACACACACTCACAGACCCAAACAGCCACTCACACACCCACTCACAAACTCATACAGCCACTCACACACTAACTCACAGACCCAGACAGCCACTCACACACCCACTCAAAGACCTATAAAGCCACCCTTAATGGTTATAGGTTACAGTTAGGAAATAAAATAGAAAAAACATTCAAAATTCACTAAAAAAGCAAAAGGTTAAAAGGACGATAGTTAGAAAATAGCATAAAAAAACATAGAAATACACTGAAAAAAACTATGTTTACAGGGATGTTATAATTAGGAAGTAGAATTTAAAAATACTTAGAAATTCACTGGAAAAAAACAAAGATTACGAGGCTGTTATAGTTAGGCTTAGATTTCACACTAACAAACCCATAGAAATTCAGCAGTTATAGTTACCTGAGTTAACCATAACTTACGCCCCTGCAATCCATTGCTTATGATTTCAAATATTACATTACTCATGTCATGGTCAGTGACATCACTGATACATAACAAATCACATCGCTCATGACATCATCCAGTAATTGTGAGTGTTTTCTAAACGTTTATGAGTGTTAAACACATATAATAATGTACCACAAAAGTTAAATTAGGATACTAGGGGCCAGATGTAGGTAGGGTTTTACCGGTCGGTAACGGCCGAATTCGGCCGTTACCGACCGGTATTTGGCATTTGATATGTAGGGGCAGGTAAACAGGGAAAATCGGTAATTTTACCGATTCGGTAAATATACCGGTCGGTAAATTTACCGACCGGTATATTTACCGAATCGGTAACATTGATATGTAGGTGGGACTCTTCTGAGTCCCACAAGGCCTACAAAATCGGTATTTTACCATCAAATTGTATTTGATGTTAAAATACCGATTCAGGTGTGCATGCACATGTGTGCATGCACACCTGTGCCATATGACAGGCAGACCTGCCCTTAGGGCAGGTATGCCTGCCATATGGCCCCCGAACCTTTTGTGGGGGTGCTAGAGGGTGTCAAAGTGACACCCCCTGCACCCTTGTCAAAATCGGTATTTACCGAATCGGTAAATACCGACCGGTAATGCCCCATTCATTCCTATGGGCTTCAAAGCCCATAGGAATGAATGGAGCATTACCGGTCGGTATTTACCGAATCGGTAAATACCGATTCTTAACGATTCGGTAAATGGAACATCTGGATGTTCCTACATACCCCCACTTCTTATTTACCGATTCTTAATTACCGAATCGGTAAAATTCGGTAATTAAGAATCGGTAAATAAGTTTTACCTACATCTGGGCCTATGTGTACTGCTAATGAGTGATTACATTGTTTAACATATATTATGTGAGTGGTTGTGTGACCGTGTACATCTGTGTGTGAATCGGTGTGTGAGTGACTGTTTGGGTGTGTGAGTGGGTGTGTAAGTAGCTGTATGTATGAATAAGTGGGTGTGTGAGTAGCTGTATGGTGAGTGAGTGGCTGTGTGAGTAGCTGTATTGGTGAGTGAGTGGGATGTGAATGGCTGTATGGGTGAGTGAGTGGCTGTGTGAGTAGCTATAGGGTGTGTGAGTGGCGTTATGGGTGACCGAGTGGCTATGTGAGTGACTGTATGGGTGAGTGACCGGGTGTGTAAGTGGCTGTATGGGTGAGTGAGTGGCTGTTTGAGTCAGTGTTTGCTTAACTAAGTGTTTGTGGGAGTGGCTGTTTTGGAGAGCAACTGTCTGTGTGAGTGCCTGTATGGGTGAGTGACTAGACATGTGAGTGTTTGTATGTATGTATGAATGGGAATGTAAGTGGTTGTGTGAGTGGCTCTGTTGAGAGGCTGTATGTGTGAGCAAGTGGGTGTGTGACTGGCTGTATGGGTGAATACTTGGGTGCGTTAGTAGCTGTATGGGTGAGTGAGTGGCTGTGTGTGAGTGAGTAGGTGTGTGGCTCTATGGATGAGGGAGTGGGTGGCTATATGGATGTGTGAGTGGGTGTATGAGAAGTTGTGTGGGTGGGTGAGTGGTTCTGTAGATGATGTCATCAGTAATGTTATTTGAGATATCATCAGTGATGTCATGAGTGATGGCACTGACCATGTCATGAGTGATGCAGGTGAATGAATTCCCAGAAGCTGTTAAGAAATTAGAAATATGGTTCAATTAACAACCAAGGGCCTGATTCTGATGCGGTTAGGAAAGCCTCCTTACGGCATTTGCTTCGTCCAAATTGTATCGGGAATGTGTCTTTCCAACGACTCGGAAAGGATTCCAAATGACCGAGTATGATGCGAGACAGGCATTAGGAATATCCCAATCCAAACCCGACGGCATTTGGAATGACCAAGCCGTACGGAGCAGATTTGTACCTTTTTTATGGCCACGTTTCCAAATGACCATGTGCGATGCTGGATTTGGACAGCCTTTGTGAATCGTGCCGTCCAACTTGAATCGGCAGTCAGAATCAGACTTTGGGGGACCCTTAGTGGGCCCCCCTGAACCTGGAGCCTTCTCAATCGTGCCAGTGGGGATACCCATGGGTCTATGCACATTGTGGCAGGCACCGGGGGTGCCCACCACAGGGTGCCCGATTTTCCCCAGCCACCCCTTTCTTCAATGGGAGCCTATGCATTCAGTCGGAACAAAGGGTCCTATTGAAGTCAATGGAAGTCCAACCAAATCGTATCTGGAAGCATCCAGATGCATAGTACTCGGTCAGTTGGACTCTCCTGGTCCGATTCGGTTGGAAACCATTCCCAAACCCATGCGGTTGGGAATCTTTCCAAACCGCATCAGAATTGGGCCCTAAGTGTTGTAGTGTTAGAAAAATACATTTCTGATGAGGAAGAAGCTTAGTGGCGAAAATGTCAACACGTATGTGTCAGCACTGAGGAGGTTGGTTGCAGAATTAAGTTTTGAAATGTTTTCTGAACAACTTGTCCATCATCAGCTTATTTACCATTGCACAAACAATTCAATCCAACAGAAATTGTTGTCTCTTAACAATCATATGCCGGATGAATCTTTGTGTACGGGAGCTGAAAACTCCCGTAGAAGCAGAGTTCGCCCCGAAACAGGTACGGAACGGCCCCCCCTGGGTACGGTGCTTTGTGAAAAGCATAGAGACATCGCAGTGTTGGGTACGCTACGTACGACCCTTTTTCTACGGGAGCTGAAAACTCCCGTAGAAGCAGAGTTCGCCCCGAAACAGGTACGGAACGGCCCCCCCTGGGTACGGTGCATACCCCCCATGATCGTAGGGGTACGGCTCGTACATCCCATGATCGTAGGGGTACAGCTCGTACACCTACAATCATGGGGTACGGCTCGTACACCCCAGGATCGTAGGTGTACGAGCCGTACCCCTACGATCATGGGGTGTATGAGTCGTACCCCTACGATCATGGGGTGTACGAGCCATACCCCTACGATCATGGGGTGTACGAGCCGTACGGTGTGTATGTGAATGTGCGCTTTTCCGTACGAATCGCCCTTACCTGACGTGGCCCGTACGAATCGCGTCCTGATCACCCGGTCTGGATCGTACTCGCCGAGTCGTATGGTGTGTGTACGAGTCGTACGGAAACAGCTCCGGATATGAATCGTACGGACGGTGATTTTACCAAATCGGAATCGACCCCATTGTCTCAGGTGATGGGATTGAACCAAGACCAGGTCTGGTTAGTTCCATTATTGATGCACAACCTCGGACCGATAAAACTGGACTGTCATTTATGGGTATGTGCAAATTCTATTCCAGTTTCATTCCTGATTATTCAGCTCATATAAAACCGTTAACAGTTCTTTTGAAGAGTGTGTCTTTCAAGTGGACTTTCTTGTGCCAGAAGTCGTTTGAGTGGATACAAATACATTTGACAGGTTCTAGGATTTTGAGACCATTTAATCCAGAGCATAAGTGCTGTTTACTGTTGATGCAGGCAATCAATGTCTGGGTGCAGTACTCACCCAAGTTGATGGTGTAGTAGAGAATACCATTTATTATGCGTTAAGGGTCCTGAGGAAGTTAGAACTTAATTACTCAACAATTGAGAAAGAGCTGCTTGCATGCTAGTGGGAGAGAAAATCAAGGAACACACCTCTAGAATTACAAAGTTGACTGCAACGTTATTGCAATATCAGTTTGAAATATCGCACATTCAGGGTGCTAAAAACATTCAAGCTGATTTTTTTTGTCTAGGTTTGCTTCCTCTGACAACAGTACCCATGAAGGGGAAGGAGGTGTGGATGAAAATAGTTTGATTGCCAAAATGGATCTGGAAGAGCTGTGTACAATGAGTGAAGAAGGGTGGAGAGCAGAAATGAGTTGTGATGAAATGACTGCCTTTGTGGCTTCTTATGTGAGTCTGGGCTGGGCAGCAGAGAAATCCCTTGAGTCTCTGTGTCAACCTCATTGGAATATTTAAGATGAGCTCACCATTGAGGATGTTATTCTAATGAGAGGCAATAAGTTAGTACCACTGGTGGGGGTCAGGCGTAAATTAGTTTTGAAGGCACATTTAGGCAAAACATTTATGAAACGCATGATTAGATAGACATTATGCTGGTCATCCATGGACAGAAAGATTGATGGTGTAGTGGGGGAGTGTGTGTTGTGTGCAGTTGCTGGTGCTGGTGCTGAGAAAAACGTGCCAGAGAGACAGCCTCCTCCGCAGCCAATTGAGTGCCCCTCTAAGGCTTGGAAGAAAATTGGCAAAGATTTGGTTGGCCCATTTATTTCCTTACCTCATCGTCTAGAGTATGCCTTGGTGATGGTTGACCTATACTCAAAATGGCCAGAACTGAAGTTTGTCACAGAACTAAACACTAAAGCTTTCACAGGATTTCTAAAGGACATTTTTCTTCAGGAAGGATTTCCCAAATACTTTATTTCAGACAATGGGGTCCAATTTGTGAATGGAGATGTGGATGTTTTTCCTAAAGATGGTGATGGCGATCATCTTAGAACCTAACAGTACCATTTCCAGAGCAATGGTCAAGTGGAGCAAATGAAAAGTGTGTCCAATGGGCTATTGCAAAAAAGTGTGTAGTGTTGAATGCGGTTCACTACTTGCTATGGTTTTACCGTACAAGTCCACATTCCACTACCCAACTCTCCCAGTTTGAACTATTGAGAGGGAGGAAGTCAGCTACTAAAGTCTGTCCAAGTTGATGGCCGGATGGCTTAAACTTGATGTTCCGCTGGATGAACATGATGACAAGAGTAATGTACTGATGCCAAATTCAAACAAAAGAAATATTTTGATGAACTCAACCATGTTAGCCAAGTAAAGGTTGAGGTTGGAGATGTAGTTCACATCAAAAAAGGGTATGTAAATAAAGAAAGGTGCTAAGAAGTTCAGCGGATAGGTTGTTGTGGATTAAGTGAGTGGAAATGCAGCCAGGGTCAAAGGTTCTAATTGGTGGAATTTAGGAAGGATTATCAAGTGTGGCAGTAGAGATTACCAAGAGGAATGTGTGGGTCCTGAGGAGAGGTGAGCTAAATCAGTTGAGTCAGATAAATCTTTGGATGGTTTCTAAGGTCAGGTTTGTTAAAGCAGTTGAGTCAGATAAAGCTTCAAAGTCTTCAAGCAGATCTATGCCAGAATTGAGTGCCAGTCCTTTGTTCCGTAGAAGCAACTGGTCTAGGTGTCTTCCTCTTAGGTTCAGGATGTAAATTTAGATTTTTGGTTAGCTCCTTTGTGTTAGGCCAGAGACGAGTATCTTTGGTTTCAGCATGACGTTTTTTTCATTGTTTATTCTCTAGTGTATCCAGTCTAAGAAGAAATGTTATTTATTTATTTTATTTGTATTTGTTATTTTTTTGTGATATTAATTGTGTTGTATAGGAAAAAGGTAATGTAGTATTCAATGCGTTAAAAAGAATGTTGATAATGGAACGTTTATTATGTAGGAAATCTGTCACGTTCTGAGTCAGTTGCTTGGGGCTGTCGGCACTGACAGCACGTGTATTGATATATCTCCTTATGAATAAATACAGTCTGTACCTAATCTTCGCTGTGTACCGTATTTCCTCCGGACACCACAGTGGTGTTTCACGTGATACACTTCTAAGGCATGAAGCACCTTCATCATTGTGCTCCCAAACCCTCCTGATTGACAGGCATCTTCCTCCAAGGATGGCAAAATAAGCCTAACAATGTGGGCTTTTGTGACTAGCTGCTCTAGAAGTTTAGTCCAAGTGGGTGGGGGGAAGGCAATAGTCCTATTTCTTTGGCTCAGGCCTGTGGCAGCTCTATTTATTGGTTTATTTCAGTAGTATTTGATTAGGCCTGTTTGTGCTGGCAATAGTCCTATTTTGTTGCCTCTGGCATGTGGGGGCTGGCAGTACATCCATTTTCTTTTTTTGCTTAGGCCTGTGGGTCCTGGAAGTAGTCTTATGTTTTTCCTCTTGTTAGGGATGCTGACAGTTGACCTTTTCTTTTCCCTCAAGTCAGAAGAGCCAGGCACTAGCCCTATTTCTTTGCCTCAGGCCTCTGTATACCACAGACTGCTGACAGAAGATCTGTTTTGCTTCAGGCCTCTGTATACACAGAGAGTAGTGATATTTCCTTGTCCCAAGCTGGTGGCTGCTACTTCTTTGTCTCTGACATTTATATAACAAGGGTGGCCCTATTTTCTTGCCTAAGACCGGGGGCTGCTGTTGGAAGGATTGTTTCTTTGCCTGAGCCCTTTGTATACCGACAGTAGTCCCATGTCTTTGCCTCAAACCAGCAGCTACTGTAGTAGGATTGTTTCATTGGTGCATGGCCATGAGTACAGGCATTAGTCCTATTTTGCTGGCTCAGGCCCATGGTGCTGCTAATTGCTGTTTTATTTCATTTTTTGGGGGTTGTGTGTATTGGCACTCAAATGTCCTTTAATCTACAACTAGGGCTGTGCAAAATTATAAATGGGGCTCATTTATGACTACATGGGTGGTACAAACGTTACTTGTGACAATTTGTCCATAAATAAATGAAATGAACAGAACACATAATTTCATTCACCTGACTCAGTGTTCAGAATTCCGAGATACCCTGGAAATCCCAATGAGGGCTCATTTAACACTTCAAGCCCAGTCAAGACTCCAGTCGATTGGATACATTCTCACGAATGTCACCCTCTATCTCATGGTGTGCATGGAATGGATTACAAGAATGAGCAGTGTTCTGGCAGGCCAAGGGTGGGGACCCTGGTGTAGCGTTCTCTCCAGCCCGGGTAATCGCCAATGACATGCCACACACGAAGCTTAGCATAACACGTCTTTATTCTTCTGTATGTAACCACTAACTCAACATTCTAAACGTGTATTCACTTCACTATGCTCTAATGCTTACGTCACAGTTCTATGGAGTCCATCATGAGCCACAAGGGTTCCGTCATTACAAACTCACACAACCCTACATTTCCCCCTGTTAGATAATAAATTAATTTTTTTACAAATATATACACAATCATAGTTTTTCAATGAGTCTGTGTGGCGCGTTGATCACACGTCCCGACCGTGTCTTCGGAAACTAGGGACAAGCAGTAGAAGTGTCCATGACCGGAATTGGTGATGTAGAAACAGCAGCCGCAGGGGTTATCCTTCTTTGGAGCAGAGGAGCGTACCTCCACTTAAACCCCCCCCCCCCAAGCCCCACAGATGAAAAATAAAATGGCAATTTATTACCATTTTATTTTTTTATGCCCTGTCCTGAACAGAGCGTCAGGAAGGGGGTGGGGTACTGCTGTCTGACAGCAGCAGGGAGGAGAGTGGGCTGGCTGTGCACTGTTTAAAGTGTGCATGTCTTTTTGGCCGGCCGTCTTTGGCGATCACCATCAGGTGATGTCTGTTGTCAAGAGGATCAAAGAAGTCAACAGCAATTCTTTCTCATGCATGCATGCATGTCAGAGAGGGACGGGTATGCTCAGACGTGAGTCCCGTGCTCTCCACGCCACTGGAGTCAAGCTAACCTGGCTGAAGACGGCTGATAGCCAGAAACTGGTCCTAGGATGCTTGATTCCGGTCCAGGGAAGACATGGCTTGGCAGTTCGTGCTGGACTGTTCCCATGAGGCACAGGGTCAAGACTGATTTGCATATGGCCAGGTCTGAACTGGGGTGGTGTGGTGAGCAAAAAAACGGTGGATTTAGGCCCTGATCTCTGTACTGGGGTGAATGTATGACATTGTTCTGCATTCTGTCCATCAACTGTTGTTTTTGCATTTATCACTATAATTGAAAGCATTTATGACAGGCTGTATGATATTTTGAATGCCATCCTGAAATTGCTCTGCAGCTGTTGGCACACCAATACCTACTCTTTTGTAACGGAACAAACCAGCATTTGTAGAAAAGGTTGTAATGTAATTCTCCTCAAGTTCCAACTGATGATTTCCTTAATTAAGATCAAGGCGAGAGAACGAATACCTTTGCACTGTTCAATTGTGTTATCATGTTGGCAATGTGTAGACCTGGATGTCGTTCTATTTCAATTGCCTTGTTTGCTTGACGCGTATCTACGCAGATGCATACAGCTCCTTCGCTATCCTTTTTGGGTACTACCACAATGAGAGAAACCCATGGAGTTGAGCCAGTGGAACACTGAAAGATATCGGATTGAGTAAGGATTCCAGTTCTTTTGCAACAGCTTCTTGTAAGTGAAAGGAAATTGATCTGTATCTTTGATCAATAGGACGGACGTTCTCATTAATGTGTAATTGGACTTTCATAGTCTTGAGTTTTCCCAACCCATGAAATAATGAAGGGAATTGACACACTATTTAGTGATGAGCATTCATGTTATAGTTCACAATTGTCCGTCCCATATCAGCAGCTGATGCTGAGTAAACAGGCACTTGACACCGTACCGTGAAGTACATGAATAGGTGCTTGTACTTATATTTTCTTATGTTTCATCATTGCTACAAATTAACCTTGACTTTTTAGTGGCTTTGAGGCAGGCCGAGTGCACACTTTAATTTTCAGTGGTGTAAGCTGGAGCAATGGAGACAGTTCATTATATTTCTCCTCAGGGATAATATTTATTGACGCACCACTATCTATAATGAAAGGTATTGAACAACTGTTGACTTTTAGTGTGATCTTTGGGCAATGTTTGAATGACTTTGGTGCTTTGTCGACTTCTCTTGGGCTGTTATTTTTCTTTACATGCGGCCAGTTCAACATGCCCACGTTTCTCTGAGGTAAACATCGACATGGCACAACCATCTTCTTACTTTCACTTGACATTGATACGGAAGAACTGTTTCACAAAGGTTTAGATGTCGATTGACTTAATTTGGTGTCAATTTGCCTCAGCTGATGTGCTCACTTGGCCTTATAGGCATGCGTCAAAGGTCGCCTCTGGAACATTAGGGTGACCATTTTCTCTTTACACCATGACACACCTACTTTTTCCTTTACCTTGCAAACAGTTACAAAATGGTTCTCCTTTCCACAGCATTTGCAGATTTGCCCAATGGTGGGACATTTACCTTCGTGTGGAAACAAAAATCCACACCTGAAGTAGAACTTCCTTTTCTGTGGAGAATTCACTCTGCATCGCTCGGCCTTTTGCTTTGGCTTACTTTTCACCTTCATGACAGACTCACTCTGGGCACTTCTGGCCTCCAGGTCAGTAGCTTGTCAATCAGCACACTCTTCAGCTCTGGCAGCCATAAAAACTCGATTCAGACTAAGAGTTTCTCTCAATATTCATCATATGAACAAATCTGACAAGCATGCATCAATCACTGTAAACCGTATAGCTTCTTCATCATTCAATGAACTTACAGTGCTTGAAGTGCGTATCCAGTCTCTCAACAAATTCATCGATGGTCTCACCAACTTTCTTGAGTTCTTGACTGAAGATGTGCCTTTTGTAATCTACATTTGGCATTGGATTGAACTTGAGATACAATGAATGAATGAATGAAACAATTCTTGTAGATGCGCAGACTAAGCCCAATGGGCGTCAAGGCGCCTAATCAAATCAAATGCAGAAGCTAGCACAACTACGAAGTCCTATTTGCTCATGGGTAGGCCCTCTTAAAAAAGTAGGTTTTGAGAGCCTTTTTGAAAGACTCGATGGTCGGGAGCGTTTTTATTTCTGTGGGAATGGAGTTCCACAGCTGCGGAGCAACCACGGAAAAAGCTCTGGCGCCCCATCTGGCAAGTTTGAAACGAGGAACAACCAGTTGACAGAGTCCCGCAGATCGGAGGTTTCTTGTGGGGGCATAACGCATAAGAAGAGATCCGATAGCACTGGCAGGACCATCCTTCAATGCTCTGTGGGTCAGACAGAGAATTTTAAAAGCAATTCTGTGCTGCACCGGGAGCCAGTGAAGCTCCTTCCTGGCTAAGGTGGCTGAAGATGCTTTCGGGAGATCCAAAACAGAGCGTGCTGCAGCGTTCTGGAGAATCTGCAGACGATGTATCAGGCCTTTATTGGCTTCCATGTACAGGGAGTTGCAGTAATCCAGCCTTGAGCCAACCAGGGCGACTGCAACCTGTTTACCTGGGGGGATAGGTAACCGTGGATTTTATTGAGCGTCCTGATCACGCCAGCAGGTGGCCACGGTCCTGTTGACTTGCAGGGACATAGAGAGCAAGGTGTCAAATAATACTCCAAGATTTCTGGCGGAAGGGGAGGGAGTGGGGCAGATGCCAAGAGAAGAAGGCCACCACTCGCTCGACCACAGATTTTGACTCTTCCCAAAGACCAACACCTCCGTTTTTTCGCCGTTTAGTTTGAGGGAATTTATAGTCATCCAGTCTGCCACATACTGCTTGCATACCCTGAAACTAGCGGCAGCTGTACTAACAGAGGTGTGGGCTAGTGATACCATGATCTGGGTATCATCTGCGTAGGATACCACCTCCATCCCCTGAGATTTAACCAGTCTTGCAAGGGGGGCCACATAGATGTTAAACAGGGTCGGGCTCAAGGCCGACCCTTGTGGCACCCCACATTGCAATGACTTGGCAGGGGAGAGGTGGTTCCCAAGCATAACTCTCTGTTCCCTTTCGGTCAGGAAGGAGTTTAAGAGGCTCAGGGCCGGTCCTGTGACACCAGCTTCCCTCAGCCGAGATGTAAGAATGGCGGGGGATAGGGTGTCGAACGCGGCCGTGAGGTCTAAAAGGACCAGAACAGTAGTTTGGCCAGAGTCCACCTTGCGTCGGATGTTATCGACCACACAGGTAAGGGCGGACTCTGTGCTGTGGTGTTTTCTAAAACTGTGTTGTGTGTTATCCAGGTATTCAGAAGAGTCAAGGAAGGAGGACAGGTGGAAGTTCAAATGTGCCTCAAGCATCTTTGCGGGTGCTGGAAGGAGGGAGATTGGCCTGAAATTTTTCAGCAAGGCTGGATCCAGGGATGGTTTCTTGAGAAGAGGCTTAACAATTGCTTTCTTCCAAATAGGGGGGAAAGATCCTTGGGAAATGGCCTGGTTAAGGACCTGAAGCAAGGGAGGAAGGAGGCAATTTCTGCATTCTTTCAGTTTTTTAAGCGGTATCGGATCAAGGGGAGAAGCCTATTTGGTCCTGTCCAATAGTAGGTTCAGTGATTCAAGGGATAATGATGGGAATGTCGTGAGTAGGCACGAAGGATCTTTGCCTAGTGAATCAAGACTGGAAATGTCAGATGGAATTTTTTGGTCAAGAGCACGACAGTGGGCTTCAAGAGAGACATGTATGTCATGGATTTTGCTATGAAAGAAATTAGAAATATCGTTACAGAGTTGTTGAGAGCTGACTACAGGACTACAAGGCTGCATGTAATTTTGTCAGCTTGCGGCATTTTCTTTATCACTTCTTTTACACCTTCACCAGCAAGATTCTTAAGGTACTTGATAACTTTTTGTTAACTGCTTCTTCTAACACATCAATTAAATCAGCCTGGGGCATATTATCAACAGGCAGCGATAATTATCGCTATGCGCACTTAGCGCGATTTTAAATATCACCGGCTATCGCTGGATTACATCGCCGAGTTAGCGTGTTATCATCAACGCTTAACTCCGAAGCGAAAAAAAATCCAGCGATAGCGGTGAAATGCCTGAATATCGTTGGAAATCCAGCGATAAAAAAGCAGTGATAGGAAAAAAAAAAAGATGACACAGCATGGCCTTAAAAGTGACTGAGTGAAATCTTGTAGATTTCACTCAGCCACTTTTAGGAGGCGTTCCTGCGCTGGAATGCCCCCCTGCGCAGGAACGCCCACATGTGGTGCAGGGCTTTACAACATGACACATCTCCCAGATACTTCAAAACCCATACCCACCCTAATACTAAAAAAGAAATCTCCATTATTTACCTTATAATGCATTGTAATGGCATGCGTTGTAGCTACATGCGTTGTAATGGCATGCATTGTAATGGCAGTTGCGTTGTAAAGGTAGGTTGTTGTAATTGATGTTTCCCCTCGTAGAGCTTCTGAGCGCAGTGGTATCTTGCAATTTGCTGCTCTTTCAAAACCTGGTTGCATTCGCCCACAGTGTTATCACTTCGTATGATGTATGGCTTTGAGTTGCATAGTAGCGCAGTACCTTTCTTTGCGGCCTTACAAGCAGGTTCTTGGCCAACAATGTGTAGACTTTTCAGTGAAAGTTTCATTATCTTCAAATGCTTTACATGGACTGGGGCTGTGCTTTGACTCCAGATACGACAAACGCTGATTCTGCACTTCAACTGAGGCACACCTGGAACGCACATGATCTTTGGGTTACTTATCCCATATCTCTTCTTCAGTTGTAGCATCCTCCCCAGCCCAGGCACTCGCCAAATGACTATGCACACACTGGGCTTAGTAAAACAAGTCTACTATTCTGCGTGTAATCGCGAACTCAACATTCTAAACCTGCACTCATTTCACTACACTCTAATACTTACGTCACAGTTCTACGAAGTCCATCAGGAGCCACACGAGTTCTGTCATTACAAACTCACACAACACTACACCTGGGACCTGGGGTCTGTGTACTGATCTAAGTGTTGCAAAGTGCCTGGCGCTGTGTTCCCCCAGGCAAGGGAAGGGCTCCCCTGCTTAACTAGGTGAAGAGGTCCTGACCGGACCCAGGTCAGAGCTCCGGTTGGCCCTGGTTTGGAAGGCCCTGACCTGGACTCCATTCTCCAGGTCGCCATGTCATAAAGTGCCTGAACGCCCTGGGTGGGCACCCCTGCTTAGCTTAGTAAAGAAGCTCTGACTGGGCCATGGGTCAGAGATGCGACTGGCCCGGGGGTGGAAGCCCACTTCCTTGTCACTATTCTCCAGGGCACTATGCCACAAAGTTCATGGAAAGGTTCTTAGGCCCCATGAGAATTCGCTTGCAAGGCCACAATGAAGAAATTCTTGACCAGGCACTAGGTCAGAGCTCTAGCTGTTGTGGAGCTGGAAGCCTCTGTCTCTGGCCTCCATTCTCTGGGCTACAGTTTCACAAGGTGCCCCAAGGTTCTGCATGCCTGGGGAGGGTTCCACTGCTTGGCCGAGTGAAGACACTTCGACTGCCCTCGAGCCAGAGCACCGGTTGGCCCAGGGGTAGAAGCCCCACACCTTGGCTCCTTCCCCAGACCACCATGTCACTTGGAGCCGGGACACAATCCTGCAGGCCCAGGAAGGTTCCCTTTGCCTGCCTAGGTTAAAAAGCTCTGACTGGGTGCTAAGTCAGAACTTCAGCAGCCTGATAGTGAAAGCCCTTGGTCTGGGCTATCCTCTTCGGCTTGCTGTATCTCTAAGTGCCCCAGACAAGGTCCTACAGGCCCGAGAAGGCCTCCCCTGCCTGCCTTGGTTAAAAAGATCTGGCCAGGCCCCAGGTCAGAGTTCCAGTACGTCTGAGGGTGGGACTCAACCCATTCCTGGGCTCCTTTCTATGGCCTGCTGTGCCAAAACATGCCCAGGAAGAGGTCCCGCAGGCCCAGGGTTTTGAAGCTATGACCGGGCCCTAGGTCGGAGCCCAGCTAGCCGAGGGCTGAAAACTCAGGGGCTCCATTTTCGAGACCGATGTGTTCCAATGTGCCCAATAAAGGGTCCTGCAAGCTTGGGAAAGTGTCCCCTACTTATCCAAGTTAAGAAGCTCTGACTGGGCCCCAGTTCAGATCTCCAGCTAACCCTGGGTGGAAGCCATTGCAAAAACTTTCATAGATTACCTGATTCTGTGTCTGCTACCTCACTGTGATTGAAAGTCATCTTCTGAGTCAAGCTTTTTTCTTCGTCTGTGGGCATCCACACCACCTTTGTATCCCTCTGCTATCAGGACAACTGGATGGATGGGGTGCGGGAATTCGGGAGGCTGCATCCACCAACTGCCACCCAACATGGGGGCTGTTGTGTCGGGGTTAGGCCCCGGCAATGAACACGCTGGACACTATGTGCTTGGTGTAGTGGCTAGTAATTACCTAAACCACGCCCAGCGCCCTGGGCTATTTATTTGCTTCCTTGCGTGCCGGCCCGCGCGGACGCAGGGTCAGCCCACTTTCACCACGCACATAGGGGGGGACTCGGCATCCCGCCGGGTGCCTCAACTTGGGCTGGCCCGATCCCGGGCAACATTACATTCCTCCTTTACCTAGAAATGAAAAACATTACACCACCATGGAACTGTGCGGCAACAACATCACAAAGTGTTAAAGTCTCTGCAAACTTTTCTTAAACAGTTGGAACAGTCTTACTTGGCTTTTGCCAGTGCACTGGTCCGTCTTACTTCTGCGGCTGGCAGCGGGCAACAAAGTCTCCATACTTCTGTGATGGTCTGGGACATGGGCGCAGGTGGTACCTGCCTTGGCTGCTCCTGTCCGGCGGGGTTTGGAACATGTCTTCGGAACAGTCTGCCTCCGGCAGGTCCCGGCTGTTCTGCGCCTCTTGTGACGGAATGCTTCCACGGTCTTGGGTGGCTAGGACGCTCCCTTGGCTGGAGGCCAGGGGCGCTGTGTTTTTATCTGCTGATTACCTTGGATCCTGTGCTGTGCCTGGGTGGTGCTCTCTTAGTTCCGGAAGTTCTCCGCCGTCGTCCTCTGGGGCTCTTTTGAAGAATGATACGTTTCTTGTGACCTTCTCTCCTCCCCGGGAGGCAGTGATCATGGTACCGTTAACATTGGTTACGGTCCAAGGGTCCAACTCGAAAGGCAAATGGAATTTTCCTCCTGGGTGACGGTCCCACACTAACACTGTGTCACCAACCCTAAGCGGACTGTCTGTGGCCTTCCTTCTTCGGGACGCATCCATGTTTGACTTCGTTCTCCGCTCCATGGATTGGTTCGGTGGGGCTGGTGACGTTGCCCACGTAGGGTAGTGTGGGATTGTGTCGGTTACTGCTCTGCCAAAACAAAGTCTGCTTGGTGGGACTCTGATGGTGCAGTGGGGGGTTAACCTGTATTCGCGCAGAAACTGATAGAGGGCTAGCTCTAAACCTTGGCCATCCGCCATTGCTATCTGGATAGTTTTGTTCAGTATCCACATTAGCCGCTCTACTTCCCCGTTTGCCTGGGGCCACCTTGGGGTTATCCGCCGATGCTTGATCCTGGGGGACCGTAGATATTCCTCCAGTTCTGTGCCATTGAAAGGCGGGCCATTGTCGGTTCGCAGCTCACCGATGAGGCCGTGGGTGCAATTATCTTTTCTATCTTTGGTATGACTTCTGAAGCTGCAGTAGAGGACAGGATCGCCACCTCTACGAACATGTACTTTCCGCCGGGAGGCTACCAAAGTCGGCGCTGGCCCGTTCCCACAGTGATGTTGACCCTTCCTCAGTGATTACAGAGGCCGGGCGGTTTGGGAGGCTTGTGGCTAGACACACAGGGCACCGTTGAACGGTGGCTTCTACGATCTAGACCAGAGAACCAGAGTTTGCTTCGAAGACGGCTTTTCGACTTTACAATTCCTTGATGCGCGCCGTGCGCTAGGAGGGCTGCTTGTTGAGTGAGGCACCCAGGTAGCACGAGGCGGGGGCCTCTCAAGAGACAATCTTCTGGCGATATTGACAGTTCGTTGCGGACCCGGTATAGTGCCTTCAATGCTGCTTGAGCTCCAGGAGTGCGGAATGAGGCCGGGCTTTGGAGAGGCTTCCAGTTTCCTGACGTGAGAGCTTGAATGGCGATTTGAAGGCAGTCGTCGTCCTTGGTGGCCCTCGCCACCTCATCTAGGGAGATCGGGAGGGGCCTGGATCTCTCGACAATCATCCGGACATATTCCTCCGTGGCGGTCCGGTTCGGTGACTGGGTGGGCATGTCGCGACAGGAAGTCGGCAGGGTTTCGGGTGCCAGGCCGATATTCAACGGTGAACTGGAATTCCTGGAGCTGCAGTACCCACTTCTCGATTCGAGGGGGAGGGCGTGTGGAGGAGCCCTGGAACAGCGGAACCAAAGGCTTGTGGTCTGTGATTACCACAAACGGGTGTCCATACTGGTAGATGTGGAAGTGCCTGCACCCCCACAAGATCGCAATAGCCTCTTTTTCGATCTGCGAGTAATGCTGTTCTGTTGGCGTAAGGGTTCTGCTCGCATAGGCAACGGGGGACCACTCTCCACAGGTCTGCTGCTGGGCTAAAATGGCTCCTAACCCCGTCAGGCTGGCGTCCACCACAAGTTGCGACTCATTCCGTGGGTCAAAGTAGGCCAGGGTTGTGTCCGCCGAGAGCGCGGCTTTGGTCTTCCGGAATGACTCTTGTTGTTCTGGGCCCCATTCCCAGGTGCTGGTGGATTTAGTGAGGTTGCGAAGGGGGCCGGTGATGTCTGACAAGTCCTTGATGAACCGCCCGCAGTAGGTGACCATTCCCAAGAAGCTGCGGACAGCTGTCACCGATTTAGGGGCGGGGGCTTTGTGGATGTCCTTGACCTTTTCTGGATCCGGGCCTATCCCTTGATCTGAAAAACGGTACCCAAAGAACCTAATGTCCTTGCGCAGGAAGTCACACTTTTGCCGGTGAAGGGTGAGGCCTTGGTCTTGAAGTCGGGCAAACACTGCATGGAGGCGTTTGAGGTGCTCGTCTAGGGTAGGTGCGTGAACTAGGATATCGTCACTGACGTTCAGGACACCTTCCAGCCCCTGCGGGACGTTCTGGATGATGTTCTGGAACACCTCTGCGGCGCTCGATATTCCGAAGTTGAGCCGGGTGTATCGCCAGAGCCCGGCGTGAGTGGAGAAAGTGGTGATCGGTCGCGAATCCGGGTGGAGGGGAATTTGGTGGTATCCTGATCGCAGGTCCATCTTTGAGAACCACTTCGAGCCAGACAACTCCCCAATGATATCATCTATTGTGGGCGTCAGATGACGTTCACGCTTGATAGCGAGGTTGGGGATGCGCATATCCACGCAGATTCGTACCACGTCGGGCTGCTTTGGTTTCTTCGCCACCACAATGGGCGACACCCACGGGGTGGGGCCGCTTACTCTCTCGATGATTCCTGCTCGTTCTAGCAAATGTAGCTCTGCCTCAACATTGGGCCGTAGGTGGAACGCGATGCGTCGGTGCAGGAGGGCTACTGGAGCGACGGATTTGTCTATGTGAAGGTGATTAGCTGGTCCCTTCAGGCACCCGATTCCGTCGAACAGGGCAGAGAAATCTTGCACTAGATGGTCGAGGCTGTGGGCTTGGACAGTGAGGGCAAACTGGATTAGTCCGAGGTCTTGCGCTGTTTTGCACCCCAAAAGGAATCCTGAGCCTTCTTGAGACATGTAGATTTTGGTCTGCTGGCGGGCGGTGTCATGGGATAGGTCTGTCCGAAACATCCCACACAGGCGAAGTGGACGTCTGGTGCCATAGGCATACACTTGCACCCTGGTGGGATGCAGTGCTGGGGCATTCACCAAGTTCTGATACACGCTGGCCGCCATCAGGTTGATTGTTGCCCCCGAGTCGATCAGGGCCGGTACTGCTTGGTCCTGCACGTTGACGGTGCACATGGGGGCCACCGGTGCCGTGGCTGCGAGGGTGTTTAGCATCCGGACAACATGGGCCGAGGCGGTGTCTGCTTCGTCATCATCCATGTCGCTGCTCTCGGGGCTGCCGGGAAGTGGTTCTACTGTTCTCACCCTCCTGGGTGGTCCGTTTTGCTTCTTCTTCGGCCTATCCCTTGGTCTGAAAAACGGTACCCAAAGAAGCTAATGTCCTCGCGCAGGAAGTCACACTTTTGCCGGTGAAGGGTGAGGCCTTGGTCTTGAAGTCGGGCAAACACTGCATGGAGGCATTTGAGGTGCTCGTCTAGGGTAGGTGCGTGAACTAGGATATCGTCACTGACGTTCAGGACACCTTCCAGCCCCTGCAGGACATTCTGGATGATGTTCTGGAACACCTCTGCGGCGCTCGATATTCCGAAGTTGAGCCGGGTGTATCGCCAGAGCCCGGCGTGAGTGGAGAAAGTGGTGATCGGTCGCAAATCCGGGTGGAGGGGAATTTGGTGGTATCCTGATCGCAGGTCCATCTTTGAGAACCACTTCGAGCCGGACAACTCCCCAATGATATCATCTATTGTGGGCGTCAGATGACGTTCACGCTTGATAGCGAGGTTGGGGATGCGCATATCCACGCAGATTCGTACCACGTCGGGCTGCTTTGGTTTCTTCGCCACCACAATGGGCGACACCCACGGGGTGGGGCCGCTTACTCTCTCGATGATTCCTGCTCGTTCTAGCAAACGTAGCTCTGCCTCAACATTGGGCCGTAGGTGGAACGCGATGCGTCGGTACCGGAGGGCTACTGGAGCGACGGATTTGTCTATGTGAAGGTGATTAGCCGGTCCCTTCAGGTACCCGATTCCGTCGAACAGGGCAGAGAAATCTTGCACTAGATGGTCGAGGCTGTGGGCTTGGACAGTGAGGGCAAACTGGATTAGTCCGAGGTCTTGCGCTGTTTTGCACCCCAAAAGGAATCCTGAGCCTTCTTGAGACACGTAGATTTTGGTCTGCTGGCGGGCGGTGTCATGGGATGGATCTGTCCGAAAAATCCCGCACAGGCGAAGTGGACGTCTGGTGCCATAGGCATACACTTGCACCCTGGTGGGATGCAGTGCTGGGGCATTTACCAAGTTCTGATACATGCAGGCCGCCATCAGGTTGATTGTTGCCCCCGAGTCGATCAGGGCCGGTACTGCTTGGCCCTGCACGTTGACGGTGCACATGGGGCCACCGGTGCCGTGGCTGCGAGGGTGTTTAGCATCCGGACAACATGGACCGAGGCGGTGTCTGCTTCGTCATCATCCATGTCGCTGCTGTCAGGGCTGCCGGGAAGTGGTTCTACTGTTCTCACCCTCCTGGGTGGTCCGTTTTGCTTCTTCTTCGGCGTTGACCGGCACACACTCGCAAAGTGGTTGACTTTCCCGCAGGTGCTGCAGGTCTTACCCTGTGCTGGGCAAGTTCCTTGTAAAGGAGGGTCATCTTTTTGCCAAAGGGCATCTCTAGTTTTTTCTTGAACACAACCTAACATAAACTGATCTCTCAGTTGTTCCTCCAAACTTGCTCCAAAATTACAGGTTGAAGCTAATTTGTGTAAAATCGTAATATATTGTTCAACTGATTCATCTTCTCTTTGCATCCTACTGCCAAAGTTGTATCTTTCTAGTACAGTACTTATTTTTGGTAAATAATGCAAGTCAAGTTTTTTTATACACATCTCATATTCATTTAGAGATGCTGAGACACTGTCGCTGAGTTCAGGTAAGTGCTCAAACACCTCTTGCCCCTCCGCTCCGAAACAGTGCATGAGTAAAGAAGTTTTCCTCTCCGCACTGAGGGAGGTACCACATACACGTGCATAATGAGCAAAAACTTTCGTCCACTTTTGCCAAAGAAGAGGGGGTCCACCTGGGGAAGCAAGGAAGAATGGTGGTGCAGTAACATTTTGCATGACTGAGCTATCAATGAGTAAGCAAAGACTTAACACAATAGAAATGTAGTAATTATACTAAAGTGAAAGCTGTAACAATTCTCTGTCAAAGTATTTATATTATGTGCACATTTTTTTTAACACACACACACTGAAAAAAAAATCATATATATATTATTTTCTTTTTTTTTTACCTTGTGTAAGCAAGGCAGAATAACAGCTGCTATATTGTAATGTAATATAATTGCTGTGTGTATCAGCATAGAAACACAATTGTTAATGATTGACACAGAAGAGCCGTACACTTAGAACAGTGGAAAAAGCTGTGTGTGTCAGCGCAGATGCGATGACACGCTGATACTTGAATCAGCAGTGCTTGTAAGTACTTGTAAATAGCATATTCAGAACATAGTTAATTCACTAATGTTGTGCGTCTCAACGTATAATTTAACACACGCTAATACTTTAATTGGCTGTGTGGGTGAATGCTTGTAAATAGTTTCTTCAGATCAACACACCGTTTTGTGACCGTCTCCTGTTGCTTCGAAAAAAAAGGGTAGAGCTTACATAAGATGGCCGCCACGTCGGAACACAACGCGATGAGGTCACTGTTAGAAACTAGTCTTTTCCTGTGATATTGCCCTAATGACAAGATGGCTACAGTGCGTATGACCAATGCTGTGATCGCACGTGATGACGTTGAGAGCAGGCAGGACGAAGAGGTTAGGCAGAGAAATAAGTAAATGCCAAGCAGCACTTTAACCAGCACAGGAAACTCCTCCTCTCCGCTCGGCGCATGCAACAAACGCCGCGCACATACCTCAAGGGGTTTATTCAAAATGTAATCAATCCAGGTGATAAATTGCACCAAGGTCTCTTCAGAATGAATAAAACGTATTGGGAGCTTTGCGCAGGAGAGGGAGTGCCAGTAGGAAGTAATTTTGAAGAAAGGCGTCCCTCACTCTCCTTCTGAAGTCGTTTTCCAGCGTTCACCACTACGTTTGAAGAAGACCAGCAGGTAGACAGCTCCGTTTCTTTTATTAATAATCTGTTGAGGTCTCTGTCAGCACGTGAGTCCCTCGTCGCCAAAATGTAGTAGTAATCTTCAAGAAATCCAGGATAATGGATGTTGAAGCATGAGTTAACTTTATTTAGGCAAGAAGAAGTACAGAGACCCCATCCAGTGACTGATGCAGGGCAACTGCCTCACCGTTCAAGTGGTGCTAAGCAACCGTCGTAACATTCTAGGCAACCCTCATAACATTCTAGAGGAAAGGAATGCCGCTGGTAGGAAGCAAGACATCACAGTGTGTTATTTACTCCAGCGATTTGTGCCTACATTGTAATCACATATTGGGTGCCGAACGATGTTTGCACCCAAAACACATTACAGGCCCAATCATAATTGGGCCCATGGTATGATCAGCAATGTATACCCTACAGCTTGAGGGATTCAAACCAGGTTACACAAAGATATTTGTACAATGAACTTCTGATGTATCTTTGCCAATTAAAAACTGTGGTATCCACTTTAGAGCTGTAACGCAGCCATTCTGGGCTGGAGTCATTCAGAGTAGGGGTTGTATCCAGGGCACACGTCCTAAAAAAACAAGTGGGGAGACTAACCTAGTTAGGCAGTATGCAAGTGACATCTTGGCACGCGACATCACGGCGCGCAACATCACGGCACATGACACCACAGCGCATGACATTACGGCGCACAACATCACTGCGTGTGACATCACAAATGGCATCACAAGAATTGACATCATATAAAGTGGCATCACAAGCCACAACTTTACAGGGAGTGGCATCACAAGAAGTGACATCAGATCTAAAGCCCTCACGTATATGTTTAGCAGGGCTATCATGCGTCAGTTTGAGCGCATTGAGAGGATAATAGCACAGTGAGCTATGGAAGATGACATGTGACTTCTACACCTTGCAATCCCCCAGTTTTATGTAACACATCCTGTACATTCATTTACAATCATATAATTTATTGTACATGTAAAATGCACGTGTTGATGTAAAGTGCCCTGACACCCTGCATTGGAATGAAAAATGAGTGGTAAATTATTTCAACACCTCCTCAGGGGAAGTAAGCTCTATATAATGCAATTTGCTTTGAGTAAATACTGTGAAAGAACAACACATCTGATATTCTTACCGTGCAAGCATATCTCCTAAACAGGGACTGAACAAAGTGAAAAGCTGCCTCTCTTAAGTATGTGTGAAGTGATAACAAGGTGTGAGCCTTTGTTTCCCCTCCGCTTCATTTGCATCAGGTGTGAGGCTCCTGACTGCTCCCAGCAAAGAGACTTGAATAAAAGGAGGCCTGATGACCCCTCAAATTCGGCCTTTGTTATGGGCCCAGCAGGAATCTTAAATAAGAACGGCCTTCCGCGCCTGCACGTTGTTGCTTGTTGCAGAAGGAAAGCAGACAACCTGCAGGTGCTGCTGAAAGTGTCCCAGTATTTGGAAATTACACCGGGGACGAGTTCAGTACATTATTCAGTACAAATTCTTGGTAGGGTGGCCGGAAGTCACCCTGTGAAAGAAGTGGGTGGACGCGTCCACTCGCGTGTATCCCCGACTCGTGCCCTGGTTGTCTTCACAGGGCAGAGGAGAACTACCTTTGGGCAACAAGCATTCTTCATACGTCTCAACTTCCATGTTTTTTGACACTGTGAGGTAATCCATGTTTTTTGACACTGTGAGGTAATTTGTGGGTGGTGAACAGTGCAACACAGAGTGATGATTATGATAACTTTGGGGAAGGTCACTGCACCTAGGGCCTCTCCCCCACTAACCCATTGATATGAACCTAATGCCTGGGATCTCTACCTATTGAGGTCATTTGGCTATCCTTTGTGTATTTAGAGGGTCACTGTGTATGAGCACTGCATTTGCAGGAGTTATGACGGCGCCTGTGCATAAAATGGCACAACCAAGTTTGTGGCACAGCCAGACTGGGCTAAGCCATTGTGGACCACCAAGGACCTCTAGGCACACAGCCTTCAAAAAAGTGGTGTTCAAATTACTTAACTGGATGGAAGGACCTAGGCACTATCAGAGAGTTATTTTATCAGTCAAGCAACATAAGAAAGAATGCCAGTCAAAGACATCAACGCTAGCCACAAAAAGGCACTTTGGCAATTTTAGTAGCAATGAAAACAGATGCGGTCCCCTTTCAAAAGAGGAAAGGACAAAGTATACACCATAGGCAAAACAGCATTTCTTTGTGGGGTTTTAAGTAATATTGGCATATAAATGCCAGTTGTCATCTAATAGCACAGTTTCAAAGATATCATCTGAAGACACTGTAAGAGAGAAATTAAAGAAACCTCATGAGGTAATTAAGTTCAATAAATCTCCTCTGTCGGATGAGATCCACACCAGTGTTGTTAAGGAGCTGAGTGCAGTTTTGGCCAGACATTGCCACTTCGTTTTAATAGAACATATCTGATCGGGTTGATTACCTAACGTCTGGTGTAAAACAGATATGAGGCTAACACATGAGAAGGACCTGGCAACTGCAGAAATAGAGGACCACATGTTTTAGGGAACAGTCTGGAGTCATTCTTTAGGGAACGTGTAATACAGCGACACACAAGGGCCAACAAGAATGAATCATCACAGATTTAGGCCTGCTGGTTTCACACAAAGAAACTTTGTCCTAAAACTATACATAGAATATTGATCTCTAATGTGGATGTTTTTTTAATGAATGGATTGGTTGACTGATATGTGTCTGTTGTTCAATCAAAAGTGATCACCTGAAAGGAACATTCTGCCAGAGACAGTGTGTAGACTTCAGTATGGATGCTAATGATAGCACATAAAAGTTATCTTGTGGATGAAGTGGGTTTGTGTTTCACAGAGATTCTGCAGTTGGTGAAGTTGCCAGGGGATACTCTGAGGAGGTGCACATTGCCAGACTCAGCAGGTGATTGATGTTTTCTTTGCAGCACATGTTGAATGAGGGAGGTATCAGTCACATAAAGGGCTTTACGCACCATGGGCATGATTCACAAACTGCGTTTTGTTGCACATTTTGTAGTACTACATTAGTACTACAAAAGTTACTACTAAATGCTACTCACAATCTGCACTTTTGTAGTAATTTACACTTTTGTTGTAACTTACCCTATTGTAGTACCTACCTCTGGTACCTTCTATGGGAAGGTGTTACAGTACCAGTGATTGGACATATGAAGTGTTCTACTTACTACAAAAGTGTAAGCTTTTTACAAAAGTTACTACAAATGTGCAGTTTGTGAATACTGAAACGTAGTGAACTTACCTAAAAGCGTGACCTTACTCAAAATTATAAGTTACATTTGTGGATCAGGCCCAATGTTATTGACATTGGACGTGAGTCCTTGCTTTACTGGGCTTTTAGTTGCTTTGTGACTTTGCTGCTGAAAGTAGCTGGACAGCTGCTTTACCAAGTGAGAGAAGGGAGAAGATGTTAGCTTTGTTGTGGAGGCATTGAGGTTGCACTAACACAGTACAATTCGGACTCCTGTATCTATTAAATAACATTTATGTCATGCACTGTGTATATTGCAATTAGGTTTGCTGTTTAAAAAAAAACAATTCTGAGACACTTTTGCTGGAAGTTAATTGAAGATGATTCTTACGAATAAATGTTCATTGGACTTTGCAAAAGATTGCTTGACAAATGAAAATTAGAGATCGAATGTGCGAGTAAAATCAGTGTACCGAAAGGCTGGCGTCATCAAAGCATAGCAATGCACATATTGGGATTTATGGAGATAATATACAACAGATTCATTATTAAGTGCAGTGCATTTTAGCATAAGCGTATGTGCTTTAGAGATATATTCTAAAAGCAATGTTTGCACCCTTTCCCAGAAGCCTTGGACATCATAATACTCAAGTTCAAGTTCAAGTTCAGAGATTTATATAGCGCACTACTCACCCAGAGGGTCTCAAGGCGCTAGGGGGGGGGGGGGTGCTATTATTTATCGAATATCCAAGTTTTTAGTTGCTTTCTGAAGGAGAGTTGGTTCTGATTAAGGCGGAGGTTGGAGGGGAGAGAGTTCCAGGTCTTGGCCGCTAAGTAGGAGAAGGATCTGCCCCCCATGGTGGATCTATGGATGCGCGGAATTGCTGCGAGGGCTTGATTGGATGATCGTAGTTGGCGGGTGGGGGTGTAGAAGGACAGTCGTGTGTTGAGGCATTCGGGTCCTAGGTCGTATAGGGCTTTGTGTGCGTGGGTGAGGAGACGAAAAGTTATTCTTTTGTTGACGGGGAGCCAGTGAGGGTCTTTCAGGTGAGCGGAAATGTGAGCTTGACGAGGGATGTCCAGTATTAGTCTGGCTGAGGCGTTTTGGATGCGTTGGAGTTTTTTCTGTAGTTTGGCTGTGGTTCCGGCGTAAAGGGTGTTACCGTAGTCCAGTCGGCTTGTGACCAGTGCGTGGGTGACCGTTTTTCTTGTTTCGGTGGGGATCCAGCGGAAGACTTTTTTGAGCATGCGTAGGATGTTGAAGCAGGATGATGAGACGGCGTTGGCCTGTCTGGTCATCGAGAGGGAGGAGTCCAGGATGAAGCCCAGGTTACGTGCATGATCCGTAGGAATGGGTGCGGTTCCCAGGGCCGGTGGCCACCAAGAGTCGTCCCAGGCAGCGGGGGATGAACCTAAGATGAGGACTTCCGTTTTGTCCGAGTTCAGTTTTAGACGGCTGTTCTTCATCCATTCGGCAACTTCTTTCATTCCTTCGTGTAAGTTGGTTTTGGCGGTGTTTGGGTCTTTGGTGAGAGAGAGGATCAGCTGGGTGTCGTCTGCGTAGGAAATGATGTTGAGGTTGTGTTGTCGCGCAATGGATGCGAGGGGGCTCATGTATACGTTGAAGAGGGTGGGACTGAGTGATGATCCTTGTTGTACGCCGCATATGACTTCGGTGGCCTCTGATCTGAAAGGGGGGAGGCGGACTCTCTGGGTTCTTCCAGCAAGGAACGAGATGATCCAGTCCAATGCTTTTCCTTGTATTCCGATGTTGCTGAGGCGTTGTATGAGGGTGCTATGACAGACTGTGTCGAAGGCTGCGGAGAGGTCAAGTAGGATGAGGGCGGCTGTTTCTCCGTTGTCCAGTAGAGTGCGAATGTCATCTGTTGCTGCGATGAGGGCTGTTTCGGTGCTGTGTTTGGCTCGGAAGCCGGATTGTGAGGGGTCGAGGGATGTGTTGGATTCAAGGAAGGCGGCGAGCTGACTGTTGACGGCTTTCTCAATGACTTTGGCAGGGAATGGGAGGAGCGAGATGGGGCGGTAGTTCTTAAGTTCAGTGGGGTCTGCTGTGGGTTTCTTTAGAAGGGCGCTGAGTTCGGCATGTTTCCAGCTTTCCGGGAAGGTAGCGGAGTTGAAGGGGCAGTTGATGACGTCACGGAGATGGGGTGGGATGATCGAGTCTGCTTTGTTGAAAATGTGGTGGGGACATGGGTCGGTTGGCGATCCTGAGTGGATGGAGTTCATCAGGCGGATGGTGTCTTCGGTGGTGATTGGGTTCCAGGCGTAGAGGTTGTTGGAGTGCTGTTTTAGTTCGGGGGTGGGTGAAGAGGGCTGGTCTTCGGACTGGTTTTTGAAGCTGTTATGTATGTCGGCGATTTTGTTGTGGAAGAATGAGGATAGAGAGTCGCAGAGGTCTTGGGAGGGAGTGATGTCGTTGCTGCCGGCGGTGGGGTTGGTGAATTCTTTGACGATGTTGAATAGTTCCTTGCTGTTTTGGGCGTTGTTGTCAAGTCGATCCTTGAATGCTGATTTCTTGGTGGATCTGATGAGTTGGTGGTGTTTGCGGGTGGCGTTCTTGAAGGAGGCCATGTTGTCAGTGGTTGGGTTTTTTCTCCAGGCTTTCTCGAGGGTACGACAGAGCTTCTTGGATTTCTTAAGGTCGTCGTTGAACCAGGGGGCTTTTTTGCTACCCTGCTTGATTTGGTGGTTTTTCAAGGGGGCTAGTTCATCGGCGCAGTGGGTGATCCATTGTGCGATGTTGGTGGCTTCTTGGTTTGGGTCCGATGATTTGGTAGGGGGGTTTTGGTGAAGCGATGTGAAGAGCTGGTCGGTGGTAATTTTGTTCCAATTTCTTCGGGGAATAGGTTGTGAGTCGTGGTCTTATTGTAGTTGAAGTGAACGCAGCTGTAGTCCGTCCAATGGAGAGCTGTGGTGTGATTGAAGGAGATGTGCTTGCTGGAGGTGAATATAGGGTCGAGCGTGTGTCCGGCAAGGTGGGTGGGGGTGTCAACAAGTTGTTTGAGTCCGAGATTGGCCAGGTTGTCCAGGAGGTTGGTGGTATTGCTGTCGTTTTTCTTTTCCAGGTGAAAGTTGAGGTCTCCCAGTAAGATGTAGTTCTCGGAGGGGAGGGGAGGGCATGTGAGCTGATGAAGTCAGTGATGTCTTCGCTGAATTGTGTACGGGGTCCTGGTGGTCTGTAGATGAGGGTGCCTATGAGTGTGGTCTTGGGGTCGGTGTGGATCTGGAAGTGTAGGTGTTCGGCGGTAGCGAGGATATCGTCGGAATTGGTCGTGAATCGGATGTTGTTTTTATGGACGATGGCAATGCCTCCTCCTGTTTGGTTGGTGCGGTCCTTTCGGATGATCTTGTAGTCGTCCGGAATGGCTATGGCGATGTCGGGCGCTGATGAGGCGTTCATCCAAGTTTCTGTGAGAAACGCGACGTCCGGCGATGTGGTGTCGAGTAGGTTCCAAAGTTCAATGGCATGTTTGTGGACCGAGCGGGTGTTGAGCAGGATACACTTCAGGTGGTTAGTGTTGGAGTTCTGTGTGGAGTCTGTGGATTTGGTGTGGATCCTGGTGCAGTCGAATTGGCAGGAGAGGCAGGTGAAGGGACCATGGGTTTGACCCGGGGCGGCTTGGTTGCAGTTTGGGAGTCGGCCGGGATTAAGTGCTGAGAGGGTTGCGGCGTCGTACGTTATGCGGGTGGATTGGTTTTTGCGGGGGTCAGGGGGTCTGGCGCTGGGCGCGGTCCAGGCGCGGACGGGCGTAGACGGGCTTACCTTTGGCGCGCCTTCGGCACGCATGGGGCGCGACCACTGCGCGTGAACGCTGCGCGCATAGGCATCTGTCATATATGGATGGTGGAGGGGGAGGGGCGAGGGAGGAGCAGCTGGGAGGCGGGGGGCGGGGTGGAGAGCCGGGTAGGTCGGCACAATAACAAACAACAAAATGGATGGCTGTGAGCCAAAAGCGAAAGAGGATTGGGGCACAAGTAATGAAAACGCGAACAAAATGGCAATGGTGCCGGCACAATCAGGCACAAGACAAATAATTAGGCAAAGGCAGCACAGCACAGTACAATGATATAGAGAGCGCACTTTCGCACTATAGCGCTGTTATACAAATAAATGTGCAGTCAGGCACTACTGGTTTCGTGAGCAATGCGAGCTAGCAGGTATTAATTTTGCAGTCTGGTGCTAGGATACCAATCAGCAGGGAGCTGGGAGCTGGGAGCAGCGTGAGGAGCGACCGCTTCTGATCGGATCAGGACGGTCACAGCGCTACTACGGGAGCGCGGAGCCTGCAGTTATCAGTGGGAGGGAGGAGCAGCTGGGAGGCAGGGGGCGGGGTGGAGAGCCGGGCAGGTCGGCACAATAACAAACAACAAAATGGATGGATGCGAGCCAAAAGCGAAAAAGGATTGGGGCACAAGTAATGAAAACGCGAACAAAATGGCAATGGGGCCGGCACAATCAGGCACAAGACAAATAATTAGGCAAAGGCAGCACAGCACAGTACAATGATATAGAGAGCGCACTTTCGCACTATAGCGCTGTTATACAAATAAATGTGCAGTCAGGCACTACTGGTTTCGTGAGCAATGCGAGCTAGCAGGTATTAATTTTGCAGTCTGGTGCTACGATACCAATCAGCAGGGAGCTGGGAGCAGCGTGAGGAACGACCGCTTCTGATCGGATCAGGACGGTCACAGCGCTACTACGGGAACGCGGAGCCTGCAGTATCAGTGGGAGGGAGGAGCAGCTGGGAGGCGGGGGGCAGGGTGGAGAGCCGGGCAGGTCGGCACAATAACAAACAACAAAATGGATGGCTGCGAGCCAAAAGCGAAAGAGGATTGGGGCACAAGTAATGAAAACGCGAACAAAATGGCAATGGCGCCGGCACAATCAGGCACAAGACAAATAATTAGGCAAAGGTAACCATACTCAGGTAACCATACTCATGTTGCAAAGGGTTCTGGTCTCCTGGGGAAAATTGTGAGGTCACTGATAGATAAAGTCTTTGAGGGTGAGTGGATCGAAATGCATTTTACTATACTAATACAAGGGCCAAATGGAAAATTCAGGGCCTTATTCACAAAGGTAAGTTACACTTTTGAGTAAGTTTACACAAGGAGGTAAGTTTACTACTTTCGACATTCACAAACCCTGAGCGTAACTTACTTGTCTACACCCCAGAGTAAAACAATTGGCTTACTCTGGTGTGGATGGGTGACGTTCCTCCCTAAATCCTCCCGGACTTTCCCTTATACCCTCTTAATCCCCCTACCATCCCATCCATTTTAGTTAAAAATGTGTTCCTTTTCCCAACCACTCAACTGTATCCCTCACACATTTACTACTAAAATCTAAATTTACATATGCAGAGACTAAGCAATCGGGGTAGAGAACTCTGTACACATATGTGAAATTTACATTTTGTAGTGTGTTTTATAATACGTTTTGTAGTACTACAAAGCCTAATACAAAGCGCAACTGGAGAATCAGGCCTTAAATGTGACGATACTAGGGATTGGAAAGCAAAACATAAATTCAGAGTGCTAGAAGGTAACACCAGGGCGTGGATTATCATCTGAGGACATCTAAAAAAAAATATTTGCCATTGTATTTGGCATCACTGAGGACCATACTTATGAACAAAGTAGTACATTTTCCCCAGCAGAAGTTCATCTACTTGTGTGTGCTGATCAAAAACATTCCCAGTAGTATGGGTGGAAACATGCACTTCTGACATTTCACATTTGTTACACATGGGAGGAATGGCGCCCGCTATGCAAACACATATTTTCTTACTTTTTTGTTTCTTCACTGCGAACACTTGTTTCTCCATGGAGAAAGCCCTTGCCCTACAACCTGAGGAAATCAGGGGTGAATCATTCCCATCCCATCCTTGAAGGGGAGTTAATCCTGTCCTATGCTGGAGTAATTTTGCAATCATTTCCAGGGTGGTATGGGGCTTAATTTCTGTGTGTGATAGGGCGAGCACAACTTGCAAGGCTAATCACTCCTTGTAACTCCCACTTCCCACCCCTTTCAGTGGAATTTGCTACTGTGGATTTCTCCACCCCGTGAAGCCTGCCTGGAACCCTCCTATGAATTTCTGGCAAGCATAAATAAGATATGTTGGCCGAGGGCTCAAAATACCTTTCCAAATAGGGTGTTTACAGTGTTGTATTTCAATTTGTACTAAATTCAATGAATAGATCAGAGATCTGCCTCCAAATCGACACAACCATGAGTTACAGGGAGAGTTTTAACCAGTTGAGGTATTTTTCTTTATTAGAGTGAGTTTGAACGAGAAATGGATGTTATCATATGTATTAATATGCTATATCATATTATATCGTTAAATGGAGCACTCATAGACCAAACAAAGATTATTGATGCTAAACTGGCATTGTATGAGCGATTATAATGTCATATTTAGAAAACAATCAGGTTCTAAGTTGCTTCCAGGGCCACATGAAGCAGTGATAGTAACAACATTTAACAGAAGATAATCACGAGTCACAGAACAATAGAGAGAGAACACACTGCATATTAACACTGTAAAGATGGATGAGCAAAATGTCAGGCTTTCTTTTGCCTTGCAAACTGTAATCCAACTGAAATAAGCCCCGTGAAGCCTCGGCCACTGTTTTTGCCCTCTGGGTCTCTCTACATAAATTTCCAGGTTCAGATGAAGGGCAGAACACTTGATAAAATGTCTTTCTACTTTGAACACCATTAAGTTGTTCTTTAAACACATGTAGGCTACTGTCACCCTTGTGAAGTCACAAGTATCTCATAAAAACCTATTCACAAGACTTTGAAAAATATTCACAAAGATGTTAAGTTAATAGAAGCTTCTCCTCAATCACTGCACAAATATGCAACACTTTCGATCCACACACTAAGCAAAACACAGGGGCATATTGCAAAAGAATGGCGGAGCGCGGCGCTAAGCCAAAATAGCTAATGCCGCGCTTTGCCAGTATGAAAACGCAGGGATGCACTGTATTTGCAACAATACGATGCATCCCTGGATTTTCCATAACACTGAAACTCAGCTGCCCAGCGCCAACGCAGGCACCCTTGCACCATAGTGCAAGAGTGCCTACGTTGAGGAATGATTGTTTATGTGCAGGAAGGTGTACCTTCCTGCACATAAACTATCCAGAATGGTGATTTGTAACATCTAGGTGTCCTGCATGCAGAACACATAGAAGTTGCAAATCGTAATTTTTTAAATGATTGTTTATGTGCAGGAAGGGACACCTTCCTACACATAAACATTAATTCATGGCATTTTGCTGTTTCTATGTGTGCTGCACAATGCAGCACACGTAGAAAAAGCAAAAACGAGGAGAAATAAAGCATTTCTCCTTGTTTCGCCTTCTTAAGACCAGGTTTTCCCAGGTCTTAATTTTGGCGCTGCCTCCTATTTACGCCACCCTTGTTATTAGGGTGCAGCATCAAAGTCAATGTGTGTTGCGATGGAACGCCCACCACAACACCCATTTCCCACCTCTTTCATGCTAAGTATAGCGTTAAAGGGTGTCTTATTTACAAGGTGGAATTAAGCCACATTAAGTAGCTTAATGCCACCTTGCAAATAAGGCGAAGCCCCTATCGCCACAGGAACATCGATAAGAGTGACTGACGTTCCAGTAGAGATAGGTACTTTTAAATGTGCCCCACAGTTCTGTACCTATGGATATATAAGGCCTTTCCATATGGGTATAAGGCACAGTTTGCAATAAAAACCTATATCGAGCATCCGCTGAGCTCAGTGGCGTAGCTAGACCTTCGGCAGCCCCCACGTTTGCCGCCCCACGGCGCCCGTCTGAAAGAGCAGGGGAGGGTGGGTTGCTGGCGATTGATTCGAGAGGTAACTTTTGTACCCTTTCTTGTGTTAAAGAATTGGATAGCATAAATATTCAGATAAACATGGTCATGTTCCAAATGCTTCTGGTCTCCTGGGCAGTATTGTCAGTATATTGGTAGATGATGTCTTCGAGGATGAGTGGATCGAAATGCATTTGACCATACTAATACAAAGGACAAAGGGACAAAAGGACTCACTATCAATGTATTTCCACTGCAAGATGCATAGTTCTATGGATTAGTCTTCATAGTGAGATTGGGATCAGTGCTGGGTTAAATCACTCACTGAAAAGGGGGTGAGTGAAAACCCACCAGAATACTGTATAAAACAGTCATTAAAAATAGCATGTTTCAGGCTGTGCACACCTTACTTTACCACAAAGTGTGGTACAGGGTGGCATGGACAGACTACAGGGATTCTGATTGGCCTCTAGCCAGTCAGAATGGCCCTAACATGTCCTGACATAGGGATTGTTTCAACCAATAAGAATAAGGCGATGTGTTAGGATAATGCTGAGTGTAAAATAATTGTTTTAATTCATCTCAACACAAAGCTTTTGATTTAATTTCTCCACCAATGGTGTAACATTGAATTCAGATTACGATTGCACTAAGGCTAAAAGGAACAGCAGAATATTTTCCTAAATAGAGAATCTCACAGTTAGTTGTTCACTTAGTTGAAGTAGAATGTTCGGGTCCACGGAAAGGAGTATGCAGGTATCATATGGGCGTGTGTCTCTGACGAATGTGTGACTACAAGTCACCGCCCCTCACCGGGACCAATGTCATGAGGCCGATCATTTCCTCACATATTATCGATTTTCAGAAGTCCTGATGGTTCAACTAAAAAAACGTGAGTTTTCGGTTCACTCCACCACAGGTCAGGGTGCGCCTTAGCGTGCGCATACCACCGTGGTGCGTTGGTCCTGATGAATGCTTCGCTAATTGCATTTTGAAGCAGAAACATGTCGACCATTTTTTGATTCTTCGCACAATAGGATGTACCTGGTCAATTTAGCCAGTTATCAAACATCCAACGCACCTGTTTTTACTGTTGCCTACTTTTCCACCATTAAAGATTTTTGGCAAAAACTCTTTTAATATCACATTTCTTCACTTGCACCATTGCGCTCACGTCATACACAAGATAAAACCCGTTCCTCTGTAACCAGGTGTTGTAGCACACCGGAGAGGCACTCAGCCTCTCTGGTGGGGACCCTATGATGAAGCATGTCACCACTAGGTTGCTGAGTGAGCGTCCTTCTGAACAAGAGTGACTCTTCTTGCTTGCTCATTTTTGCTTGGGCTACACTCTTTTGTTGTTGTTTTGTTATTATTCAGGGGAATAAGAGTGGCCCCTTTTGTCACGCCCTCCCTCTCTCGTTGTTTTTCTACACTTATTTGAAGCCTCGCTGCAATTTAAAGTGCACTGAGAACATTTGATGGTGCTGCTGTGGTGGCAAGCCTCAGCCAGGCCTACCAGTGCAAGGGATTTGCCCTTCTCTACACAGAGTCCTTAGACCAATAGCATGATGTTGGCACAGAAACTGGAATAGAAAAGACAAAGTTTATTAAACCTCATGAGGTGGAACTACATTCACACAACACCCTTCGGTAGAGTATGAGGTAGCACACTGACTAGAAGGAGCTTGGTCCTTTTATACCCACACAGGGGCTGAAATGAAGGCGGTACAAGGCACAGAATGCTGGTTTCAAATACATATAAGGTCATACAGAGAGTGTGCTAGCAACAAGTGGGAAGGGCTGACAGTTAGCTAATTCTGGTGGACACATCTTGACAGTTACAAGTTGGCGACAGTTGTAAGCTTGACTGGGCATGTGCAAAGCAGAAGAGGATAAATATATCTTGTCTTGAGCAACAGGATCAAGAACTGCAGAAAAATATGCACAGGGACGCTGCTTGTCACCGTGTGTCTGTACTAAAACTGACAATGCACATCCATCTTTCTCGTGTACATAGATTGTAAAGGCCTTCGTGTAATCTGGTGTGCCTAACACTGGTGCAGAGCAAAGAGCTTGTCTTAACTGGCGAAAAGCATTTTGACATTCATCTGTCTAAGGAAGGGGAATCGGAGTGTTATTAGTCAAAAGTGCTAGCAAAGGTTTAACAATGTGTGAAAACCCCAATATCTATTGCCTACAAAACGAAGTCAAACCAATAAATGCACGGACATCTTTCTGGGTGGAAGGTACTGGGGTGTCTAAAATTGCTTGAATGCGATCTGGTGTCAGTGCACGTCCCTCCTTAGACAGAAGATGACCTAAATAGGTTACCTTCGGTCTACAATATTGCAATTTCTTCCGTGATACTTTACGGTTCTGTGTAGCAAGAAAAGAAAGTAAGGACAAAGTACATTTTTCACACTGCTCAGGTGTATCAGCTGCCAACAAGATGTCATCGACATATTGTATGAGAGCCACTCCTTCAGCAAAGTAAAGGAATCGAGTTGTCTTTTTAAGGCTTGACTATAAATACTCGGACTCTCGGTGTACCCTTGAGGAACTCTACAAAATCTGTATGATCTGTTATTCAAAGTGAAACCGAACAAATATCGGCTATCAGGATGAATAGGAATCAAGAAGAAAGCGTTCTTCAAATCCACTACTGAAAATGTAGTTGCTGTTGGAGGGACCAAGGTAAGCAATGTCGTTATGTCAGATACTACAGGGTATTGTGGTACTACAATCTTGTTGACTTCTCTCAAATCAATGATAAATCTATAAATCCTTGTGTCAACATCTTTTTTCAAAATGGGAAGAATCGGACTATTGCAAACATTATAAGGAACTTCTTCAACAACCCCCACCTTAATCAAATCCTGTACAATACGTGTAAGTGCTTCTTCTCCTTCTCGAGAAATGTTATACTGAGGCAATCTTGGCAGTACAGCACCCTCCTTGACACTAATATGTACTGGTGGACTACCCATTTGTCCTACATCGGTGTCTGAAGTAGCCCACAAAGTACTAGGGAGTGAAGCTAGTGCAATATCCTCTTTAACAATACAGGATCTCTCAATCATGGGGTAGTTGTCATTTAAAATAACCCGTACTCCTTCCGGAGAACATCGTATCGTAGCCCTGAAATATTTGAGCATGTCAAGACCCACAATATTGTGTGGTGTATTTGGAGAAAGCAAGAACGGACATGTAAATGGAGCATTAAACTTATCAACATGGAGTGCAAGTGGCTGTGACAATGGGCTAAGGGAAGATGTTCCATCAAAACCTATCGATGTAATAGTTAAGCCAGACAGGGGAGCCCTGGAATCAAGTGTTTAGACAAGGCGCTACGAGTAGCTCCTGTATCAACCAGAAACTGATCAGTAGAACCCAAAACATGTGCTGTAACATAGGGACCCCTCTGATCTACTGGAACTTCAACTGATTCCTTACCCCATCATAGGCAATCCTATGCATAGGCAGAATCTTGAAAATCAGACGGCTCATAGTCGGACATTTGATATTGGTTCCGTCTGTCAAAAGTATAAGACCCCTCTCGTCCACGTGTATTAGCATCAAACCTAGCCCGATCATTTGTGTTTCCTCTAGGCCCTGAATATGTTGAACGATTTCTCATTTGTCCCTGACCACGTGAACCCTGCTGAGCACGCAGTACTGGACAATCAGAAATCCAATGTCCAAATTTCTTGCAATACGCACACTGATCAACAGACACATTCGAACGAGTATAGGAAGGAAAGGACGAACCATAAGATCCACGTCCACCTCTATTATTACCTCTAGAAGGTGGGCCATAAGCCTGAACCATCTTAACCTTTGTATTTAACTCTTTAGATTTGTTATCCTCCTTACTTTTTGCTTCTAATTCTTGTCGTTCATAATACTGAGCCGTGGTTAAGAGAGAAACCGGAGAGGAGGTAGTCAATGAACTTTCACTGGCCTTTAGGCGACTAGCTATTTATGGCAAAAGATTTGTGACATATTTATCGACAAGCAGATGCCTACCCATGTCTTCTGTCAATGACTGGCCACTAAAATCGTGGAATGCTTCTTCAAAGCCTGTGAAGAAGTCTGAAACTGATTCACCTATCTTCTGCTTATAAGACAGAAGATAGACCAATCTATCTTTTTAGGGGGAATAATCGTCTTTAATTTAACCAAGATAGCTGCCGGAAGATCTAAAATTAACTGACACGGTTTCTGTGCAGGTTTTCTATCTTCATCTAATTGTTCTAAATCTGTCCACAATGCCCCAAATGCCGTAAGATCATCAACTTTACGCACAGTTGTCCACATATCAGGCGGTAATATTAATCCACAAAACAAATCAATATCAGACAGTCATAGTATAAGAGCTAATAGCACCCTCAATTTCTTCATAAAAGGCTGTTGGATTCTTTCGCGGATCAGGCAATGCATTTTTAAGGACCATAACATCTGCTCTGTTCCAAGGAGTGTAAACCCAATTATAAATAAAGTACCCTTTCGCGTCGGTAGAAGTCTTATCATCACTTGTACCTGCTCCTTTAGGAGGAACATATAAAGGTGCGGCTTCCTGCATGGGTTTCACATTAATTAAAACATTCTTATCTGTTTCGGGCGTCGAAGCTCGTGCCATGTTGATTCGGGATGTTTGTGCAGCTGCGTCTGCTGCCTTTTTCTCCTCCCGCAAACGGACTGCTTCATCACGTAGTTTAACCAAGCGCCTGATCGTGTCAGTCACCTGGGAGAAGACAAAATAACCTTCATGTAATTGCTTACAATCAGCTGCTATATCATCTGGCTCTACTTCCTCTGAATTTTTCCTAAATCGTTCAACATTCTCTGCAGCAAATATCTCGGTAAAATATTTTTGTTCCTTTTCCGACCAATTCTTAATAGTATCTAGAAGTTCAGAAGCAGTGATAATACTACGATCGGCTTTGCGCGCCGCGGATCTAATCTCAGAGGAACGTTCGGAAGTTAACATCGAGCGAGTATCTCAGATTTTATCCTGCTCTGTAGGAGAGTCCTCATCGGACTCATCAGGAGCAGAGGGAAGAGTATACGGAGGTGGACAACGATCTAATAAGAGAGAATCATCTTGGGATTTATTAAGAATTGGATAAAGAGGCCTATGAATAGCGTATTGGCCATTTACCTGTAACTGACGCTCCCTATCTTCCCTTTCTTTCATTTCTTTAATTTCTTTATTTTTCATTTCTAATGCTTTCGCATACACACTCTTACGTTGTTCTTTTTCAATCAAGGCTTGCTCACGCTTCATTCGCTCACGCACTTCTTTCTCCCACATTCGTACACAATCAAACATATCTTGCCTAGCCTTTCGCTTAAACATTTGTTGCTCTACATACTGAATCGTTCGTAAATCAAATGACCCATGGATAGGCCAACGCAACGCAGGATCTTTACGGGTGTATTTGTTCCATAACGTGCTGTATATTATGGACGAAATACCATACTTAATATACATGTCCCTATTAGGCGTCCCCTCCGGGGGGGCTGATTGTGCTTCATCGATTTTCAAAGTGGTACCACTACAAAAGCAACACATCCTACGAAGTGTGCTGGAAACAGGCATGCCAAAAATAGTGCAAAATATGCAGTATTAAAATCAAAAGTAGCGCTTAAGGTACTCTCCGTACGTTGCGTTGTTCAAACAATTTTAAATAGAGAAAAATCTCCTCATTACCTGCCTATATGTATTGCAACACACACATATATATATATATATATATATATATATATATATATATACATACATACATACATACATACATACATATATATATATATATATATATATATATATATATATATATATATATATATATATCAAACGAGATTCAATATTGTCCAATTTCATAAACAAAAGCCACAGTAAGTGTTGCTAAACTACCTTACTAGTCAAAGGCGTCAAAACCAACAGCAAGTGCCGCAAAACGGCTCCTACCAATCAAATGGTGTCCAGGTTCCTACTGCCAAGTTCTCAAATCGACCAAACGTCACTGCATGGCGAATCAACAGAAGAGATCACAGTCGAGGACCGGCGCCATCTGGATAGTCAGATCAAAAAGAAAGGGAAAACGCTGTGGATGCCAAGACTCGGGTCTCCTCCGGCAGTGATCACGTCCAAAGCGAGATTCCAATCCTTCGTCTCCACCACTCCTTCGGGCATCCGAGTCACCGATGAGCTCCACGTAGGGCGCCAATTTGTGGTGGCAACTCTCAGCCAGGCCTACCAGTGTGCAAGGGATTCGCCCTTCTCTACACAGAGTCCTTAGACCAATAGCAAGAAGTTGGCACAGAAACTGGAATAGAAAAGACAAAGTTTATTAAACCTCATGAGGTGGAACTACATTCACACAACACCCTTCAGTAGAGTATGAGGTAGCACGCTGACTAAAAGGAGCTTGGTCCTTTTATACCCACACAGGGGCTGAAATGAAGGCGGTACAAGGCACAGAATGCTGGTTTCAAATACATACAAGGTCATACAGAGAGTGTGCTAGCAACAAGTGGGAAGGGCTGACAGTTAGCTAATTCTGGTGGACACATCTTGAGTTACAAGTTGGCGACAGTTGAAAGCTCGACTGGGCATGTGCAAAGCAGAAGAGGATAAATATATCTTGTCTCTAGGCAAATTTCAAGAATAGTTGACAGGAAGGTAGGACAGAGCACATGGCATACAAAATGGCCGACAGAAATACAAAATGGATTCCGTAAATGGACAAGTTAGTCTCTAAATAAAATATGTCTTCTGCTAATGCTTAACCTAATCATTGCTAAATTACAACACTGGTGCTGATTGTGAAATCATATTTTCACTATGAGGAACTGTGACTCTGATGCTAGGATCTCATTACAGGGAGCAGAGGTTTCTCTCAGCAACTATATGTGAGTGATTTGTGAAATAATTGGGGGTGTCACACCACACCCAACTAATTAATTGAATGATATTGACTTTTAGGGTGCACCTCTCTGCCTGACAACTGGTTTAAACATTTATGTTTATATTTTCATTTAATGGTTTTGAAGTATAAATGAGCCTGCTTTATCACAGAGAGTTGAACAGAGTAGTTCCCAGCCACAGCCCATGCAGGTAAGAGCGATGGGTCAGTAGGGCCTGGTTGGACGGGGATTCGACAGACAACCATGAGGGAAAATTAAATAAATAATTAAATTCCCCTCGTTGTCGAACTACCCCCCACCAGCCCCACCGCTCTTACCTGCACGGGCCGCATTTCATGCCAGGAGCGTCAAGACTGAACAGAGTGTGGAAAATTCCCCACTAGCAGCTGGGAGATAAATTATTGTTAAAAAAAAGTTTGGGTAGATGGCTCTTGGTCTTTAAGGCTCAGGGTTATAGATTATGAACGCTGTCAAATAAAGAAACAGGACCATGGTCTTACGGGCCCTCCATGGGGTGCATATGTAGGCACGCAACCAGACCATCGGGTGACCCACTAGGGAATATGTAGGGGGGCTCCCCTTTTGTCTGGTCCAAAATCAGCTTCCACTCTATTTCCATTCCTCATGTTCACGTTCGTTCTCTCTGCTGTTAACCCTGTTTCTGTTATGGAATTACTTGTCTGCCTTTCCCATGCCAGGGCCACATTAACACCAACTGATTGTCTTCTAACAGCCATTATAACTTTAAGCTGTCTTCAGACATTTGTCAGTGTAAAAGAGAATATAGTCTTGCCCATAGACTTTTAATTGTGTGATTATAATAATGCAACAATGCTAGTCGTAGTTGAATGGAGATTAGCAATGTTTTTTAATTAAACTTTTTTTTTTTTTATTATTTGGTGAATTATTGTGCGATAAGTTTAGGTAAGTGAAAGTACTTACATAAAACTCTTGCTGACTCGCTCTTTAACTTTTGAGCACTGTTTCATCCATTCCTTGCTGCAAACAACTATCCTACATTCACCCCCTTACTTGACTTAATTATGAACCTGTATCTCTTCTTTCCTTTCTTTCTATACTTCTAGAGACACTGGTCTACAAATTACTTTCTTTCTACCTTTATTTACATTATCTGCTTAAGCCTGTACTACTCTCTGTGTATTCTTCTGAAACTGCCCTTCTGCCACTCACTAATGGCCTCATTTAAGGTTTGGAACAGTGGAAATCGACACGGCTCCCAACTTCCAATCCTGCGCTTCCCCCACCTCATGTAGTGAGTGGGAGGACCACTAGGCTTCTGACAGCAGAGCCTCAGCTCAGTCTGCCTTCATGAATGATGACCCAGCAGCCCTTCTAGTGCAGGGCAGCTGCCAATGTGTCTGAGGGTCTTCACTATTTATGGGAGCCCTTCCGATGTATGTTTTCCACCTCTGACCATTATGTAAGACTTGGTGGAATAGGGACGTTAAATGAATAATGACCCCCACAGTCAGGAAGAAAACTCCATGCAAGTCAAGGATGGAGTAAACAGTCTGCCATGTCTAAGGACACTTGAACTCTTTTCCGTCCATGAAGGCCTCCGGTGTAAAGAGCTGTTGGGAATTATCGGTCACTCATCGATGGTTTAGGCTATCTTTCCATCCATTGGTATTCGAATAGGTGGAGTTTTAAAAGATAGTGTCTTCAACAATGCTCTAACTTTGGCCAGAGAAAAGTTGATTTTACAAGAGGCAGTAAACTGTACATGTTTCTTGGCAACAGTTGGAGCTTGAGATAATGGTTTTGTTGCTGGATCTGGAAGACATTCTAGGCTTACTAGGAATGATTAAAAAGATGGTTAATTATTGGAACACATTTTTTTCATGCATGTCAGTTTTACCTGAGTTTCAGTACTCTATAATCTATTTTTAACCCATTATGTATTTCTAAAATTGCCCTCAGAATGGAAAGATTAAATAGTTCTAGAACACCGCCAAACCTTCTGATAAACTGATCCCTCATTCATAGTTCCAATCAATTGTGTTCCATTTACAATTTATTTCAATCTAATTGATTGTATGAGTAGCCTTTTTTATTTCTCACTATTTGATTGGAATTAATCACACATCACTGATAAGATTATTAAGCCAGTGGTTGATTATTGAGGTACAGCAATCCATGTTGATGTTGGACAATCTCCATACTTTATTTTCAGGTAACCGTAATTAATAATAATCCACATTTGTAAAGAGCGAACAATCACCTGTAAGGGTCTCCAGGCGCTGGGGGCCGGAGATCGAACCGTGATCGCCAGATTCCAGCATCAGTCGCCCTGGCCGCGGCGCCACACCTCTCCCTAATTAAAATAAATGTTGAAATTCCCTTAATTACATATTTATTAATAAATAAATGAGAACCATCCGTTAACATGATTGTGCCACTAAAGGAAGAACAAGGCACAGATCATTATTATTATTAGCAAGTATATTATTATATACTTATCTAATATTAATATATTATTATCTTGGGGCTTTCGAAATCTCAGCTAGTAATGATGCAATTTTAAAGACTCTGTATAGGTCTTTAGGAAGCTGCCATGTGATTAGTTGTAAATACTAAGAGCTAGATGTGAGAAGCTAATATGAGTTTGCAAATGAAACGATCTCCAATTTTTCAAAACCCAAATTACATTTCAGTAACCTGTTAACAAATTGCAATTTGAGTTTACAAAATGGTATTTGGGTGGAGCGTGCTTGGGGTGTCCCTTACAAATGCCGATTTTCATTAGTATGTACGAATGTTTTGCAAATGAAATGCGGTCACAAAACATTCACACTTTATCGCCATCTTAAAGTTGGTGGTAACCCATTTGTCAATTGGTTGAAAAAATATTTTGGACCACTGCCTACTGTTAATAAATTAAACTCAAATGTTTCATGTTTCATTTTTTCTTTTTAAGGAAAACGGTCTACGTTTAAAACAAAAAGATTGTTTAAAAGCGATCACAGACATGGTGGTCTGTTAACCCCAGCAGGCCATCATCCCTGTGATGGCAGCGAATCGTAGTGAGTCACAAATTGCGACATACCTCATTAATATTCATGAGGTAGGTCTATTTACGACCCACTACAAATTGTTACTCAGGGAATAGGGACTAAAAAAACCATTGTACATTAGTAATAGCGAATACGAAATAGGGATTGGCAAAAATTGCTATTTGGTAATCGCTATTACTATTGTTTGGACATCTAGCCTTAAAGGCCCTATTTAGAGTTTGGTAGAATGGATGAGCTGTCACAAACGTGGCTTATGGCCTGTCCTCGGTTTAACAAATCCATGAAAGCCTGAAGGCACTTGTAATACAGTGGATTAGATATCTGTCACGTTTGATGGCGTATCCCATCTGCCAAACTCTAAATAAGACCCTAAGTTACCTTAAATTACAGGGGTTTTCAAAATAATGTGCTGTTTTGCTATTGATAGGCGTAGACGTATGCTGTAAGTTGCAATATTCCTTCCCTTTTCTCCATTTTTTTATTCTAAATATATATTAAATATTTCACATTATTTTAAGGAGCATTATTTTGCTGCATTTGTTTGCATGTTTGTATCAACAGGTGATCCACAGATGATCAAATTAGCCGAGAACAGGCACTAAAGCTGTCAATAAGTGAACAACTGAAATGCACCAGCACCCTGTGCCCTCCCTGCCATATTGCCCTTCTGGTTGCTGTTTGCACGCTATGTGGCAAGGTTGCCCTACTGTTGTACTAGAGCAGTGCGCTTGCAGTGTAAAAATGCTCCAATGTATATGAGAAGCTGCCATCTTCGCCCACTCAGAAGAGCAGTAAAGGGGCTGCTGTCTGGTCTGCTTTCATGCTACCTGCAAACTAAAAAGTAATTAATGCAGAAAGAGTGAGACTTCACTTGTATGTCACTGGCATTTGTTGCCGAGTGCGTGTTGTGTATTTGTAAACACATTTAACAAAAGCTAGACAAAGGGGAGAGGATGTGGTCAAATGACTAGGGCAGCCGATTTGAAATCTGGGGATCTGGCCTCAAGTCTTGGCAATGATGCTCAACGTCCTGTGATTCTAGGCAAATCACTTAATCTCCCTGTGCCTAACAAAAATGAATATGTCCTTGTGTAACACAACTGGTGCTCATGTAAAGCGCTCCGATAACTTCAGGTCAAGTTTGTGCTATAAATAACTCTTGAGGAAAAAAAAGCCCCAACACACTTAAACTAGGTTTTTGATTATATTTTTTTCTTTTTGTCACTTCAGTACAGTTTTTTAAATGAAAGCTCCAATCGGGAGCGCACAAAGTGATGCAAAAGAGAATTGCGTAGCAAAAAAGCTGTCTTACCAACTCTTCATAGGCCCTGCTGTGATCTAGGGTTGGTGTCTATCTGACAGCCAGTCTCCCAGAGTTGGGGGGATCACCAGAAGTTTGCATAACTTGCTGGAAAGCTGTGAGTCTACACAAAGTCAGTAAGTATGCTATCCTGATTGGAGAAGGAAGGAGTGTGCCTGGCCCTGTAGAAAGAGAAACTGCCCAGGAGGAGAATCCCAGCTTTGTTACTGGAGTATGGAGCATTCAGGAAACAACTGGTGCTGACCCAATCTGTGAGGGGCCACCTGGATTCCTTGTGTGGTACATGGGACATGCTGCAAGGTGACCCAATCCTCTCATGCTGAATACATCTTCAGTGCTTAATTTATTGGTGGCACTCATTTTGTGTAGTGGAGCTTGTTTTTCACCATCAGACTTTGAACCGATACAGAATGAAAAAGGAGGATGAGTGGAAACCAGTGGCAAAGATAGAAAGCAGGAGTGAAAAAGGACCCTAAAGAGTGAAATAAGTAAATCACAAAGTGTATGGTGGGGGAAGAAAAAGGAAAAATGGGGAATCAAAACTAGACAAACTTGGTATTCTGCAAGCCCTTGCATTCGGTAGCAGTGGTGAAAGCTCCTGAAACAAAGCGCGGGCCTTTGCACTTTTTTTTTTTTTTTTACAAATTGAGCACTGCCCACTCCACAAGCACAAGTCGAAGGAGAGCATTAAAGTAAGGCATAAAATGTGCATATGGTCTACAAATTTCTTCAGTTCCTCTCTTTGGCTGGATGCACATCGTCTCCTTTCAGCCTGCCAAGACCTGGACGTCCACCCACTGGCATTCTTCACTACCAGCCAGAGGCTTAGCTCAAAGCTATAGCCCCTCTCAAGATTAATTGAAGAAGTGGGAGAGGCCAGCAGGAAAAATACTTGGACAGGACATCTAATTGGCCCTCTGGGCACTGGGGTTATGGATGGGTGAGCTCACCAGTACTGCTACTCTCATTAGCTCAGTGGGGAGGGGAGGGAAGAGCTAGAATCCTAAAAAGAAGAAGGATGCAAATATGAAAGTTTATCCTTGAGCTAAACCCCTAGACACTCATTTTTGACTGTGGTGGTAATATGAAAACAAATACAAAATAAGAGTTATTTGAAGGCCAGACAGTGGTTTTGCATCAAAATACAATACTTGCAATTAGGGCTGGGTTAGGAAGCTAAGTATGCATACTCGGTCAGCTCTCTTCCACTGTATTTTAATTTATGTAATTATAGTTTTTCATAGGACCAGCGTAGTAAGGATGCCATGGGCCCTGGTGCAAGCAAGGAAAATCTGACAGCTGTTGAAGTATTACAATATAGCAATTATCAGAGCTCAATTGGCCCTTCAGGGCTCTTGACCTTTGAGCAACTGCGCCTGCTGCACTAATTGTAGCTAGGCCCCTACATTGTATGTCGAGGTGGGTGAGGCACTGAAGACTTGAACCACTTGAATCAAGCTCCATTCAGATTTCTGATCTGGCTCATCTCGAGGTCTGCTTGACCCTTGCGCTCAAAACGAGCAGAGGTTTCATGAGGCTTATGTCTGCCATACATTTTCTAACCTCATGCACTAAGAATTAAAGACAAACCATTAACCTTTGATGTAAAACAGTAAATTGAGAGAGATATATCCATCTTGTGGCTGATCTGCACAAATTGAAACTTGAAAAAACTAGGATCTATCCTTACTTACCCACTTGACCAAAATGTGTCATCCTCTGCAAATATTTTATTCGCCGAGTATTCTTTTTCTTCGCAACATAGATCAGTTCAAACCAGTTCTGGGAGCTATTAGCTCTGGTGAGAAACTGGACTAAGGACATGGGAGTAACCTCCCCACTATCCAGACTCTCTGCTGGGAGGGTCCCCTGAATCTTCCCAACCCTTGCCCTAGGAAACTTAAGGGCTTACCTGGGTGTAGGTCGCTAGATTCGTCATGGGATAAGATTCAGATCAGACACTACTGCACCTCTACCGTCTGATCACTCTGGACATCGCAAGGGTCCGACTTCATCTCCCTACTTGTCTGATGCATCGTCTGTGTCCATGCTTCATACAGAAACACTCCAAGGCCTAAGAAGCATCAAAGACACTAGAAGGCATTTCCCTTGAAGTGAAGGAGTCACTTCCCTGCACTTGCAGGCACCTCAACACTGCTGACCGGTCTGCTGATCCCGAGCTCCTGCGGGCTCCAAAAGGTTCAACCACACATGTGGTGGTTGCATACGTCCTCTCACTGAGTTTGAGGCCAGTATCCCTCGTGGGGGCTGTAATAACCGAACCATTGTGCACCACGTTCTTTTGCAAGTCCAAAGGCTTGTTGGCAACTTTGCAACAAGTGCATCAGGCTCCAAGTAGCCCCAACCTTCGGCAACTTCTTCCACAAAGATCTTGTGGGTACCGTGGCCTGTTCCTCTGGTGAGCTGCTCAAGGCCTTTGCGCAACTCCTGTGCCTCCGGTCTGTGGGTCCATTTGAATGTCCTCTTTGTTTCTCTTGGGCTCCCTGATTGCTTGGGTCCTGCCCGGACTCCCCTGCTTGGGGTGAGTCCCCTGGACCTTGCTGATCCCAACCTTGCACCTTCTTGACTTTCTGTGGGCGCTGCATTTGCCAAAGCTTGTTGGTGCTCCTGCCCAGACACCGACCCCTCAGCACTCCACATCCTTCGTGGGACAGCTCGTTTCCGGGTCCTGGTCTTCCTCAGCATCGCCTGGTCCTCACAGCTGCAGAGTCAAGGTCATCGTCATCTTTCCTAAAACACCCAACATCGGAGGGCATTTGTCTTCTAAGTCTCCTGGTCACTCCCAAGTGACATAGATCTGTCCCCTCTGCTTTCAGGTACTCCTCTTCAGGAATCAATGTTTGGACTCCCACGGACACTTTCTCCTCTTCCAGCAGTGGCACTTTCCTGAAGTCCTCCATTGGATTCAACAGCAGTTTCTGACACCACTTCACACATATGCACCCGGCTTCGCTGGTGTAGGTAACGTAGGTACTAGGGTATCCACAGATGGGGTGGCACACCAACCTTCTGTCTTCCACAGGGTTTCTTCATGGTCCACTGGGAAGGGTCCATCATCTTTAAAAATCCAACTACGACTTGCACATAGACTTGTACGGAGCACGCAGTTGTGTTCCCACACTGCACACACTCTCCATGGGGTCCCTATCTATTTACCATGGGTGGTTCTGTGGGTCCCCAGCAACTCTACGTCCTCTCAACACTGTCTTGACTCGAGTCGTGGTTCTTATACCACTTTCTTAGTATATGATTTGGGCCCCTCTGGGGCCACTGTGGATTTCGTGCTATTTACTGTGTTTCTTTTGCTAAAGTATTGTGTGCATTGTGTTTATCTCCGTGTTGGAGATACTTGAACATTCTAGCGAGTATTATATAATAAATACATATTTTTATAAATACTTGGGGGCTCATTAGGAAGTCCGTCCGTGACCCCAGAGTAGGAGGGAACATCCGCATGGGCAACGGCGTTCCCTCCGTGAAGATTAGGATGTGACCGCCAGGGAGGCGGTCACATCCTCTATCTTTAACATTGCGGCGGGTGCAGCTTCAAGCTGCACCCGCCGCAATGTTAAAAATGCATACATTGCATTTGTATGCAGAAAGCGGCAGGCACCGCGCGGTGCCTGCCGATTTCTGCATACAAATGCAGGGGGGTACCATGGGTACCCCCCATGTGCACCGCCCACCCCCCTTCACCCAGGGGGCCCGCAACGGGCCCCCGAAGTCAAAGTCCGTATGCTTTTCCACGGCGGAAAAGCCGCCGTGGAAAAGCATCTCTTTTACACTATCCTAATATGGCTGGCGGTGTCTGATAGACACCGCCAGCCATGTTACAGCTTTTCCGCCGCGGTTGTAAGTCAACCGCGGCGGAAAAGCGGCGGACTGAAACCAGGACCCACCAGCCATCCTAATGTGGTGGTGGGTCTTTGGTGGGTCCGCAGAGGATTTTCCGCATCCTCCGGGCCGGCGGTGGCTTCCGCCGGCCCGGAGGATGCGGAAAATCTTCCATCCTAATGAGCCCCTAGGTGTGGTTCTTTTCAATTAATCTATACTATAAGATAGTAGTCTGGTCAAACAATCTGCTTTACACTCCTTTTGCACTACGTCTGAAGGCTGCTCTCCACAGCTACTACTTAGAGAGCTTTCTAGGGTTGTCTAAGACCTCCTAAATCACCATAAGGATTGTCTGGACTGGTGCAAGGTGCCCAATTACATTAGTGGACATCATATATGAGATCAGCCTCCCACAAGTTCCTTATTTAAATGACAGACATTGGAAATTGCCCATTTACAGCGAACTCAAAAGTAATTTGAGCAAAATTGTCGCAAATTAATACAAAGGCATAACCCCCCCCCCCTTGCCTTGATGTAGCACCATTTCTCCATGCGCTGCCTCATACCCCAAGACATTAGAATGTTTCTCTGTACAACATTTCAAACCGAAAGAGGAACTAAAAAATGTATTAAAAATCAAAGGCACCTCCTCTCCCACAGCATCTGATGACATTATGCTGGCCTCTGCCACAGCGCAGCCGATAAACATCTGCACTAAGATCACACCGAATTTCACAGGTGCTAAAGCTGAGATCTTAACTCTCTTGCTTTCTGCTTTGGTATCACAGAAGCAAGTTGTGAATATTTCTTGTGGAAAAGGGGGCATTTAACGCTTTCCGGTGAGTTATCGTGCTTGTGCATTTACACATGGAGGAGGGCTTTCTTTAGTGTGCGCTGCACAAACTATTTTCTCTAGGTGCGCAGTGCAGCACACGTTGGAAACCAGATGGAGATGGATAAACACTAATCACTGGTTGCATTCTCAAAGGCTCCAAGTGCTAATAAATAGTGTTTATTATTTTGTTATCCGTAGTGCCAAACATGCCACAGTCTAGCCGCTTCGGGCTGTGATGTTTTCCACATAAAAAGCTTCCCTCCTTCTTTCTCCCACTTACTCTCCTGCAACTCTCATCTCCTAATGTAATTTCAGGTACATTTTTGTTAGTAAAAAAACACTATTTCAAAAAAATAATAGTGTTCGGTGGGTTCTATTTAAATCTCCGTTTACAAAATTGTTTGTAGTCTTCTGTGATTAACGATTAACAGCCAGATTCATCAAAGTAAAATCGGCTCGCAAAGGGCCAGATTCTGAGAATCTGGCCCTTTGCGAGCGCTATTTTTGCATTTGGGATTCATCATCCCAAATTCAAAAATCGCAAATCTAGAAATCGCTAAATTGCAATTAATTGCATTTAAGGAATCTCAATTTGCAATTCCTTAAATGCAATTCAGGAACCATTTGAAAATTGCGAATTCGCAATCTGGGGCCGCTATTTACCGCGAAGTATAACTACGCGGTAAATAGCGAAAACGTAGAAAAATGCACTTTAGTGCATTTTTCTAAGTTGTATGTTACACACACACATGTCCTTTGGACATGTGTGTGCGCAACACCAGTGTACATGACCATTTCAGGGGTGCTACAGGGTGTCCTTTGGACACCCTGGCACCCTTGAAATCGTTTCCTTATTTGCGATTCGCTAATTGCTAATCGCAAATAAGGAATGACTCCCCATTCATCCCTATGGGCCTTTAGGCCCATAGGAATGAATGGGAAAGCCATTCCTTATTTGCGATTAGCAATTACCGAATCGCAAATAAGGAATCAGTAGAAATCGCAAAAATATTGCAATTTCTACATACATCCCGTTTTGCGAGTCTTTAATAGCGATTCCTTAAAAATCGCTATTAAGGACTCGCAAAATGGGACATTGATGAATCTGGGGGTTAGTTTCTCAAAAAGGCACAATTAACATAAAAAATATATGAAGCATTTAGCCCTAGGTAAAACAATATCACCAGGCTGCCCAGTGGCCATTAGCCAGCATCACTGGATTGGAAAATATGAGCGTGCAAGACCCAGAATCTAAGGTTGCGTTTTGGTACAAAAGTCTATACTGGCTAGTGGTGTGCTGCATAATGTGGGGTCACTTGGCAGCTATGCAGACATGTTCAACATACGTGCCAAAATTTGGGAATACACAGGGAAAATGTGCATCAGAAAGAGCTGGAATGTTATTTTCCCACTGACTTCTACTGGTTTAGGAATGATAAGAAAGGGAGTAAATATATACATTTCATGAGCTACAGAGTACATTCTATTCAAGACACCATGCACAACATACCACTACACAACACAAAATACAAATCCACATAATTCCACTCCATGACACACAATCCCACTCCACATAATTCCAGTACACTCAAAACCACAAAATTACTATCCACATAATTACACTCCACACATCCATTCTACAGCACACAATTCCATGCCACACAATTCCACAGCTAACAATTCCAATCCAACCCACATAATTCCATTCCACACCACATACATCCACTCCATAACACATGGGTAAAAGACATTGCCATTTACAACGCCAATAGCTCTAACTCTCGCAAATGCGAGACCTATTGGCCTTGCCAATGCTTGTTAATGATGTGTGCACCCTCCTTTACAAGTCCATTTCCCAAGAATGGTCCATCCCTTGAGGGCAGAGCACAGGTAACCCTGTCCCTTTACTCCTAATTCCCTGACTTTTGTCTGTCTTGGCAGGTCAGCCTTTTCCACTTCCCTATGGTAACTATTTGTTTCTCACTAATATTTTGCTATTTATAAAATGCATTTATTCCCTTACCCTTTTGAACCCAGCAGGGATTCACTGTAATGTCATGCTTGGGCAAGCACCATGAAAGTACCCTCGCAATATTTGACATCGTCCCCCAATCTCGTCCTGTTTGGCTTTTGTTGTTGCTGCCATTTTGTTGTTGTGCCTCCAGCCCGTCTCTCCACCCCGCTCCCGCCTCCCAGCTGCTCCTCCCTCCCACTGATATCTGGAACGTCCCGTCCGGTGAAGCGCTGTGACCGTCCTGACTCGTGCAGAAGCGGTCGCTCCTCTCTGGTCTCCTGGGTATCGTAGCGCTTTACTCCCCACTGCTGCCAAAAACGATTCTGTGCTTTGCTCGCACTGCCTTGTAATTATTTGTGCCTGCTCAGTATCTGTAGCGCTTTATTTAGTCACTGCGGCCAAGAAGTAATTGTGCACTGCTCGCATTGCTTACATATTAACTGTGCCTGTGTTTTATCGTAGCGCTCCACTGCTCGCATTACCCGCATTGCTCGCTAATTTTAATTAGTGCCTGATTGTGCCCATAGCAATATTTGACATTGTCCCCCAATCTCGTCCTGTTTGGCTTTTGTTGTTGCTGCCATTTTGTTGTTGTGCCTCCAGCCCGTCTCTCCACCCCGCTCCCGCCTCCCAGCTGCTCCTCCCTCGCTCCGCCCCCCTCCACTATCCACTTATGTCAGATGCACTTGCGCGCAGCGTTCACGCGCAGCGGAAGCGCCCCATGCGCGCCGAAGGTGCGCCAAAGGTAAGCCCGTCTACGCCCGTCCGCGCCTGGACCGCGCCCAGCGCCAGACCCCCTGACCCCCGCAAAACCCCCTCCACCCGCATAACGTACGATTCCGCTACCCTCTCAGCACTTAACCCCGGCCGACTCCCAAACTGCTACCATGCCGCCCCAGGACACACCCATGGACCCTTCACCTGCCACTCCTGCAAGTTCGACTGCATCAGGACCCACACCAAATCCACAAACTCCAAAAAGAGCTCCGACACTAACCACCTGAAGTGCATCCTGCTCAACACCCGCTCGATCCACAGACACGCCATTGAACGGTGGAACCTACTCGACACCACATCACCGGACGTCGCCTTTCTTACAGAAACCTGGATGAACGCCTCATCAACGCCCGACATCGCCATAGCCATCCCGGACGGCTACAAAATTATCCGAAAAGACCGCATCAACCAAACAGGAGGAGGCATCGCCATCGTCCATAAGAACACCATCCGCATCTCGACCAGTTCCGACGACAACCTCGCAGCCGCCGAACACCTTCACTTCCAGATCCACACCGACCCCAAGACCACACTCAGAGGCACCCTCATCTACAGACCACCAGGACCCCGCACACAATTCAGCAAAGACATCACTGACTTCATCAGCCCACACGCCCTCCCCTCCGAGGACTACATCCTCCTTGGGGACCAACAAGCACATCTCCTTCAATCACACCACAGCTCTCCATTGGACGGACCACAGCTGCGTCCACTTCAACTACAAAAAGACCACGACCCACAACCAGCCACAACCAATTCCCCGCAGAAACTGGAACAAAATTACCACGACCAGCTCTTCACATCGCTTCACCAAAACCCTCCTGCCAAATCATCGAACCCAAACCAAGCTGCCACTAACCTCACACAATGGATCACCCACAGCGCTGACGAATTAGCACCCTTGAAAAACCATTAAATCAAGCAAGGTAGCAAAAAAGCCCCCTGGTTCAATGATGACCTTAAGAAATCCAAGAAGACCTGTCGCACCCTCGAGAAAGCCTGGCGTAAAAACCCAACCACTGACAACCTGGCCACCTTCAAGAACGCCACCCGCAAACACCACCAACTGATCCGAGCCACCAAGAAATCAGCATTCAAGGATCGGCTCGACAAGAACACCCACAACAGCAAGGAACTATTCAACATCGTCAAAGAGTTTACCAACCCCACCGCCGGCACCAACGACATCACTCCCTCCCAAGACCTCTGCGACTCTCTAGCCTCGTTCTTCCACAACAAAATCACTGACATACATAACAGCTTTGGAGACCAGTCCGGAGACCAGTCCACCCCACCCACCTCTGAACCAGAACCCCCCTCCAACAACCTCTGCGCCTGGAACCCAATCACCACTGAAGACACCATCCGCCTGATGAACTCCATCCACTCAGGGTCGCCAACCGACCCATGTCCGCACCACATTTTCAACAAAGCAGACTCCATCATCGCACCCCATCTCCGAGACGTCATCAACTGCTCCCTCAACTCCGCTACCTTCCCGGAAAGCTGGAAACACGCCGAACTCAGCGCCCTTCTGAAGAAACCCACAGCAGACCCCACTGAACTTAAGAACTACCGCCCCATTTCGCTCCTCCCATTCCCTGCCAAAGTCATTGAGAAAGCCGTCAACAGTCAGCTAGCCGCCTTCCTCGAATCCAACAAATCCCTTGACCCTTCACAGTCCGGCTTCCGAGCCAAACACAGCACCGAGACCGCCCTCATCGCAGCAACAGACGACATTCGAACTATACTGGACAACGGAGAAACAGCTGCCCTCATCCAACTTGACCTCTCCGCAGCCTTCGACACAGTCTGTCATAGCACCCTTATACAACGCCTCAGCAACGTCGGAATACAAGGAAAAGCTTTGGACTGGATCATCTCGTTCCTCGCCGGAAGAACCCAGATAGTCCGTCTCCCCCCTTTTAGATCAGAGGCCACCGAAGTCATCTGCGGCGTACCACAAGGATCATCACTCAGTCCCACCCTCTTCAACGTGTACATGAGTCCCCTCGCATCCATCGCTCACCAACACAACCTCAACATCATCTCCTATGCAGATGACACCCAGCTGATCCTCTCCCTCACCAAAGACCCAAACACCGCCAAAACCAACCTACAAGAAGGGATGAAAGAAGTAGCCGAGTGGATGAAGAACAGCCGGTTAAAACTGAACTCAGACAAAACGGAAGTCCTCATCTTAGGTTCATCCCCCTCCGCCTGGGACGACTCATGGTGGCCACCGGCCCTAGGAAACGCACCCATACCAACGGACCACGCACGCAACCTGGGCTTCATCCTGGAATCCTCCCTCTCGATGACCAGACAAGTCAACGCCGTCTCATCATCATGCTTCAACATCCTACGTATGCTCAAAAAAATCTTCCGTTGGATCCCCACCGAAACAAGAAAGACGGTCACCCATGCACTGATCACAAGCCGACTGGACTACGGAAACACCCTTTACGCCGGAACCACAGCCAAACTACAGAAAAAACTCCAACGCATCCAAAACGCCTCAGCCAGACTCATCCTAGACATCCCCCGCCAAGCTCAAATTTCTGGTCACCTAAAAGAACTCCACTGGCTCCCCGTCAACAAGAGAATAACGTTCAGTCTCCTCACCCACGCACACAAAGCCCTCTACGACCTAGGACCCGAATACCTCAACACACGCCTGTCCTTTTACACCCCCACCCGCCAACTACGTTCGTCCAATCAAGCCCTCGCCGCAATTCCACGCATCCAAAGATCCACCATGGGGGGAAGATCCTTCTCCTACCTAGCTGCCAAGACCTGGAATTCTCTCCCCACCCACCTCCGCCTTACACAGAACCACCTCTCCTTCAGAAAACAACTAAAAACTTGGATATTTGATAAGTAAAGTACCCCCCCTCCCTCAAGTGCCTTGAGACCCTCTGGGTGAGTAGTGCGCTATACAAATTTTACACTTGAACTTGAACTGTAAATGGAGAGTGGCTTTAATCCAGGGCTTCATGTTGGTTCGGGTATATAGACGCATCTTCCGCACTCATTTGTGTTTCTTACTTTGAACTGCGCTCCCAGAGCAGCAGTGGGCCTGGCAGACACTGGAAGGTCACATGCATTATTCAAGGAGGCTTATTTACTATTCTGTTTCCAGTCCTAGTATATTTTAGGAAAAGTTTTAAATTCCCCAATTTTTTTTAGGAAGGGTTGAAAAATAGTAATTTTGAATTGCAGAAAGTGCTGGTCTGAGGATGCAGTTAAGGGCAAAAAAAAACTAGGAATACCGTCTTCGGCAGTGCAAGTCACAAAAGTCCCTGCAGCCTCGCCAATCTACAGGACATGACATTTTTGGAGGAGGTATTCGAAACGTTGCCAAACATCTTATTTGTTAATCCACATACTATGGATGATCCAGATTTCACTGATTTCCCCATATATAGAGCATAGGGAGAGGTGTGGCGCCTCGGCCAGGGTGACTGACGCTGGACGCTGGGGATCACGGTTCGATCCCAGGCTCTGGCGGCAGGGGTCTGCCCAGCACCATGCGACTCTGGGCAATAGCTCGCTTAATCTTCCAAATGGCCCCCAGCGCCGAAATACCCCTTCGGGGGTGATTTGTGCGCTATACAAGTACTCTATTTACATGTACATCCTATAGCCCTGTTTGTCAACATGATGGTCCATTGTAGACATGAAGGGGGATGCCCTACAAGGATGACTTGACAAACCACAGTAAGACCCACTGAAGCAAAACATTAGAAAATACACTGCACAAACAAAAACATAAGTCTCCTCTGCATTCTGCTCTCCCCTATCCTTACCGTCCGCTAAGAGTCCCCACTATGCTGCCTCTAATGATATTACATGGTCCTCAAACACTAATGTGGGATATAGTTACTATCCCAATTGTTTGCCTAAAGTAAATGGTTAATAAGTCAGTGGCCTCCTCCGTGAAGGTGACCCAAGGCCAATCACCCCCAAAGTGGGGAGGGACTCTCCAGATCTTCAGCCAACGGGTAATGATTCAGTTTTAGAGTTCTCTCAAAGGTGTGGTTATTGATAAGTGATGGAAAAAAATGTAAATTGATACTTGTATAGCGCACTACTCACCCGCAAGGGTCTCAAGGCGCATGTACGAATACCGCTGTGGAACCCATCCTGGCTTTCCCTGTGAGGTGTCCACTCCTGGGCACCCCCCAAGGTGTAGGCCAGGCATCCTTAGCGTTGTGGGGGCCGTTGTGGAGATTAAGCAAGCTATTGCCCAGAGTTGCAGAGTGGGACTCCATGATTGGAATAGGCACCGAGACCCGCCGAGGCGGGGAATTGAACCCTGGTCCTGGGCTTGACCTCTGCATCAGGGTCTGCCGCTCTAACCATTGAGCCACACTTCTCCATGGAGGAGATTGTCACTTAGATTTGAAGCTCCGCATCATTCCTTCACCATCTGCAGTATGGTATTTCGTCAGTTACAGCTTGATAACAACTGTTGAGTTCCTTTGCGGAACTCAGTCCATAAGTCAACCCCGCAAGAATGAAAGCCAGCAGAAGAAATCAGCACCCCTGGCCCACGGTTCTAATATACCAACTCCAAGGGTTTGAAAAACAGTACCCCTTTAAGGAGGACGCCTTTTACATGGACCTCCTTGATCAGAGAACTAAAGCCTCCCACAAAACGCATTTGTGCCTACATTAATTACCCAGGGAGGACAGGCTCGACTCCATTTTCTCAGGCCCAATCTCTTCTAGAAGACTTTCAGAGAGGTAGGGTTTTTTTCTAGAGAAAGAGAGTTGAGTGGCAAGCCATGTAGGGGCAGAAGAAGTCTCATCGAGAAAGACCCAGGGCGAGAAAGGGAGGCCCAATGTATGAAGAGTGCCAGTAAGAAATCTGATAATGAGTCTTTGATTGGACCAAAGTGTTGCAGGTCAAGCGAGTAGCTACGTCACATGACGCAATACGCTAAAGCATAACTAACTATTCCCTACTGGGCGTCCCATGTGTAAATCATTATTTTCAAGTGAAATGCCCAAAGGTTTTCATCTGAAATGACTTAAGGCAACTCTCAGATTGCAATGATATGTTAAATGAAAAAGTCCCCGCCTGCAGTGACCTCAAGAGGCCCCATGCCAGGTTTGACTAACTCATGTATGTATGTTCTTTTTCTTTGCAGCTTATTAGTTGCATTCAATAGTACAAAAAGAAAAAAGAAAAATACCAAAATGTAATGACAAATTACAGGAACGAATGAGATATTAGCATGGGTAACTGGGACCTGTACACCTGTTTCCGTCCGGCCATATTTATCCTTCTTGTCAAATGACCGGTCGGCTGCCCACTTCAAACGACACAGAACGCACGGCAGCAGGGAAGCTGAGGGCTTAAGTGTTATACAAATAACAACGCGCAGATACGGGTCCCATGGGAGAGGTGCACGCTGGCACTGCGAGAAAAAAAGCATCAAGGGTCTATTTTTATAACAGACAATGCGCGCGCCTAAGAATAACACCCGGGTTCCCAGAGAGCTGTAATCACAGGGTGTCAGCTTGTATCACGTCTCGCGCCTCCTGTGATGTGGCTGGGGGCGGGCCGCCCTTGCGGCTTTTCACGTCGCTCTGTGAGTGTAGGCGCGAGGCCTGGCTTGGAGAGGGTCCTGTTCCCCGGTATCCGGGGAGTTCCTGTCATCACAGGCTGCCGGAAGCCCAGGAGCACCGGGGGAGCGGCCGAGGGCAAAGAGCGGGGATGGAAACAAAGGAGGCGGTGTGCTTATCTCGGGTGTTTAACCCCTGCCTCAGCCTGAAGTGACAGCTCTCAAAAAATGCGCCATCATTTCTGTGGGAGGAGTCAGGGTTCGCCAATCACGCGCTTCAAGTGCAGGCGCGCGAGAAATAGGTTAGGGATGATTAAAAGAATGCATTGATGAGTGTAAGGGAGGGCGAAGAGCTGGAAGAAAGGATGAATGGATGAGTGAAATGGTGAATGGTTGGATGAATGGACGAATGAGTGACTGGGTGAATGGATTCATTAGTAAGTTAAAGGATGGGTGGAAGGGTAAATGGTTGGATAAATGAGTGAATGGATGGATGGGTGGAAGTGTGAATGGATGAGTAAAAGGATGAATGGGTGAAAGGATGGACGGATGATGGATGGATGAGGGAAAGGGTGGATGGTATAGAAAATCGCATTAAATAAATAAATCAATAAATAAAAACATTTAAAACAAGGGATGGATGAGTGAAGGATAGATGATGGATAGGTTTGGAAATGGTTGAATAGGTTTGGATATGGATGGACACACAGATAGAAGGACAGAATGGATGGTGAAAGACTGAATGATGGATATCCGTCACTCAGTACTGTACCAGCCCCAATACCACTCATCACCAGCTGAACAGACATGGAATACCTGAAGCTATCTGACACATAAAGGAGGACTGCACTCTAGTCCAGCACTTCAGGTCCCAATTAGCTACATCCTATGCGTGCTGCTTTACACCTCACAATGGTAATGCTGTGTCTGTAAAACTTACCTTTTGTCCCGAAGTTTTGTACTGAATTTTGACCTTCTGCCCTGAAATTTTGTCTTGAATTTTGACCCTTTGTCTTGAATTTTTACACTCACCGTCCTGAATTTGCACCCATGCCAGTTGTTCACCCTAAATGAATGGAGTGCTATGAGGGAAACCATTAACGGCTAGAGCGGCCAACTTTGAAGCTGGGGAACCGGGTTTGAGTCTGGCGGGGGAGCTCAAGCATCCTGTGATTCTGGGAGACTCACTAAATGTTTCTATGCCTAAAAATGAATGTGTCCGTCTGTAATGCAACTGGTGCTCATGTAGAGTGCTCTGATACCTTCGGGCCGAGTTCGCCCTATATAAAACTGCAAAGAAAACAACAATAAAAAAACAAACAGGGAGAGAGCGGTTTTCGTGTTTCTGATGGGGTAACAGATGTATCAGTGAACAGGTTGCAGCACTGTGTTTATGTGCAACGACACTCGGCCACGTCTCTGCATTGTAGAAGATTGTTATCCTAGCTCAGCGCAAAGGGGACATTGATGAACGCTGGTCAAAATTCTGCCTTAGTAATATGGTAGAGGCTGGAATCATTCTGATCGACTGCAAGTGCAGACATCGGGGCAAACAATGGACAGCCGGTTTCCATCTATGTGCTCAGTTCCAAAGAAGTGAAAGGGGCAGTGCCTTCAGCAGCAACATTTAGTAGCCCACAAAAACTCTGTCTGCACTTCCCTGTGCCCACAGCTGCCTCTCGAGCACCGACAACTTCCACCTTGCCCGACAAGGGCAGATAAGGGCAGTCAGTAATATTTTCATGCTTGCGAATAGCAAGAAATGGGGAAATTGACACCCTTTTACTTACTACTGAATTGCAAGTTGCCATAACAGTTGGAACCAGCAATGTACTATGATCAGGGCCTTTGGAATTATGCAACAAGGGACAATCAAATTATGCAGCAAGGTTGACTAAATTATGGCAAGAAAATGTAAAGTTATGCAGCATAACATTTTGTCATAGTATTACTTTACTACTTTGTTATTCGAACACGTTAACATTGTCTGGTCAATAGTTGTACACCATTAGCACTCAGATACAATAATTAGCAACAGAAACGTGACCAGGTAACCTTTGTAAATGGGTCTCCACTGCTCGGCAACATGCGCTGCAATTTTATTTATTTTTGATTCGTTTGACCTAGAAACTAAGGGCCTCATTTACAACAAAATGAGGCAGAGCTGTGCTTAATTTTAGCCAGAGCTTTCCGGTGCTGAGCACCGGCACTTGATTGGTTTCCGGTGCTCGGCACCGGCAGCTAATTGTCAAGACCACACTTAAGGCAGTCTGCCACAAGGTGGCGCTGCTCATATGATTTAGAGAGGAGCAGTATAACAGCTGTTTAGGGAAACAATATACATTAAAAATGATTAATACCTGCTTCCCCAGCCATTCCTTTAGCTTTGGGGACCTGGAATAATCTTTACTGTCGCATTTACATGCGAGAGAGATGGTTAGTAGTTGTTTTGGCAGAGATGACAGAGCGATGGGTGGTGCAAGCTGCAGTGGCCTTTTGGTCAGAGCCCTGGCACTTAATATTTTACTAATTAAGCAGTGGCCGCAACACATTTTGCTGCACCGAGCTGCGCCATTTTAAAAGCACAGGGATGCGCCATATTTACAACAATATGATGCATCCCTTTGTTCTCTCCTGGCCGGGCGAACAATTGGGTGCCAAGTGTCAACGCAGGCACCCTTGCAGCATGGTGCAAAGGTGCCTGTGTTGTGATGATTATTTTTGTGCAGGAAGGGGCAACTTCCTGCACGAAAAAATGATTAATGGTGTTTTCCTCTTTCTATGTGTGCTGCACTGTGCAGCACTCATAGAGGAAAAACAAGAAGAAATAAAAGTATTTCTCCTGGCTTTGCCTCCTTTCATCTCCCCTGGGAAGGCGTAGGATTCTGACGCATTCCCAGGTTAATGAAATGTAAATCTGGGAAGACGGTAGAATCCATGGGTATTGCGTGTGAACACCCACTGCAATACCCATGGCACGCCCTTTTCACGCAAAGTGATGCGTGTAAAGGGTCCTTATTTACAAGGCTATCAAAAGTCATGCAGGGTGGCTTTGCATGACCTTGTAAATATGGGCCAGCACACAGCGTCGCCGGTGCATCAAAAAAAGTTACGCACGGGCGGAACAAAAGGCTTGTAAATAAGCCCCTATTTGTTGTTTTGTTTTTTTGTGCAAATCTGGAAATTATGTAGCAGCTGATGTATTATGTGGCAAATGTGGCAAATCAATAATTGTGCAGAAAAAAGGCCACAGAATTAAATAATTCCATTTGCCCTGAATATGATACATTGCTTTTTAGTTTTCTTCCACGCAATCCATGCTACATTTTCAGTGCAAGATGAGGAGTGACATTTATGATGTATTGATGATGATTGAGCACAAGATAGCATGTAATAATACATAAATCAGGTGCACATAGAAGGCCAGTTTGCAAAACACATTTTGGATGGTTAACTAAACAGGACATCCGCAAAACAGGTTTTGGGTGGTTTACTTAAAGTGGATGTGGTGAACAATGTCACAATTGTTCTCAAAGCCCAAGCAGACATTGATCAGAGGAATATTCTGGAAGAACTATTGTTGGTGAAAGCAGTGCACGACAGGGTAAAGAGAACTATTTTTTCTCGATACTAGATGTGCTGTTTAATGACAAGTTGAATGTGGAAACCTAATTTGCTGGTTGATTAAATGTCAAGATCAGATTTTGGATATCTATGATTTGCAGAAATATGTGATTTACTAATGACGACTGATTTAATTTGCCTTTTTCTTGCGATGAGCTTTGAGTCACAAGACTGAAATCTATTAGACAATCATTTTCAAATGAAAGTGCAGTTATGTATGAATTTAAATAAATTATAAAGTTCAGGGGAAAAAATTGTGTGCCTCTTCTCTCCTTTGTCCTCTTTAATTAATTTGTGATCACTCATAGGAGTAAAGAGATGTATTAGACATCACCTACGTGCCGTACGTTTGCTCACTTGCACCCCTACGATTTTAAGTTTGTTTGCACGTCCACCATTTAAAAATAACAAGTTATTGTTGTGAACCCCACTGTCACTAAAACAATGAGATCTATTTTTGAAAGTTTGGGTGGTAGGTAAATAAGTGTTCAAGATCTCAGATGGCATGCACCTTATTTTCAGGGGTTTCTTTCAATTTGGGTCACACTTGTGATGTCATACTTTTTTAATGTGATGTATAGGTACTTCCCTGGTCTTCTACTTTGCTCAGTGTGTCAGTGAGCAAACGAGGGCAGTCATTCACAGCTATCAGTCTAAGTATCACTTTTTGATTACCCAGCCTCCACCGTTGCTAACTCCATGTTATTCCTTTCCCAGCAGCAGTCATCTTGTATTGGGAGACAGCACAGTCTGCAGAGGAGAAGTGGTTTTAGAAAGTCCAGCTCAGGACTAAGAATTACGCAACTACATATGTGGCAGAAGCTACACATTAATGGGCTAACGAAGGATCTTGAAGACCAATTATCCGCTGCTAAATGGCCGGAGCAAGGGCAGATTTGTCAGGTGTCCATCCCAAAGGGAACATTGCGTTAATATCTGGGACACCGTAGAGCATGCGATCTCCACCTTGAAGATTGCTTCATCTGGTCTGCAAACTGCGGGAAATTCTGTTTTTTTCTGTGCTAAACATGACCAAAAGGGCTAAGAGTGTCTTTTATTTCATAAGCATTTGATTGAGAAACCATTAGAGGTTAATGGCACCAGCTATGTATGCATATATTTACATATTTATGCATTTATTATAAGTATTTCTAAGAACATTGAACAAGCTTGGGTGCAACAGAGCACAGTTTTGTGCCATTCTCAGACTTCCTTCATCATGTATGACCACAACACCCAAAGCATCCTTTAAAATATTGTATATATTGAATATATAGTTGAATATATTCCATCCTCCGCATTTCTGAGTTGCTAGAAAGCTGATCATCGGTTAAAGACTAATTTTCCAGATTCTAGCTTCCGAGTTAATCGCTGAATTTGAAGCCGGCACCCAGTCAAAGGGATCAGCTTTGTCACAGCTTTGGGATACCCCCACCAATCATATAACGCTTAAAAAACTTGTTAGGAAAACAATTAAACATCTTTCATGGGTTGAAGACAAGGTATCCCTCGCAAAAAGGTCACACGGCTGGATGATCCTAAACTCATATTCCACAGAAGCACCACAGAGCTACCTTGACTTGGGCTATTCAAAAACTACCAAATTGACGTTTTTAAAGTACAGGTTGGGCCTTTTACCCTGTATCTGGCACTTCCCACACTGGCTAAAGGATAAGGCGGGATCCCTCTGTCGCTTATGTGGTACGACACCTGAGGATATGCCGCATTTGTTGTGTTCCTGTGACAAATTGTTGGAAGAACGAAAGCATCTGCTAAAATTTCAATTTAACAAACGAGGAACCCACTCAAAAAGACAATCAGTTATTGCCTGCTTCGTACCCCAGGATCCACAGCTGAACTGTCTTGTGAAGTTTATGAAGGCGGTGGAAAAGAAAATGCCAAGATTTGATTCTTAATTGCCTTTTAGATAACATTATAATACAAACTATATCCACTTCTAATTATGGTCGTCTAAAAAATGTAGATTTTATGTTTTCAAATTGTAAATGAAAAATTGTGACTGGTGATATACAGTTTTTTTTGTATGTAGATGTAATATTTAATGTTTGTAGTGATATACTGTTTTTGCATGTAGACGTAATTTTAATGTTTGTATTGCAATGGTTTTAATTAACTATGGAAATAAAATTACTTACTTGTCACAGACCCTGCCTGTGCTTTCAATCACAATGTAAGTAAGGTGTCTGTTCTGCAACAAGACTCAGAAGCTTATTTATAATAAGGTTATATATTTAATATAGGAATTTCTCAATCAAACTTGGTTCTGAAATGTGTTCCAGACCCTGATCCACATTCACACTCCATCCTATTACTCATACCCTTCACACCCTCAGCCTTGCTCTACTACCTCTCAGTCAAGTTTCGTACCTCTCTGTACCGCGTTAATAACCAAGCAATGTAGAAAAGTTGAGATCTGACCATATCATACAAAAATTGAGATCTGTCCATATCTTCCATCTAGCTTGCTATTGTTCCGCACCATTCCTCTCATTTTCTATATTCCCCAAGTGCTGTTGGAGTACTGTGATAACCAAATACAGCTCTGCAGACAAAACTCTAGAAAAACTCAAGGACAGCTCGCGGGAAGTAGCAGTGTAATACAAAATGATGGCCCCACCTGCAGAATGTAAGAGGGACACCAGAGTCTTCCATATCTCACAGGTATGAAAACTAGTATGATAATCCTGCCTCAATAATTTCTCACATGAGTTTACCAACACAGTGTTTATGTTGAATTGCAGTGCAATTAAGAGTGAGATCCAAATTGTTCCCTTTAAATATGGAGATTTAACATGTTAATTCCTCATTTTTTAGACAACTCCCACCTGGAGATTCCACCAGGTTTCAACTGGTGTAACTTCTAGAAGAATTACCATAAATGTGATATCACCCATTTCTTGAGATTTCCAATTTTTCAGAGTTTCCACCCAAGTTGGAAATTATTCTTAATGATCACAAAATCGTAATTTCTGGAGCACAAACTTGATGCGTATAACCATGCATGTAGCAGAAAACAAGCTTACATGTACACACTTTTTTCAAACAAAAAGTGTGTTAATTTTTTCTGCTCATTCTGGGCTCACCCTATGGTCACACTATAGAGCCTTCCGAAGTAACTCTTTAATAAAAACATCTCTGTAGAATAGTATAGTACACTTCACATTTATTATTTACGTGTCTCACAAGGGGGTATTTTAGTCTTTAAGATACTGGACATTACAAAGTTACATCTAGTCTGGTATGTGCCTAAAGTCTTTTTGCCCTCTTGATATAACTGCTGCTTTGAGGAAAGTGCCTGTGAAATTACCATGAACTTGTGTGAACAGTGAAACAAAGATAATCATGACAAAGAAGGAATCAATCTTTACACACTTTATACAGTACATTTAAGACATTAAGGGTTTTGTTGCTCACTACAGACAAAAGACATCCCCAAGACAGTCACCCGGGGTGTTTACATTGTAACGACGTTTAAAACCTGAATACAGCAATCAGCAGCTGATTGTGACCTTTTAACTTTTGCAAAGTAGCAAAACATTGCACCAAGTGTGTAGCAATTTTAAAGCGGTTTATCCTTTTAAGCTATACACGTAAAATATGCAAACAATGACCTATGTAGTGATTGCAGCAAACACACATATTTGTGCAGGGAACAGTCCTGTTTGTGGTCTATCAGTTAACCTACACTATTTACATTAGATTGTTAGGGGACTAGAATTCCTTGCACAATTTAGCTCTTAATGCAGGCGCCAATGAATTTTTTACTTAGGGCAGGGGCATCCAAACTTTTTATTTGGGCAATCAAGTTACAATATTTTTAGGTAGTGGGGCACACAAGCAAGAAGTACCCTTTCTCCCAAGGATGGTTTGGAGTACACCCCGTGACCAAAAAAGCTCAACCCTCCGAAGTATTATTGGGGCTACTTACCTTAGAAAATGTTTTAAATGATTGGAACAACTGCTTAATTTTCCAGTGCGATTTCTAATTATGTGTTAAAAAAACGTCATAGGTTTCCTTTAGAACTGTCCTGCCACAGTTTAGGACACCAACATGTTATAGAAACAAATTTCCCAGCTCTGAGCGCGTATGCAACTCCTGCCAGGCTGCCTCAGTGTGCAGGCTCACTCGCCAGCCAGTCCAGGTGCATGTGTGCTTTTTACATGCAACAATACCACATTGATGAGATTTAATAAAAATGTTCATGTGCCTCCTGCACTGGAATGCCTGTAACCTGTAGCTGAGAGGTTTCGGTCCTAGTGAGATAGCTCAGTTGGTCCATGCAGTGCTTAATTTGAAAGTACTCTCATTAGGATGGTCACTGCAGCTGGCACCACACATTGCTCCTACTATGCTGCCAATGAAAGTAACAACACAACTACTAACCATCACACTCCTACAAGTGTGAACATTTGGACTAATTCAGGACCCCAAAGCTATAATAATGACTTGGGTGGAAGGTAATAGTCGTTATAAATGATTAATTAACTGTTGTTGTGTCACCTCTAAATTACCCAGACAGTGCCACCTTGTGGCAGACTGTCACAAGCGCCGGTGTTGGCAATTAAGTGTTGGTGCTGAGCACCGGAAATCACCGGCTCAAATTAAGCACTGGGTCCATGAAACTGTTGTAGAGATCCCTGTGCAACATGCATGTCCTGAGAAATTATTCAGTGTGTTATGCGCCCTCAGCGTCAGGCTGACACATAACTCTTGAATACTTGCAGGGCTACATTCTTTGGATCATAATAACCTGAATGATAATGACATAAATGTTTTCCCTGGGTGCAGGGGTCATTATTTGTTTTTCTCTGTCCCTCACCACAGGATTTTATTTGGCAGTGACTGACAGAAAACAAGCACAGGCAAAGCCAATAGGTCTCACCTTAGCGGCCTGGAGGTCTCACCTTAGAGACCTGTTGGCTTCATTAATGTATTTTCTTCATGGTGTGCAGCATCAAAGTAGATGCTGTAAAGCATTTTTTTCAAAAAAAGGAATACAGTAATAAGCACAATGACATGGCTCCTGGGTCATGTCATTTTGCAGACACGTCATGCCTTAAATATGCATGCATGCCTACAAAATGGTGCAGCAATGCAGCCGCATCATAACACTTTTGTTTAAATGTTAATGGGATCAGCTGGCAATGTGTACAGAGGGAATCAACATGGATGAGAGTCTGGTGGTAATGTACAGAGCCCTCACAGACAAATAGGAGCAACGTGAGCGAGACATAGGCGCTCACAGGCAAGAAAGCGCAACATGAGTGTGGGCTTTTTAAATGCTAATGTGGTCAGGTAGTGGATCAAGGAGTGCATCAACGTGGGGGGTGGAGCAATATAGAGGAGAGCCGGAGGCACAGAAACATGGGGAGGGGGCACAGATACACACTGCAGAGAGGCCTAGTGACTCTCGTGTTCGACTATGGGAGTGCAACTCTATGTTGCCTACCCAGAGCTAAGCTAGTGCCACTAAGGGCCTCTCTTAACTTTGCTGCTAGGCTCATTACAGGATTAAAAAGAAACAATCACTTCACTCCTGACTTGAAAGCCCTAAACTGGCTTCCATAGGAGGGTAAAATTAATTTGAAAATTGCTTGCATGACCAGTGGTGGCCCGCATGGACCAGGGGTAGCGGGCGGTGATGTGAGAGGGGAGGGGGTAAATACAAAAATAAAATTGAGGGTAGGTGTCAGTAGTACTAGGGTGAAAAATAATAGTGAGGTTGGGTGGCAGAAGCACTAGGGTGAGAGAGTGACACAGGGGGCACAGCAACCCATGAGCGAGAATTGCGGTTGGGGACAAAAGCCCATGGACAATGGAGAGTGACACTGAGTGATGGGAGATGAAGTACATGAGGAAGATTGCTTGCAAACACATAGACTGTCATGGGGTGCTTCAACAAAGAAAAAAAGTAGCTCCCAAAACACGAGCAATAGAAAGCACCAGTACTTGAGCCACGTGCCAGGGTGGGTCAACACAAGAGGTGGAAGTGAAGACCTCAGACACTGACAAGCGAGAAAAAACCAATGAGAGTGACAATAAGGCCAACCAACGGTAAGCAATAGGCGGTCTCTTAGCCCACTGTAAGCTAAATGTCTCGTAAGTAATAGCATATGCGCTGTATCCAGCAAGACCTAAAAAGGGCATCACTCAGCCCACCCTTAATAGGGCAGGTGGTGTAACGCCCTTCCTCTGACGGCTCCTGCTCTATCGGGGATAGGAGGAAGCTTTCCAACAAGGGTTCTGTTGTTGGAAAGGTAGTGGCCCTCCCGTTCATAAACAGAGTAAATGGATGTTCAGTTTGGGGGACAGGGCAGCCTGTCTCATTTGGGAGAGTACCCTGTCTGCCAAACCTCAAATCTATCCCTAAGTTTGTCCAGTCATTTATGAGTTTGTTGTATTATTCTAATCATTTCCAGCACCTGTTTCATTTCATCAAACCTGTGAACCGTACAAACCCTATTCACAAGGTCATTTTAGAGCATATAAAGTAGCACCCCTGTAGTATCTTTTATGTACTCTTACATTTCATTTGTAAGTTGGCCCCAAAACATCTGAAATGGATATAAAAGGGGAATATTATATTCCAGCAATATTCATACACTATTAGTACAAATCAGTACCATCCGACCTCCAGCTGATCAATCAATTGCTCCTATCCACAAAGCTCTCAGAACCTGATTATTTTCCAGTCTGCTGTAATTGTTTCTCCCACTTGTTTTAGCTTTTATAAGGACACCTTTCTAGTTATTAGATCACTTATTAGATATCGGACTCAACTAAAGCGATTGTCAAGAGACTTCAAGTGGTCTAAAATACCGCAGCTAGGACCATTTTTAAGCAGCCCAAGTACTCCTCAGCTAAAAGTGCTCTGGCCTCCCTGCACTGGCTTCCAGCGGCGCAAAGAATACGTTCAGGGCATTATGCATGGAGCACAGGGCAATCAACCACAGAGGCCCTCCCATGGTCAGGGATCTCTTGGTACCCTACATTCCCACTAGGACTCTAAGATCCTCTAACGCAGGTCTTTTGAAGGTCCCACGTATTCAAAGGGCCAGATGGGGTGGGAGATCTTTTTCTTTTTAATCCCCCAAATTATGGAATTCAATGCCAACGTATCTGAGGACTGAATCCAATGAGAATACATTTAGAAAACTGCTAGATACTTGGCTGTATCCCAGCCAATCCAGTCTGGTATAGTTTGAGATATTTCAAGGTGCACGTCATTACTCATGCAATGATGGGAAGCCTTAGAGTAGCTATGCGCTTTAGAAACTTGCATACTATATCATAACTTCGTAATTACATTACATTACTAACAGAGAGGACTGTGCCTTCTTTACCCTGTTACTAATAGGGAGTTGAACCTTTCAGGGCTCATTCACAAAGTTATATAAGAGTACATAAAATGTTCTCTTTTACTAATATTTCCCGTAATCATGAATGCTTTTCTTAATTGGCCTCTAAGTCTTTGCAAGCACAGGCTTACAGACAGACTTTCTGATGTGCTGTAGAAAGGAAATGAGACTTTGGGACATCCCATCAAAGGACTAGTGTTCAAAATGAATGAAGGCTGATGCCAGAAGTGTGACAAGAGCTCATCCGGGGTCTGGAGATCATCTCTGACTTCCCACGTAAGGCACCTTTCAGGCTTGATTCTGCCCCACTGTGGTGAGGTCTCATAGCTGCATCTCAAAAAACAAAATTGTACATCTGAACATCAACACAATAATATAATTTATTTGTATTTATTTATAAAGTTTTATATAGCGCAACATGACCCTTGAGGGAGGATATCAGAGCGTTTTACAATGTTCGAGGTCACATGTATAAAAATAACAACGTCATTAAGGACACGGCAGGCTATGGGAGAATCTCCTAGAGAGAACACCATCAGGTGCCAGACGGACAACAACCATAAAATAGAAGAACATTGTCTGCGAGAAATAATTTTGCGTGCAGACTAAGGGATACATCTTGTCCTGGAGTATAGTTCATGCTTTCTACAGCTGAACTGTGTTCATCAGTATCCTTTTGGCTTCTTTCTTGAATGAAGCAGTTGAGGGGTTCGTTCTGATTTTAGGGAGCAGTGCGTTCCCGATTCTTGGGGCAATACTTGAGAAGGCTCGGTTAAATGTTTTCTTTTTATAAATTGTTGGTGGTTTCAGCAGTAGGGAACTAGAGCCTGTAGATGCTGTAATGCCACCAGATAGCTGTAGTTTTTTTGCAAGGTATATCGGAGTGTTGAAGTGGAGGGCTGTATGGCTCCTCGACATCACCTCGCAATACTCCAAAACAAATAAACTCAGTATCAACTACAACAAAACAAAAGTCATGTGCCTCAACTATCGCAAAAAGACATCAACATTTAGCTGGTACTTGGACACAATGAAATTAGAAGTTACAAACAAATATCGTTACCTGGGAGTGACTATAGATCATAGGGGGAGCTTTACACCAGAGCGCGAGGAGATCAAAAAGAGAGGCTTAATGACAGCTGTATCTCTAAGGAACCTGAAAAACAAGATCACTGGTCCAAACTTCTCCCCACTACTAAAACTGATCCAAGCTAAATTGATACCATCTATTACATACGGAAGCGAAGCAATGAGAGGCAGGGACGCCGGAACATTAGAAGGAGTAATAACAAGAGCGATGCGGATGATGTTTGGCCTCCCGAGGTACACTTCTCCGGCGCAGATCCGACTCGAATTTGGGTTGGTAAAGGAAGAGCTTGCACGCAAGGGAGCATACCTCAAAAGCTGGTACAAAATCAGTAGGGGAGAGGTAAACACCCTCAACGCGCTCCTCTGGAAAGACCTACAAAGTAAAGATAGCAGCCCAGCAAGGCTTTTTCTGGAGGACGCAATAAAACAACTGGGGGTGCAACAATTGTGGGATCTGCAAGGGAACCTGGCAGGCTTTAAAAAAGCAGTAAACAACATTGTCAGGAAAGAATCTCTCCTACAAGACAAAGCTTCACTAACGGAGCGAGCACATGGCTGGCTAACTGTACAAACTTACAATAAACTCACACCACAGACATATCTTTTGACTAGTTTCACCAAAAAAACAAAAGAGTCATTCCTAAAACATCGGCCAGGAGTATTGCCCTCAGCAAACCACATGGCCCTTTGGCTACGTCCCCCAAAACCAGCAAAATGCCGCCTGTGCGGGAACCATGAGGAAAACATTGTACACCTCATCACTATCTGCAAAGAGCTGCAGCAAGACCGCAGGAACCTGTTGAGACCCCTATTTAATAAAAAAGGAATCAGGTCGTGCAGACAAGCAGTCCTGGCCTGCTTTTCGGGTGACAAAGTCCAAATGGCCTGCCGACTGGTAAAATACATCGAAGCCGTAGAAATCAGAATCAACACAAGGAAAGAACAAACGGATAAAGACAGTGCACCCTCCACACCCCTATAGCCAAACCATTAAGACTGCTCAGAGTCACAACTGGCTAATAAAATCAAACAACGACAGATTAATACAAGCCACGAGCATACAGGGAAAAGGATGGCCTTCCCCCCATAAGGAACGGAGACCGCAAATACGCCCTTGAATGGGAAAGGAGGCTAGGATAGACAAAAGAAACCTTCTCCGTGGAAATGCAGAAGTTCCCAGTGGCGGACGAACACATCCTTTTTAACCATTTTTAATCCTAATTTTTATTACTGTCCAAACTGAAGCTCTTTTTTTTCTCTTTTAAATGTAAATGTGGGATACTTGTAAAGCGCACTGTTACTCTACCCGAGTGTCCTGGCGCTGTAGACCGCTGGGGAACCCGTCCTGGTTTTCCCTGTGAGATGGTCCCTTTCTGGGTATCTCCAGGGTGAAACCAGGCATCCCCGGCATCTGTGGGGGGCCGTTGTAGAGATGAGGCAAGCTTAATGCCCAGAGTTAACGAGTGGGTTCCATGGTTAGAGTAGGCACTGAGGCGAGAATTATCGAGTCCATTGACCCTGGTCCAAGACCCTGCCGCGTCAGGAATTGAACCCTGGTCCCGGGCCGTTCTCTGCTTACAGGTCTGCCGCCTCTAACCAGTGAGCCACAACTCTCTACTATTACTATTACTATTTAACTTACCTCAAGTACCACTTCCTATGCTGCTATAAATATTCATAACTGTTTTTATTTTTGCTGGTTTTATAATGGTTTTTATTAACTGTACAATAAAGTATTACTTACTTACTGCAGAGCTGATGTGCTGATGTGCTCCTGCATGTTAAGATTCTTGTCCATCGTTAATCCCAGAGACCATGCCATACTAATATCAATGACAGAGTATAGAGGGCCAAATTATCGAAAGGTGCATATAGGCAAGTATAGATTTACTATTCTTAAATCCACATGTACATACCTTGAATATATATGGGCTACATATGTACAGATGCGTGGAGTTAGCTATAGAAAATCTAGACCTATCTGTTGATATTTTATTTTCAATATTCTGTCCTCGATGTTCTGTCTTCCGATATTGCTGATTCGATATTCAGAAGGTACACCTGAAAAAACGTATCACAAATGGATATCTTCCCTGCATCCCCATTTTCCGCTCATGTGGTTTGCACCTGCTGGAACCAGGCTTGGCGGGAGTCCAGGGATGAGAGACCGTGTCCTTGAAACCATTCCAAGGCCCTTACAGATAACACTAGCATCACCCCCCTTCCTGCCCCCAGAGCACCCCTATCTCTCGTCCCTTTTATGAACAATCCCTATGCAGACTCTGCAACCCAGGATGCTTTTTAGCAGCATCTGCTGCTTGTTGCGAATGAACATTTTAAAACCACATGTCTGAAAAGATCAAGGCACCAAAACAAAATATCAGGAGAGGAAAACATATGAGGAAACATAGCGGCCAGCTGGGCTGAGGCCAAGAGAGGGGAGAACCTGGGGCGAGAACTGGAGTCTGCACCCAGGGGTTAGTTTTGGTCCAGGGCTGGTAAAAAAAAATCAATATAACAGCCAAAGCTTGTGTGTCATATTTTAAAATTAATGCTTGTAGACCATTGTTTCTAGCCTCTGCAACTATTCAGACCTGTGCACAAAACCTGGTAATCACTTGAAAAGTGTTAGCCATTAATTTGAGTTTCAATACAGTGACGGAGACAGGCGACGGGTCATTCAGTGAAAGAGAAACATACTACTGTGACCCCTGTGGCCCAAGCAGTAGTTGACATTACAGTTGTCTAGCTGTACACTCGGAGGCGGTTGCTTCACAGGCACAGTGCATGCAACATTTGTTATCTCTAGACATATTTTAAAGTTAAACATTTTACATCAGCTATATCTCCTGACTTCCTAGTGAGGCATTTATCCGGCCAATAGTTAAACATAGCATATCAAGCCTTTATTATCTTTTTACTTTGGAGAAAGCAGATCTTAACAACCCAAGAAGCAATACTTCAATACATGCAAGTTGTTTCTGCTTTGAGGTCCATAATCCATATCATTGGCTTTGTGTTGCTAGCATGTCATGATTGCGTTGCCCATATTTTACCCTTTATAGTCCTGAGTAAATTGAGAGCAACAATAGCAAGCATTCGAAATGCAATAGGTCTCGCCATTGTTTAAGTTAAAGCCATTTGCTTTGTTAATGGTATTGTATTATAGCTATGTATTATTGTGTGTATGTATGTGATATGTTGTGGTTCTATGTTGTTAGAATTGCATTTGTTAGCTGTGTTTTAGTTTAAAGCATAGCATTAGGAGTAGAAGAGAAGTGTTCAAGATTTGGGAAGGAGGGGGAGTAGAAGAATAGCATGAGGGTTAATGAAGTATAGGGAGGAGTAGAATAGCATGAGGCAGAAGAAAGGGAGTGGGGAGAGCAGTTTGAGGGAGAAGGAAGAAAGCGTGGAGGAGATTCGCGTGTTTTTGAATGAAGGAAAGTGTGGAGAGCAGTATGAGGCATAAGGAAGGATAGAGTAGTAGAAGAGCAGTGTGAGAGAGTTTGTAGAAGAAGGAGTAGTAGAAAAGCAGTGTCATGCAGAAGGACTGATAGTGATGAGGATAAGAGCAGCGTGATGGTTGGTGTTTGATGTTGCTGGTAATGTAAAAGGAGGTGTTAGCATTATAGTATAGTTAAATATAGTAAATGTTTTTTTTTTGCTGTTAATGTTACATGTTAGTGCATATTAACAAACCGTAATACAATTTTGTTTTGAAAGTTCATGTTTATTTACTAGACATACATCTATACTATACCCCTTGCCTCTCCCACTCCCGTGGATATTTTCCCGAAGGGTGATTGGCGACCCCTCAGCCCGTTTATTAGGGCTCGGGGCGCAGCGCCGAGATCCTATTAGTACAGAAAGAAAAAAAGTGTGTTAAGGGCTAGCGAAAGACACATTCCTTAAACATTCCTTAGTTTTTTTATTATGTGAATGGTCATTGGTGTTCGCGGTGATGTATTTTTAGTAGTTTAGATGCTATTGGGCAGTTGTAATTTTCGGGCGCCATTTTGGGCATATTTCGTGCGGCTACGTGCTGGAAAGTGCATTAATCTTAATTAGGAGCTGTCAGGGTGGCCGTGTAATGCATTCCAGATGGTGTGCGCGCGTTCACGATCTAGCAGTGTGTTTGTCGGGCGTTTCATTGCTTGTGTGGTAGGCCCCATGATATACTTTTACCAAGTTGCTAACATAAATTAGAATGCGTTTCATCAGACAACCAATCCCATGTGGCATGCAGCGCTATATGAAGCTCAACAAACCTATCACCTGCAAAAGCGCAAATGTCGAGATTTTCCTACCCCGGTTTATTTACTCTTTAATGCTTAAGATGTACGTAACAACCATATTATGTAAAATAGTGGTCTACCGGCTTTAGAACCTAGATGCAATTACATTTTAATGCATTTTAAGTAAGATTGTACTAATAATAACGAGTACTATTTGGCGCTGTAAACATACGCACTTCTTTCAAGAATGCACACAGCACATTGCTTAATCAGAGGTGATCCGCTATGCAAATGCAATAAACAAACCACAGTTACTGTCCTAATTCGGGGCTATTATAACTATTGTAGCATTTCTTTCTCATCTCAAAAGCATTTTCTAATTTTTAAAGCAGTTATGAAAGAATTAACGTACAAGTTATTTTTTTATCTATCTCTTTTCTGTTTCCTTCCTAGGCTCTGCTAACGTTAGCAAGATATTCCCAAAGTGCCTTTGTAACGCAATCACCTTCTGCCGCCATCAACAATACTAGAATAACGTGTTCAACGCATGAACGCCGTGCCAAGCTTTTTTTACATTTTAGTTTTAGAGTCAGCATTCCCCAAAGTCTATTTTTGCCATGGCAATGAAACAAAGTCAAGCAACGCTGTTTAATGTCAGCTTTCCTCGCGCGCCCATTCAGAGTAGAGGGTAGAGGGTAGAGGGTAGAGGGTAGAGGGTAGTGAGTAGTGAGTAGTGTAGTGAGTGGTGAGTAGAGTAGTGAGTAGAGTAGTGAGTAGTGTAGTGAGTAGTGTAGTGTAGTGTAGTGAGTAGTGAGTAGAGTAGTGAGTAGAGTAGTGAGTAGAGTAGTGAGTAGTGTAGTGAGTAGTGTAGTGAGTAGTGTAGTAGAGTAGTGTAGTAGAGTAGTGAGTAGAGTAGTGAGTAGAGTAGTGAGTAGAGAGTAGAGAGTAGAGAGTAGAGAGTAGTGAGTAGTGAGTACAGTAGTGAGTGTAGAGAGTAGTGAGTAGTGAGTAGTGAGTAGTGAGTAGTGAGTAGAGTAGTGAGTAGAGTAGTGAGTAGAGTAGTGAGTAGTGTAGTGAGTAGTGTAGTGAGTAGTGTAGTAGAGCAGTGAGTAGAGTAGTGAGTAGAGTAGTGAGTAGAGTAGTGAGTAGAGTAGTGAGTAGTGAGTAGTGTAGTGAGTAGTGAGTGCAGAGTAGTGAGTAGAGTAGTGAGTAGAGTAGTGAGTAGTGAGTAGAGTAGTGAGTAGAGTAGTGAGTAGAGTAGTGAGTAGAGTAGTGAGTGTAGAGTAGTGAGTAGAGTAGTGAGTAGAGTAGTGAGTAGAGTAGTGAGTAGAGTAGTGAGTAGAGTAGTGAGTAGTGTAGTGAGTAGTGAGTGCAGAGTAGTAGAGTAGTGAGTAGAGTAGTGAGTAGAGTAGTGAGTAGAGTAGTGAGTAGAGTAGTGAGTAGTGAGTGTAGAGTAGAGAGTAGAGAGTAGAGAGTAGAGAGTAGTGAGTAGTGAGTACAGTAGTGAGTGTAGAGAGTAGTGAGTAGTGAGTAGTGAGTAGTGAGTAGTGAGTAGAGTAGTGAGTAGAGTAGTGAGTAGAGTAGCGAGTAGTGTAGTGAGTAGTGTAGTGAGTAGTGTAGTAGAGTAGTGAGTAGAGTAGTGAGTAGAGTAGTGAGTAGAGTAGAGTAGTGAGTATAGTAGTGAGTAGTGAGTAGTATAGTGAGTAGTGAGTGCAGAGTAGTGAGTAGAGTAGTGAGTAGAGTAGTGAGTAGTGAGTAGAGTAGTGAGTAGAGTAGTGAGTAGAGTAGTGAGTAGAGTAGTGAGTAGAGTAGTGAGTAGAGTAGTGAGTGTAGAGTAGTGAGTAGAGTAGTGAGTAGTGTAGTGAGTAGTGTAGTGAGTAGTGAGTGCCGAGTAGTAGAGTAGTGAGTAGAGTAGTGAGTAGAGTAGTGAGTAGAGTAGTTAGTAGAGTAGTGAGTAGAGTAGTGAGTACAGTAGTGAGTAGTGTAGTGAGTGCAGAGTAGTGAGTAGAGTAGTGAGTAGAGTAGTGAGTAGAGTAGTGAGTAGAGTAGTGAGTAGAGTAGTGAGTGCAGAGTAGTGAGTAGTGAGTGTAGAGTAGTGAGTAGAGTAGTGAGTAGAGTAGTGAGTAGAGTAGTGAGTAGAGTAGTGAGTAGAGTAGTGTAGTGAGTAGTGTAGTGTAGTGAGTAGTGAGTGCAGAGTAGTGAGTAGAGTAGTGAGTAGAGTAGTGAGTAGTGAGTGTAGAGAGTAGTGAGTAGTGAGTAGTGAGTAGTGAGTAGAGTAGTGAGTAGAGTAGTGAGTAGAGTAGTGAGTAGTGTAGTGAGTAGTGAGTAGAGTAGTGAGTAGAGTAGTGAGTAGAGTAGTGAGTAGAGTAGTGAGTAGTGAGTGTAGAGAGTAGTGAGTAGTGAGTAGTGAGTAGAGTAGTGAGTAGAGTAGTGAGTAGAGTAGTGAGTAGTGTAGTGAGTAGTGTAGTGAGTAGTGAGTAGAGTAGTGAGTAGAGTAGTGAGTAGAGTAGTGAGTAGAATAGTGAGTACAGTAGTGAGTAGTGTAGTGAGTAGTGAGTGCAGAGTAGTGAGTGTAGAGTAGTGAGTAGAGTAGTGAGTAGAGTAGTGAGTAGAGTAGTGAGTAGAGTAGTGAGTAGAGTAGTGTAGTGAGTAGTGTAGTGAGTAGTGAGTGCAGAGTAGTGAGTAGAGTAGTGAGTAGAGTAGTGAGTAGAGTAGTGAGTAGAGTAGTGAGTAGAGTAGTGAGTAGAGTAGTAAGTACAGTAGTGAGTACAGTAGTGAGTACAGTAGTGAGTACAGTAGTGAGTAGTGTAGTGAGTAGTGAGTGCAGAGTAGTGAGTGTAGAGTAGTGAGTGTAGAGTAGTGAGTAGAGTAGTGAGTAGAGTAGTGAGTAGAGTAGTGAGTAGAGTAGTGAGTAGAGTAGTGAGTAGTGTAGTGAGTAGAGTAGTGAGTGCAGAGTAGTGAGTAGAGTAGTGAGTAGAGTAGTGAGTGTAGAGTAGTGAGTAGAGTAGTGAGTAGAGTAGTGAGTAGAGTAGTGAGTAGAGTAGTGAGTAGTGTAGTGAGTAGTGAGTGCAGAGTAGTGAGTAGAGTAGTGAGTAGAGTAGTGAGTAGAGTAGTGAGTAGAGTAGTGAGTAGAGTAGTGAGTACAGTAGTGAGTAGTGTAGTGAGTGCAGAGTAGTGAGTGTAGAGTAGTGAGTGTAGAGTAGTGAGTGTAGAGTAGTGAGTAGAGTAGTGAGTAGTGAGTAGAGTAGTGAGTAGAGTAGTGAGTAGAGTAGTGAGTAGAGTAGTGAGTAGAGTAGTGAGTAGTGTAGTGAGTAGTGAGTGCAGAGTAGTGAGTAGTGAGTGTAGAGTAGTGAGTAGTGAGTAGAGTAGTGAGTAGAGTAGTGAGTAGAGTAGTGAGTAGAGTAGTGAGTAGAGTAGTGAGTACAGTAGTGAGTACAGTAGTGAGTAGAGTAGTGAGTAGAGTAGTGAGTAGAGTAGTGAGTAGAGTAGTGAGTAGAGTAGTGAGTAGAGTAGAGTAGTGAGTAGAGTAGTGAGTAGTGTAGTGAGTAGTGAGTGCAGAGTAGTGAGTAGTGAGTGTAGAGTAGTGAGTAGAGTAGTGAGTAGAGTAGTGAGTAGAGTAGTGAGTAGAGTAGTGAGTAGAGTAGTGAGTAGAGTAGTAAGTAGAGTAGTGAGTAGAGTAGTGAGTAGAGTAGTGAGTACAGTAGTGAGTAGAGTACTGAGTGTAGAGTAGTGAGTAGAGTAGTGAGTAGAGTAGTGAGTAGAGTAGCGAGTAGAGTAGTGAGTAGAGTAGTGAGTAGTGAGTGCAGAGTAGTGAGTAGAGTAGTGAGTAGTGAGTGTAGAGTAGTGAGTAGAGTAGTGAGTAGAGTAGTGAGTAGAGTAGTGAGTAGAGTAGTGAGTAGAGTAGTGAGTAGAGTATAGAGTAGTGAGTGTAGAGTAGTGAGTGTAGAGTAGTGAGTGTAGAGTAGTGAGTAGAGTAGTGAGTAGAGTAGTGAGTAGAGTAGTGAGTAGAGTAGTGAGTAGAGTAGTGAGTGCAGAGTAGTGAGTAGAGTAGTGAGTAGTGAGTGTAGAGTAGTGAGTAGAGTAGTGAGTAGAGTATAGAGTAGTGAGTGTAGAGTAGTGAGTGTAGAGTAGTTAGTGTAGAGTAGTGAGTGTAGAGTAGTGAGTGTAGAGTAGTGAGTGTAGAGTAGTGAGTGTAGAGTAGTTAGTGTAGAGTAGTGAGTGTAGAGTAGTGAGTGTAGAGTAGTGAGTGTAGTAGTGAGTAGAGTAGTGAGTAGAGTAGTGAGTAGAGTAGTGAGTAGAGTAGTGAGTGTAGAGTAGAGAGTAGAGAGTAGAGAGTAGAGAGAGAGTAGTGAGTAGAGAGTAGTGAGTGTAGAGTAGTGAGTGTAGAGTAGTGAGTGTAGAGTAGTGAGTGTAGAGTAGTGAGTGTAGAGTAGTGAGTAGAGTAGTGAGTAGAGTAGTGAGTAGAGTAGTGAGTAGTGAGTGGAGAGTAGAGAGTATAGAGTAGTGAGTGTAGAGTAGTGAGTGTAGAGTAGTGAGTGTAGAGTAGTGAGTAGAGTAGTGAGTAGAGTAGTGAGTAGTGAGTAGTGAGTAGAGAGTAGAGTAGTGAGTAGTGAGTAGAGTAGTGAGTAGAGTAGTGAGTAGTGAGTAGAGTAGTGAGTTGAGTAGAGTAGAGTAGTGAGTAGAGTAGAGTAGTGAGTACAACATCACAGGCAGCAGCTGTGCAAGCTTCTTACACTCACAAGGAGACCACAGGCAGCTGAGGTGCAAGCTTCTCACACTCACAAGAACAACATCACAGGCAGCAGCAGTGCAAGCTTCTTACACTCACAAGGAGACCACAGGCAGCAGAGGTGCAAGCTTCTCACCCTCACAAGAAGGACATCACAGGCAGTAACGGTGCAATATTCTCACACTCACAAGGAGATCACTGGCAGTATATGCCACATGAACACACTCCATAACACATAGCAACAATACATTGGCATTTACAATGCCATTAGCTCAAACTCAAATAAATCCGAGCCCGATTGCATTTCTAATGCTTGTTTTTAGGGCAGTCGTTTTCCGCGACACTTGGCAGCAGCTGTGGCAGAGTAGTCTTGTGCTCCGTCACACAATACACAACGAAGCGGGTGTCTTCTTCCGCTCAGCGTTGTGTCTCTCTGTACTCGTTCTGCTGGGGTCCAGCGCCTTAAAAGCTTCCAAAGGCTTTCGGCACTTCCCCCGAGTCCGAGTGGTTTTCAGCACACTGATGGGCAAACGTGCAGCGAGTCACGCATTATTGCTCCGTCATGGTAACCGGTAGAGAATGGGTTTTTATACACGTCATTGTGCGCCCCCTGCCCACTCTCAGTGCAGAGCCAGACCCTGACCTCTATCACACCCATGTTATCCACCCTCCGCTGGCTTCCCATCGAGGCAAGATCTATCTACATGACTGCCTGTATCACCCACAAAACCTTGCATTCCTCCTCTCCTCGCTACCTGGCAAATAAACTGAAACTCTCTGGAGGCTCTAGACCATCACTTACTACTTGAACCTCCCACTTTTAAGAAGGAAAGATCGATGGCCCAATCCTTTTCAGGCAACGCGGTGAGAATCTGGAACTCACTTCTGCCTCAGCTCCGGACCACCACCTCCTCCAGGCCTTCAAAACTGACCTCAAAGTTCTCCTCCTTTAAAGACACTTCAAAATTTAATTCACGCCCTCTCTATTATCTGAAGGAAGACCTTCCATTATAGAAAATTCTTTTCTCCATGACTCTGGAAGTGCCTTCCCAGTGTGTTGTTGTGGTTTGAGTGTCTGCTATTTATTGCAGTATTATCCTCCTACCTGTGTTTGGTACTCTTTTGTAACATGCACACGTCACTTTTCTCTTGTAACACACTGTTTGCTTCCTCTTACATTTTGTTTGCTTTAGATACTTGGACAAGTGCCACCATTGCCTATGTAACGTTTGTTCTTGTGTTTGTGTCTACCATTTATTGCAGTATTATACCTCTACTTGTACGTTGTATGCCTTTGTAACTTGCACACATGTCACTTTTTCCTCCTGTAATGTTCTGTTTGCTACCTCTTGTATTTTGTTTGCTCACAATTGTCACTTTTGTCTCATGTAACTTAACCTTTGCTGTTGTAATTTGTTCACTTGTAATTTTCTCCTCATGTATCCTTACTGTTCCTATTGTGAAGCGCTCTGACACCTTCGGGTAAAGTCCGCGCTATATAAAAACACATAAAATAAATAAATAAGACTAAAGAAAGGGGGAACAGGGGAGGGAGGTGGCTCTGGAGCTGGCACACCTTCTCTCAAGCCTCAAGATAAGGAGCATGGTACCCCCGTCCTCTGACGCTTGTCTCGCAGAACGTGCCTACCTTGTAAGATGATTCCCAGATAGCAGTCTCTCAGACACCAGGGCTAAAGGTGGTTCACAGACAGTAGCCCAGGAGACTCTCTCTTTTAGGGAACCACGTAAACAGCTGTCGCATGTGGCCTCTCACAGACAGCAGTCGCGTGTGGTCTCTCACAGACAGCAGTCTCGGAGTATCAAAATGCCTCTCATGGTGGGGGAACGGGTGAGGGGGGCTCTGGAGCTGGGCACACCTCCTCCCAAGCCTCAAGATAAGAAGCATGGTACCCCCGCCCTCTGATGCTTGTCTCGCAGAGCTTGTCTACCTTGTATGATGCTCCCCAGATAGCAGTCCCTCAGGTCATCTCACAGACAGCCGGGCTAAGGGTGGTTCACGACAGTAGCCCAGGCGACTCTCTTTTTTAGGGAACCACGTAAACAGCTGTCACGTGTGGCATCTCACAGACAGCAGTCGCATGTGGCCTCTCACAGACAACAGTTTCGGACTATCGAAAAGCCTCTCATGGTGTCAAAAAGTATCTCAAAGATAGTGGTCTAACCGGACGTCTCTCACAGAGCAGCCTCTTGGGATGTCTCTTAGACAGTTCCTCCAAGTGGCTCTCAGACTGACTGTCAGTCGTTTATCGTGATGGCTTCCAAACAGCAGCCTCTGGTGATGCCTGGAGATGTCTAAGAAAAAAAATCTCGAAGTTCTCAGGCAGCAGTCACTCGGACAGTCTCTAATAGAGTGTTGAGGAGGCCGTCAGACAGCTGTCAATTCCGATATATATATAAGGCAATCTTAGGGGTTCTCTCACACTACAACCGAAGAATGTCTGTAAAAGAGCCTTAAAGGCGCTAACAGACAGTAGGCGCTGTGGGTGTTCACAAGACAGTCCCAGAACATCTCTGAGAGGAATCGCAGCCAAAGTGAACAGCTCTTACAATGAAATGAAAAGAGTGCTTACTGTGTTTTAAAGGAGAGCGTGTAAAGCAGCCAGTAAAAGATCCAGTCCAGGTGGGTGGGGCCAAAAGAGGACAGGGCGGTAACCAGGAAGGACTAAAAAGCCTCCGTTACAATCATATTTACTCTCTCTGGCCTATTAATCTATCGCCCCCCCCCCCCCCCCCCCCCCGGGCCAGCAAATGCATGGGCCCCACAATTATCAGATTTGGTCGCCTCCACATCATTACACTCTAATAATTTTATGATCCTGGGCGATCTTACCATCCATTTAGAAGACCCCACATGCAGAGTCAGCACCAATCTATTGTCGGACCTGGAAACTCCTAATATGGTAATACATAATCAGGGCCCTACACATAAAGGGGGCCATTTGTTGGACCCTATTTTTTCCAACTTGAATAATATACAATGCTACCCAGCACTTCCCATTCATTGGTCAGATCATTACTTGACCTGGTTCAATATTTCTATAAGGGATCTCCAGGCTCAACCGAAATTTTCTTCTACTACCTTGATGAGAAATTTGAAAAAGCTTGATGCAGCTGCTTTTAAACAACATCTCTACTCTCATCTGCCTAAGGATGATACCTTTAGGGATAGCGTAGATAGAGTAGCTGCCAATACTAATAGTTGGCTCGCTGAAGCCATTAACAGTTGTCTGCCAACGTCCAGCCAAAAACCAATTATCCACAAACCTCCAGCCCCATGGTATAATGACCAATTAAAGACTCAAAAGTCACTTTGTAAAAAGCTAGAGAGAGCGTGGCGAAAGGATTATTCTTCTATTGATGATTTGGCTTATAAAAAAGAATTGAAGCACTATCACAAAGCTTGCCGCCAGGCAAGAACCATCTACGTCGCCAAAACAATAAACGACGCTACAAATAAATCAAAAGTGCTCTTTGGGTTAGTCAAGGACTTAGCAGGATCCAGCACAGTAGCTGGGCCTCCACCCCTGGATAGATCCCAGTGTGAGGAGATGGCTCAATACTTTACAAGAAAGATTGAGAAAATCTATCTAAATATAGCTGAACAACATGAAGACAAAAGGTTCCCTCTTATTGACATCAGCGAGAGCCCCAGGAGCTCGTTGCAGGTCCCATATACACCACTGGAGGAATGGCCGGATCTCAATCCATCTTCATTATCGTTACATCTGGCTAAAATTAAATCTGGCTCCCCAAACGACCCTGTACCAGTCTCCGTGCTCAGACTGTTGGAAGAGCCTCAGCTCGACAGGATTTGCTCCACGCTTAATGCCTCAATACATCAGGCCAGCGTTCCGACATGTTGGAAGCACGCCATCGTTTCTCCCTTACTAAAGAAACCGATGGCAGACCCTAAAATCCCTGCCAACTTTAGGCCGATTTCCTTACTTCCTATCTTTTCCAAAGTTTTGGAACGGCACATTTACCAACATATGGCAAGGTTCGTTGCGGATAACAATCTGCTGTATGACTCGCAATCAGGGTTTCGCCCTGGTTTCTCGACGGAGACGACTCTCTTAGGTGTCATTGAGAATCTCCGCCTGATGCTTGACAGAGGGGACACAGCCGCACTGATTCTATTAGATCTCAGTGCGGCCTTCGATACCATCTCCCACGCCATCTTACTTAGAGCACTGAGCTCTTTAGGCATCGGCGGAAAGGCTCTGAAATGGATTGAATCTTTTTTGTCGGACAGGTCTTTCCAAGTCTTCTCCCACTCCTCGACATCCAAGGTCCATGCCTCTCCATTTGGAGTCCCTCAGGGCTCTATCCTCAGCCCTCTTCTTTTTAATCTGTATGTCATCCCACTAGCTCTTATTGCAAAACGTGCTGGCCTCACGTTATTTTCCTATGCGGACGACTCACAGATAGTCTTTTCCCTCACACAATCAGATATGTCCCCCACCTCTCTTCTTCAATCTGGGCTTAGCGAAATAGCCTCCTGGATGAGTCAAAATCTGTTGAAACTCAATGGGGAAAAAACAGAGATTCTTATTCTTGGAAGTAAGCACGAATTGTGGGGCATCAAACATTGGCCGGCGGAAATGGGGCCTATCCCCCCAGCATCAACACACGTCCGCAACCTGGGGTCATCATAGATCAGGGCCTAACAATGCAGACGCAAGTAACGAAAGTAGCGGCTACCTGCTTTTCTATCTTGCGCTGGTTGCGTAAGATACTGTGGATGCTGCCACCGGAAACTCAGAGGTCCGTAGTCAACACCTTGGTGACCTCCCGGTTGAACTACGGTAATGTGCTCTATCTGGGAGTCACTAAGGCGGTTACCCGCCGCCTTCAAATGGTCCAAAACGCTGCGGCGCGTCTACTCTGTGGCTGCAAGAGGAATGAACCCATGACACGACATCTTAGGGAACTCCACTGGCTCCGAGTGGAGAATCGTGTGAAGTTTAAAGCTTTATGTTACATGCATAAAATAAAAGCTGGCACGGCACCAAGATATCTTCAATACTTGGTGTCAACGTATTCCCCTACCCGCACATTGAGATCATCCACCCAAGAACTTTTTTGTGTGCCCAAGGTTAAATTTGCCAGGATGGGCGGGCGGTCCTTTGCCTTCATGGGTCCTAGACTCTGGAACTCCCTCACTCTGGTCATTCATGCAAAACGCTGTCTTAACCGTTTCCGAAGGGCAGTTAAGACCTGGTTATTTAACCAGTAATCTTTCCTTTTACCCTACGCTAGGCTAGCCTTCATTTTAGCGCTGGGAAACCCTTTTTGGGTAGCTGTCGCGCTTTACAAACTGAAAAAAATAAATAAATAAATAAGACACAGTATAGCATAACCAATGACGCAAAATGGCACACACCAAAGGAAATCACGACTGGAGCCGAAACTCAACTTCTTAAAGTATATTGATTCCAAGAAGCCCTCACAGAGCGTGAAGCGCATGCACGCTGCAACGCCAGGCAAGACCTAAAAAGGGAGTTCACTGTTTGTCCCTTTAGAAAGGTCAAAGGTTGCTCAACCTATGTTCACATACAGGAGTGGGCTTCACATGTCAGAGTGTGGGGGTGGACGTTGTCCAATGCCCCATGTGTGGTGCTCCCCCAGGTAAACATAACCATACCTAGTGCTTCACCTGCTGTTTTAGAAGTAAAGGATCAGCATACCAGTACCCTTTCCTCTCCTCAATGAGCACAGACAGCAAGTAAAAGGGTACCATATGATTCATTATGGTGAGGGAGATACAGTGTTGGTGTGGATTGCACTCTCAGAAGTGAAAGCACAATGGTATCCCTTCCAGGCAAAGGAGACCCACCGAAACATTCTCGATCTGGCTTTGTGCCATATGACGTGCCAAGAATAAGGCTTGCATAGGCAAGAGACCAAAGCAGAAGCTAAGTGGAGGGTAATGCTCTGACCTCTCTGTGCAGTCACTGTTGGGGGGAATGTTGGAGCACAAGACATGGCAGCAAAGCTGCTTCATAACTCTTCTGAGAATAAAAAATATCTCTAATACAAGAGAATAATGTTACCACACTAACAGAATAAATGAATACAATAACCAGGTTTTTTGAGTCAAAAGATTATTATTTTCTTAAAGACAAAATAATTTGTTTGATGATATAACAGGGTACAGAAAAATGCATTTCAGATATACAAGGGGTATCTTATGCACTGCTATAATACATCAGAAAGTAGGTCTAAACTGCTAAAATAAAATAACACAATGACTTCAAATCCAAGAGTAAATAAAAATCAATCGTGGTTGATGAATAACGTGCAGAATTAGACTCAATAGTCGACGTTTCGGTCTTTGCGATATTATTTCATAGTAGTGTGGGTTCTTAATTAACTAGAGTCCCCAAGTTGCTGATATTAATAACTTAAATAAAATCCCTTGCTGGCCCACTTTTCTGAATTTATCATTTGCCCAAGCCTGCAAGGGTATATTGGGTTGCTCACCCTCTCTTAAATTCATAACTCTTCTGGCCACTCATGAGTATGATGCTTATATTAAATCCTGTGTGAGAGCGATGTTGGCATGGACAGGGGCTTCATCAGTAGCCAATGTGCAGGCCACAATAGCGGTCCTGCGAGTAGGACAGCTACCAACAGCTTTGGGGTGCCCTCACAATGCCTGCAGGTGTCAGTGGATAGAAAGATATTTATTTATTGCATGGTTAATAAGAACCTTTACAGGACAAACTAACATAGGATAACAAGCATTGGCATAGCCAATAGGTCTCCCTTTTGGGACCTTCTAAGTATTTAGTTATGCAGCACAATATCCTTGGTGCAACAACATCAACCTTTGCGTGGCTAAACACTTATAGGTTCCCAAAGGCGAGACCTATTGGCTATGCCAATGCTTGTTATTTTTTGTTCTTGGGGGAAAACGGTCTAGTGCCAGGAGGGTCAAGGGTGAGTGGCAGGGAGGTGAGGAGTGAATGTCAGGAGGGACAAGGGTGACTGTCAGGCCATGGGGGTGAAGGGTGAGTGCCAGAGAGGTGAGGAGTGAGTGCCAGGGAGATGAGACGTAAGAGTCAGGAGGGTTAAGGGTGAGTGCCAGGGAGGGGAAGGGTGAGTGCAGAGAAGGGGAAGGATGAGTGCCTGGGGTGAGGGGAAGCTGCCAGGCCAGGCGGGTGAAGGGCTAGTACCACGGAGGTGAAGGTTGAGTGCCAGGTCGGGGGGATGAAGGGTGAGTGCCAGGGAGATGAGATGTAAGAGTCAGGAGGGTCAAAGGTGAGTTCCAGGGAGGGGAAGGGTAAGTGCAAGGGGTGAAGGGTAGCTGCCAGGCCAGGGGGGTGAAGGGCTAGTGCCATGGAGGTGAAGGGTGAGTGCCAAGGGGGCGAGTAGTAAATGCCAGGAGGGACATGGGTGAGTGTCAGGGAGGTGAAGGATATGTGCCAGGGAGGGGATGTATGAGTACCAGAAGGGTCGAGGGTGAGTGTCAGGCAGGTGACAGTTGAGTGACACGGAGAGTTAATGCTGAGTGCCAGAGAGGGAGAAGGGTGAGTGCCAGGTGCGAGAAGTGACTGCCAGGCGTGAGGAGTGAAGGGAGAGTGCCAGGGAGGTGAGGGGTGAGTGACAGACTGCAAACAGTAGTGAGCTGGGGTCTAGAAGGAGGTGTGGAGTACATAACCCGGTGTGTGCCAGGCTGGGACGCACCAGTGCCAGGCCAGACTTGGGTGGATGCAAGAACCTCTGAAAGGCGGGTGGCAAGTCACTAGTAACCTTAGTACAGGAGTGGGGTGCGCAGGAGAGAGTAACATCTTCAAACAAGAAACTATTAAAAATCCTGAAAATTCCACTTTATGGTCTTGCAACCTTATGTGGAAAATAATTAGCAAATGAACGGGCTTCCGTAGCGGACTTGCAGCTTGTTACAGCAACCTATCGAGATAAAGTTTGCATTGCAAATAAGCCAAAGCTAATACAATTTGAATTAGTAACGGTAAGATTCGCAATGAACTAGCAACAAGTTGAAAAAGCACCCCAGAATTGAACCGAGGATACAGAATAATAAAAATGGGGGCAATATTGGTCTCCATTTCACAGCTGAGAACCAAAAAAACAGGGTGTAGTGGAGAACTCGGATGTGTGGTTGTGTGTGTGGTTGTGTGTGTGGTTGTGTGTGTGTGGTTGTGTGGTTGTGGTTGTGTGTGTGTGGTTGTGTGTGTGTGTGGTTGTGTTTGTGTTGTTGTGTGTGTGGTTGTGTGTGTGTGGTTGTGTGTGGTTGTGTGTGTGGTTGTGTGTGTGGTTGTGTGTGTGTGTGAGTGTGTGTGGTTGTGTGTGTGTGTGTGTGTGTGTGTGGTTGTATGTGTGGTTGTGTGTGTGGTTGTGTGTGGTTGTGTGTGTGGTCGTGTGTGTGTGGTTGTGGTTGTGTGTGTGGTTGTGTGTGTGGTTGTAGTTGTGTGTGTGTGGTTGGGTGTGTTTGGTTGTGTGTGTGTGGTTGTGTGTGTGTGTGTGGTTGTGTGTGTGGTTGTGTGTGTGTGTGGTTGTGTGTGTGTGTGTGGTTGTGTGTGTGGTTGTGTGTGTGTGGTTGTGTGTGTGGTTATGGTTGTGTGTGTGTGGTTGTGGTTGTGTGTGTGGTTGTGTGTGTGGTTGCTGTGTGTGGTTGTGTGTGCTGTTGTGTTGGTGGTTGTGGGGTGTTGTGTGGTTGTGTGTGTAGTTGTGTGTGTGTGGTTGTGTGTGTGGTTGTGTGTGTGTGTTTGTGTGGTTGAATGTGTGTGTGGTTGTGTGTGTGTGTGTGTGTGGTATGTGTGGTTGTGTGTGTGTGATTGTGTGTGGTTGTATGTGTGGTTGTGTGTGTGTGGTTGTGTGTGTGGTTGTATGTGTGGTTGTGTGTGTGGTTGTGGTTGCGTGTGTGGTTGTGTGGTTGTGTGTGGTTGTGTGTGTGTGGTTGTGTGTGGTTGTGTGTGGTTATGTGTGTGTGTCATTGTGTGTGGTTGTGTGTGTGGTTGTGTGTGTGTGGTCGTGTGTGTGGTTGTGTGTGTGCGTGTGTGTGGTTGTGTGTGTGTGGTTGTGTGTGTGTGGTTGTATGTGTGGTTGTGTGTGTGGTTGTGTGTGTGGTTGTGTGTGGTTGTGTGTGTGGTTGTGTGTGTGGTCATGTGTGTGTGGTTGTGTGTGTGGTTGTGTGTGTGGTTGTAGTTGTGTGTGTGTGTGTGAGTGTGTGTGGTTGTGTGTGTGTGGCTATGTGTGTGTGGTTGTGTTTGTGTTGTTGTGTGTGTTTATGTGTGTGTGTGGTTGTGTGTGTGGTTGTGTGTGTGTGGTTGTGTGTGCGGTTGTATATGTGGTGGTGTGTGTGTGGTTGGTTGTGTGTGTGTGTGTGGTTGTGTGTGTGTGTGTGTGGTTGTGTTTGTGTGGTTATGGTTGTGTGGTTGTGGTTGTGTGTGTGATTGGGTGTGTGTCTGGTTGTGTGTGTGGTTGTGTGTGTGGTTGTGTGTACTGTTGTGTTGGTGGTTGTGTGGTGTTGTGTGTGTGGTTGTGTGTGTGTGTGGTTGTGTGTGTGGTTGTGGTTGTGTGTGTGTGGTTGTGTGTTTGTGGTTGAATGTGTGTGTGGTTGTGTGTGTGTGGTTGTATGTGTGGTTGTGTGTGTGTGTGATTGTGTGTGGTTGTATGTGTGGTTTTGTGTATGTGTGTGGGTGTGTGTGTTTGTGTGTGTGTGGTCGTGTGTGTGTGTGTGTGGTTGTGTGTGTGCGTGTGTGTGGTTGTGTGTGTGTGGTTGTGTGTGTGTGGTTGTATGTGTGGTTGTGTGTGTGGTTGTGTGTGTGGTTGTGTGTGGTTGTGTGTGTGGTTGTGTGTGTGGTTGTGTGTGTGGTTGTGTGTGTGGTTGTAGTTGTGTGTGTGTGTGTGTGTGAGTGTGTGTGGTTGTGTGTGTGTGGCTATGTGTGTGTGGTTGTGTTTGTGTTGTTGTGTGTGTTTATGTGTGTGTGTGGTTGTGTGTGTGGTTGTGTGTGTGTGGTTGTGTGTGTGGTTGTATATGTGGTGGTGTGTGTGTGGTTGGTTGTGTGTGTGGTTGTGTGTGTGTGTGTGGTTGTGTTTGTGTGGTTATGGTTGTGTGGTTGTGGTTGTGTGTGTGATTGGGTGTGTGTCTGGTTGTGTGTGTGGTTGTGTGTGTGGTTGTGTGTACTGTTGTGTTGGTGGTTGTGTGGTGTTGTGTGTGTGGTTGTGTGTGTGTGGTTGTGTGTGTGGTTGTGGTTGTGTGTGTGTGGTTGTGTGTTTGTGGTTGAATGTGTGTGTGGTTGTGTGTGTGTGGTTGTATGTGTGGTTGTGTGTGTGTGTGATTGTGTGTGGTTGTATGTGTGGTTTTGTGTATGTGTGTGGGTGTGTGTGTTTGTGTGTGTGTGTTTGTGTGTGTGGCTGTATGTGTGGTTGTGTGTGGTTGTGGTTGTGTGTGTGGTTGTTTGGTTGTGTGTGGTTTTGTGTGTGTGGTTGTGTGTGTGTGTGGTTGTGTCTGTGGTTGTTTGTGTGGTTGTGTGTGTAGTTGTGTGTAGTTGTGTGTGTGTGGTTGTGTGTGTGGTTATGTGTGTGGTTGTGTGTGTGTGTGTTGTGTTTGTGGTTGTGTGTGGGGTTGTGGTTGTGTGGTGTTGAGTGGTTGTGTGTGTATGTGTGTGTCTATGTGTGTGTGGCTGTGTGTGTGGTTGGGCATGTAGTTGTGTGTGTGTGGCTGTGTGTGCATGGTTTTATGTGTGGTTGTGTGTGCGGTTGTGTGTGTGTGTGTGGTTGTATGTGTTGTTGTGTGTGTGTGGTTGTGTGTGTGTGGTTGTGTTTGTGTGGTTGTGTGTGTGGTTGTGGTCGTATGTGTGTGGTGTGTGTGGTTGTGTGTGTGGTTGTGTGTGTGTGGTTGTGTGTGTGGTTGTGTGTGGTTGTGTGTGTGGTGTGTGTGTGTGTGTGGTTGTGTGTGTGTTTGTGTGTGGCTGTGGGTGTGGTTGTGTGTGCGTGTGTGGTTGTATGTGTGGTTGTGTGTGTGGTTGTGTGTGTGATTGTGTGTGTGTGGTTGTGTGTGGTTGTGTGTGTGGTTGTGTGTGTGGTTGTATGTGTGTGGTTGTGTGTGTGATTGTGTGGTTGTGTGTGGTTGTGTGTGTGTGGTTGTGTGTGTGTGTGTGTGTGTGTGTGGTTGTGGTTTTGTGTGTGGTTGTGTGTGTGATAGTAAAACTAAAAGCATCTCAAAATAAAGGAACACAAACATCGAGTTTGGAGAAAGAGAAAGCACGTTGTAAGTCAAACGGGCGCAGCAAAGCATTGACCCAACAATAAAACAAGATCACTTAGCAAAGACTGAGTGCTGATAATGGATACACACAGCCCATCATCTTAAGAGTTTGATTGCAGCCAATGTGCACTCAAACCTGCCCCCTCCTTGTGAGTTGCATCACATATTTCATGAGTTATAACTGCTGCACCCACCATAGCACTTTGAGATCTAAAGCACTACATATGTCTAATCGACTAACCAGTCACCAACATGCTGTGCTTTTAAAGAGAATGTGCCAAAAGTTTCCAGCTTCCTCATTATGTCCTCATGAAAGCGCCAACGAAAGGACTCCCTGAATGCTGCAACTGACATGAAGCAGCCGCTGCAATCAGAAATAAACACTGTGAACGTTGTCCAGTTTCACGGTAGCATTTCCTTAATGTTCCCTAAGTCAAGTCACAAAACAGTAATATTAAAAGCATCTCAAAATAAAGGAACACAAACATCGAGTTTGTGGAAAGAGAAAGCACGTTGTAAGTCAAACGGGTGCAGCAGGGAGTGGTGCGCGCGCGGTCGTCGCGCGGCCGCAAAATGTTTAAGTGATCGCGATCAAGCGTGCGGTGAGCGATGAGGAATGCCATATGGCGCCTCCGCTCATAAGCGCGCACCAGCGCACATGGACTGCAAGCTGTAGGCCGACGGTAACATTTTTTGAAGCCCTTACTTAAAGTCTGGCCAGGCCAGCGCAAGCGCTGGGTCAGGCGAGACCTAAAAATTACACAGGTTCACGGAGCAACCAAATACAAATAGCTTAAAAAGAAAATTTCATTCAAGATTTTAATTTTCTGTTGAACAATTTTGGGTCTATAAATGCCAAAGTGCCTGTGCAAAGAGACAAAAAACTCTGTGAGTTATATTCATCATACAAAATCGGATTAATATGTATATTTTTGACAGGTGAAAACTGAACATATTATGGAGTTGGTGTGGGAAAGAGAACACACCTGATATAGAAAGTTAAAATCACGAAATTTAAACAATGCCATAATAAAAGACCATCTTGGGTCAACATTAAAAGGAGAAGGGACATACTGTGGAAGACTGTGAGAGCACCGATTTCAACCTTCATTTTTAAGAGGCCTTAGCATACACAAGAATATGCTCAGGAATTTAACAGATCAAACATTTAGTGCTATATTTAAAGGGTCTCAGGCTGCTATTACAGGCTGTCTGCAGGATAGAACTTTCAGGATATTAAACTGCTATCGAAGCATTTATCTACGGCTTTCTACTAACGCGGGACACCGGCATATCATCTGTAAAATTGATTACCGTTCCTCGTAACTGAGTCTGCATTTCACCTGGGGCAGTCAGGGTTGGTACTTCGGTATGGAGCAGTGGCATAGCCTGGGCCCGGGGCTTAAAATTCTTAGGGGCGCAAATTACAAATTGTGCTGCGCAATACTTCCCTTGCCCTGGGCGCTGGGCAACCCACACCACACCACTGGTATGAGGTCCAATGTTGTCAGGGTCCTGCGTCGAAAAGCTAGTAGTCTACTTTTTGCATGTCATGAGTAATTCGCTCCCAGATACAATTGCTTCCCTGGGATATTATAAGATGATTAAACCACCTAGGCATGAGATCGCTAGGCCAGTACTTTTTTATTCAAGCGTTTGCCCTTGGACCGTGTATTGGTGTTCACCACTGTTTTAAAACTCATTGGGGCATATGTACATGCCCCTATCGCCACCGGCGCTTCACTTGATTTGACGCTCTGGTGGCCTAGCACCATTACAAAAATGTAAAAGTCGGTGTTTATATGCCCCTTTCTGCGGCAGTCCTCTGCGGCAAAGGGGTTTGCAGTGGGTGTTACTGTGGTCGTTCCACTGCAACACTCATTGCTTTTTTACGCTGCCCCATTTTGCAGGAGACATAGAAAGAGCAAATCGCCATGAATTATTGCATTTAAGCAATCACCCCAGCAGTGCAGGTACCTTTACAACATGACTGGAGGGTTCCTGCACTGGCATTAGGTCGTTTTTTTTACGCTAGCGCTAGGAGAAACAAAGGGGTGCGCCGTATTCTTGTGAATACAGCACATCCCTGCATTTTGAAAATGTCAGCGAGCGGCACTGCTGTATTTGGTGCATCTCTGGGCTCTGACATTTTATTCTAAATATGCCCCAAAGTGACTAATGCCCATACGGTGCAGAGAGAGAATATCGAATCAGAAATATCGAATTGCACAAATATCGAGTCATAAATATCGTGGGTCAAAAATATCGACAGACAAATTCTCGTGGTCCAGAATATCAATTTAAGGTAAGTAATATCGATGTAAAAATATCAAAGTGTTTAATATCGTTTGCAAAAATATAGTTGTTCAAAATATCAATTTTTTTAGTAATGTTATGTATGTTATGTGTGTGATGTATGTATTATTTGTATAAGAAATGTTTGTATTTTTATTATATGTGTTAACATTTTAGTAGTAATTAATTTATCTTTGTTTGAATTTTGCATTTTTAGTTCCGTAGCGGGTTCTGGGTTTATAGGGGAATAGGTTGGGAAGTAATTTAATTTTAGTAAATGTATTGATTATTTTTAGTAGTTACTTTTTTAAAATAGAATTTTGTGTTTTAGTTCCATAGCAGGTTTTGGGTTTATAGGGAAACCGGGTGGGAAGTAATTTAATTATAGTTAATTTATTGATTATTTTTAGTAGTTATTTTTTTTCTTAAGTTGAATTTTGCGTTTTCAGTTCTGTAGCGGGTTGTGGTTTTAAAGGGGAATAGGGCGGGAAGTAATTTAATTATAGTAAATGTATTGAATACATTTTTATTTATTTACATTTGTTGAATTTAGATGTTATAGTGTTAAATGTGTAAAATAATGTGTATTAATTATTTAATCATTAGTTGTTAATTAATTTTAATTAATTAATTTGCAATTAATTATGTTAATTGTGTAATACATTTTAGGTGTGCATTTTAGTTTTTATAGGTGAAAATGGTGGGAAGGAATTTATTTTTAATTGATGAATTAATAATTAGTTATTAATTAATGTTAATTAATGAATTGGCAATTAATTATTTTAATTGTTAATTAATTTTAGGTGTGTGCTGTGGTGTTTATAGGTGAAAATGGTGGGAAGGGTGGGAATTAATCTATTTTTAATGGATGAATTAATAATTAGTTGGTAATTAATTTTAATTAATTAATTAGTAATTACTTATGGTAATTGTGTAATTAATTGTAGGTGTGTTTTGTGTTTATAAGTGTAAATGGTGGGAAGGGTGGAAAGTATTTTTTTTTAATTGATGAGTTCAAATCAAATCAAATTCAACTTTATTTGGTTTCACATACAGAAAACCATAAACGTTTCACAACATCCAAATTTCATTTAAAACGTGATACAATAAAATTACATTAAAAATTCAATTCATATCAATAAAGGACAAAAAAGGGCCCCGTTGGACTACCTCACATACTAAACAATAAAAAAAGGAGTGTAGCCTCTAACAAGAAGGGTTGCTAATTGTCCAGACAGACCCTGGTTCCCACACTTTTAGCCTGATAGATTTTCAGCATGGCTGAAATTGGGCGGTTGCCTATCTTTGCGGCAAAGTTGAAAATAGCAGCGTTACCCTCACCAGCTCCATCTTTTTCTTCTGAATAAGAGGCCCCCAGTTCAAACAGTTGTCCAATAAAACCCCCAAATATGAAAAGACAGTCGTCAGAGGAATCTTCTCGGGACCTACTATGCAGAGAATTTTTTTCTTGGGCTGCATCCCTACCTGCAAAATATAGGATTTAGCATTATTATTTGCTAAATCTCGAGCCCCCATGGATTTTAAGAAGGCGTCAAGCAGGGATTGAAGACCCCTAGCAGTTCTGGCTATAAGGACAGCATCGTCTGCATATAGTAGGACAGGAAGCCCCCTTCGCCCTACTTACAGAAAATCTGTCCCTGTATCTGCTAAAACTCTATCCAGATTGTTTATATAGAGGTTAAACAAAAATGGAACCAAAATACAGCCTTGCCGTACCCCCCTCCCAATGTCAAAATCCCTAGAGACAGGAAGATCCTGAGAGAATCTAATATTGGCCTTAGTGGCTCTGTGCAGAGCCTCTAGGAAGTTAACGATATTGCTTTCCACCCCCATGGCCCTCATGGACTGCCACAGTTTGACCCGGTTGACACAATCAAACGCGGACGAAAGGTCTATAAAGGCCAAATAGATTGCACCTGGGCGAGCAATCGTGTACTTACCAAGGATCATATAAAGATTGAGGTTTGGGCCACAGTTGACCACCCTGGATGAAATCCATATTGAATATCAGAAATTATCTTGTGCTCCTCTGCCCAGAAAGATAATCTTTCTAATAACACCTCACCCACAACCTTTACTACTGAGTTAAGAAGGGAGATTGGCCTATAGCAAAAGGTGCTGTTATGGTCCTCCTTTTTAAACACAGGCACAGTAGTTGTAGTGGCCCAGGACTCAGGACAATCATCCCTGGCCCCTGCATTGAGCACAGCCGCAAGAACCGGTGTCCAAAAAAGTGGTTCCAATTTAAAAAGGTCCGGTGGGATGCCGTCCGGGCCTGGTGCTTTGGTACATGTCAACCCGGCAATCCCTGTCTCAACCTCTTTCTGCTCAAAAACCACGGTGGGGTATTGAAGACCCGGCCTATCTGGTGAGATTGCTCCGTAGGGCCCTTAAACATAAATTGAAAATGGGACACACAATATTCCTCAGTGATGTGGGAACCCAAATCACCTCCTACAATCATGCTCAAAAAGCGGTCTTTTGACAATACTTCAGAACCTTGAACTGTTCCCAAGGGTGCTTGTCTCTAACAACTCCCTCCATGCCTCCTCCTTCAAGGTATCCTTGCTTATGCCCAGTGACTGTTTGTATTCATTACGGCAGGCGCGTATCAGTAGTTGATTTCTCAGAGTAACATTCAAAGCCTCCCTCCGCTTCTTCGCCGCCTGAAAACAGGATGAATCGAACCATCTGGGAGTTGGAGTGCCTACCTTACGTGCCAGAGCACTTGAGAGTTCCCCTACCTTAATGGTGATAACGTTAAAGGCGCTGAGGACATCCCTCGAAGAAGTACCCAGTGGGATACAAAGCTCTAATTCAGCAGCATAAGAATCTCTTACTTCACCATAAAAGGCATCGGGGGAGACCTGCAACCGTTTAAGACGGCGCCTACCATCCATTGGTCTTAGTGTGCCCAGTGTCACCACCCTAGACTTTTTTAAATAAAATTGGGCCACTCAATTGCACACAAAGCGAATTGTGGTCACTGTAAACACTTTCCATGATAGTGAACCCACAAAATAAAGACTGGAGGGTAGATGAATTTAAAATGTAGTCTATAAAAGAACCGCTACCTCTCCCTTTAAAAGAGGGAACAAGGGTTTTACTATGTGGAGCAGAAAGAGACATAAGTGACATCAGGTCAAATTCATTTAGTATGTTATTCAATAATTTCCCCTGAGTAAGGTGCTCAAAATGAAACCCCAGCATTCGGGGGCAGCCCAGATCAGCCATACTTGTATGCCTCGGATCTCCACAAGGGTGGATATTAAAAGCGCCCAGCACCATTAGATTATGTGATATACACCACAAGACTGCCTTATGTAGGAACCCAGCAGAGTGATGTTACATTCCCCCTGGGTACTGGTCGTCGTGTTGTAAAAGTTAATAAGGCCCATACTAGTAGTTCCCCTCTTTAATACAAAAGCCTGGAGACCCAAACTTGAAGATAGGAGGATCTGAATCCAGCAGTCTACTGACAGAGATATATAAATGGCCAGATCACCCTTGGCTCTGCCACATGCCGACGGGGAAGCTGGGACAAAGAAGGCCTTGAATCCCTCCAGGAATAAATTGCAGTTCACCAACCACGTCTTTTGTAAACAGATCACAGAGAATTGCTTAAACAAACTGCACCCATGCCTGCAATGTTCCGAGACAGGACATTATTATTATATACACGAGGGACCACCACTCTTTGCACAGTTGGAGCATTCTGCTGGAACTTAGACTCTACAGCGGACTCTACAGGGTTATGCAGTCAATCACACTCCTCCAACCTAGATAAGGTAGAATATCTATTTGATAACTCTATGGGGAGGACAAGGTGGTGCTTAACTGACTGTGATTTAGACTGCATGCTGTTGGTGGGAGCCATTGTTCTCTTACCACAGAGGGTCTTTGTGTCCACCTATCTCGGGGGGCATCCATATTGCTAGTCTCTGAAGTGTACCTTTGTGTATCTGCTTTATAAAAAAAAGACCAACTGTAGAACCTGTATTGAAGACCCAAAATTCGGGGGACCAAAGTATAAATCCCTGGAAAGAATTCTTTCAGCGAGATATGATCTGTTAAAATTCACAATAACACACCACTTTTCCGCGAGCTGCCTATCCAGCTAACTCGGCGCACCATGATAATGTTTTGTTCTGCCCTTAAACCCACGGTGGTATTATTAGATAACCAGTGAAGTACTTTCTTTTTAGCTGGCTAAAATCCTCTATGATACCCAGTGGGAGCGGCGGCACGTTCCCCAGGATCACTACATAGGGCGCAGATTTCGGTGGAAGATGAATAACTGGTAGGGTCTGTAATTGATGAGTTAATATTTAGTTATACATTAATTATCATTAATTAATTAGTAGTTTTAAAATATTGGTTATTTATTTTAAAGATTATATAACATTTTTTAATTGTTTAAATGTAATTAGTAATTTGTACGCCTCCGCCATCCAGCATGTTCCCTACTTTTGCACTCACTGGAGTGGGAATAGTAATTTTTATCCCTCGGCCATCCAGCACTATCCCTACTGTTGCACTCAATGGAGTGGGAATAGAAATGTGTACTCCTCCGCTATCCAGCACTTTCCCTACTGTTGCACTCACTGGAGTGGGAATAGTATTTTTTACCCCTCCGCTATCCAACACTTTCCCTACTGTTGCGTTGAGCTCTTTGGAGTGGGAATAGTAATTTTTACCCCTCCGCTATCCAATACTTTCACTATTGTTGCACTCACTGTAATGGGAATAGTAATTTTTACACCTCCGCCTTCCAACACTTTCCCCACTGTTACACTCACTATCGTGGAAATAGTAATTATTACACCTCTGCTATCCAATACTTTCACTACTGTTCCACTCACTGGAGTGTGAATAGTAATTTTTACCCCTCTGCCATCCAACACTTTCTCTACTGTTGCATTCACTGGAGTTGGAATAGTAAATCTTATTATTCCGAAATCCAACATTTTCCCTACTGTTGTGTTTATTGTATTGTTAAATGTACGTTTCAATAATTTTTTTTATAGTTAAATGTTTGAATTAATTATAAAATAGTTCTTTTTTAATTTTAAATCATTGATATATGCATATACTTTATTTTTATATAATCAAAAGTTAAAAAATTAAATAAAGATAATAGTTAATACATTATGTTAAAGTAAATATATGTAAAAAATATTATGTTTGTGTGTTTATATTTTTTTAAATTAAGTTTATTTATTCATTTTGAGTTAACATATATATTACATTTTATCAATTGTGTTAAAGATGTAAATATTATATATATTTAACATATATTGTTTTATTTTATTTATATTTTTAAATCGATATTTTTTACATCTATATTTTTAACTTTGATATTTTTGAGTCAATATTTTTGTACTTACCTGTTAAGGTATTGGAGTTGTTATTTTTGTAGTCAATATTTTGTTTCCGATATTTTGAACATCAATATTTCTTACATCGATATTCTGTCAGTGATCCGCCCCAACTGTATACCTCATGGATATGTAGGTCATCCAAGTATGCATCCAGGTATCAGGCATGGGCAGCCTTGCCCCCAGCACTGTTTAGATCATTCCATTTTGCGCCATTGAGCGTGTTAGATGTTGCTGCTCTGATCTTATGACACAACTTGATGAATGTGCTTTTCCTGGCCACAATGAAGAAGTCTAAATTCCAAGCAAACCTGTACCAGGCAGGCTGATTTTGGTATTCGAAAGGGCACATTTATAGATTATTATCATCAATGTGTCCACCAGTTTAGCATCACTTTTCAGCATAATTTTGCTTCTGTGTGATAGGACCAGTAATAGCTCTGCATGCATAACCTGGAGGATTGATTCAATGCTGGGCTACACAGCTTCTTTGCCAGGTTTTAGAAGTTGTTCGAGAGTGCGTGGGCCTTGTTTTTCATAGAATCGTTTTGCTTCCGAAAGGTCCTCTTGAATCTAACCAGACCCCAAGATATTTATATTCTGGGACCTTCTCAATATTAGCGCTGCCCATCTGCCACAAACCTGGTGCCATATTATCAAGAATGGCGATAACAGTATCGCCGCTTTAGTGGCAGGAAACTGCAGCTAAAGCGCCGATAAGGGGCTTGATAATATGCCCTTGTCAATTCCCATAGAAGCCCAGGTTCTGGTGTGAAGGACAGCAAACCTGGGCTTTTATGGGAATTCACAAGGGCATATTATCAAGCCCCTTATTGCCGCTTTAGCTGCAGTTTCCTGCCGCTAAAGCGGCGATAATGTTATCGCCGTTCTTGATAATATGGCCCCTGGTTTCCCGAAAATAATGGCTTTGGTCTTTTCTAATTTCACCTCCAACTTGTTCGAGGTTGTATATACGGAAAGAGCACTTATAAGCCTCTGCAGGCTCACTCTAGTACAACTCCAGAACATCAGGTCATCTGCGCAGAGTAGGTTAGATAGGGATTTATTCACAAGTGTCGGTGAATGGGAATTACCGTCATACAGCATCCTTGTGAGATCAGCTATAAACAGGTCGAAAAGAAAGGGTGGCAAAACGTGTCTTTGTTGTAAGCCTTTGGTGGTTGCAATTTTTCTTGAAAGGGAGCTATAATCGCCCACTCATAACCATGTTCTTGAGTAGAGGACAACCCAGTCTTGTAATTTTCCCCATAGGTGCTTGCTTGAAATCAAATCAAATGCTGCCTTAAAATCTATAAAGCACACATACAGAAGTGAGTGTGTCTTTATGGCGCGGTCAATAGGCAGGGAGATGGACATCAGATTCGCTAGGCACCCTGCTTTTGGCGGAATCCTGTTTGGTTCATCTGGATGATCCTGCATTTGTTGGCCCACAGCTCAATGTATTTTGTTACAGTAGGCTTTCTAAATATTTGGCCTTGATGTGAATTAATGCGATCAACCGATCATTGTTGGGTTTTGTATAATCCCTGCCTTTATGAATTGGAGGATAATCGATCCCCACCAGGCCTCAGGGTGGTCTTTCGTCTGGAGGATATGACTATACAATTCTGTGAGTCTATCAGCCCACGACGTAGGGTCCTTTTTGAACACAGCCTGGTGTAGCCCACAGTGGCGGCTTCTCCTCTAAGGTGGAGGAGCATCGCCCCAATGCCTTTCAGCAGTGTAAGGAAAAATAAAATGATAATAACTGATAGTTATTATCATTTTATTTGTTCCTGTTTGTGGATGCAGCAGCTTTGCCTGGCAGTGCGGGCGGGGCTGCCCTGCTGACAGAGCAAGGGAGGAGGAGTGGTTTCCACTCTCTAAGTACATATGAATGTTTGACTGGCCCTCTCGGGCCGGTCAATCATTCATGCGCACTTTCCCTGTTCTCCACGCAAGCTGCATTACAGCCTGCGTGGAGAACATGCCAAGGCCCCCAGTCCCTGACTGAGCGCCGAACCTCAACGTTCAGACCAATCACAATGCTGCATTGCAGAATTGTGATTGACTCAGGGAAGCCTCAGCCTGGGTGCTTCCTATTGTTCCACCCACCGAGGAAGACTCAGCAAGGAGGTAAGTCAAATTGTATTTTTTATTTACCCCCTTTGTCCCCTCCCCGCCACCTCCTATCTGTGCCAACCGCCACTGGTAGCCCAATCGGGCCTGGTACACAGCCGGTCCTTGATTTGGGAATCATTTTCTGGATATCTTCATAAGAGTAAACTAAACTGTTGAACGATTACTTGCCTGCTTAGGGTCAATTGAGTCATGAATTGCCGTTAGTGCGTTGTCAATTTTTGAACATAAAGGCGCTTGCTGCTTATTGTGCCAACTGTGGTTTTAGTTTGGGCAGCTGCCCATGAAGTATAGAGGCTTTCGTCACGGCTGCCTATGAGGCTTATTGTATGTTTTGTGGTATTTATACTGTATTTATACAGGCTTGAGGGGGCCTCAAATGTTGAAAGTTGTATTGTTAGTTAGATCACCCATGCCTGCTTGCTGATGTTTACATTGTTGGCTTTGCGTGGCCCATGCTGTTTGGGATTAACCATTTGCCAGAAATTCATTGAGTCTTTGTTTTTACTGGCACAGATGAGCTTTGCCTATAGTGGTCATAATTTGCTTTTTTAAGGGCCCAGAGTTCCTTTTTGCAGTTTGCTCATGTGATGATTGACTGCCGCTTTCATGACTGGGCATTGCGGATTAGCTCTTAGATGCCCCAAGAGCCTGTTCGCGGTTTTCTTGGTACGTCTCACTTCGTAAGGCAGCTGTTGTTTTGTCCAGGACATCAAGTTATAGCCATTATTGATGGATTTCTTGGGCTATTTTGTTTTGATGTATATTACAAGATCAAGCCAGCTACCTGTGGGCTACTCCAGGGCTAGCTTTAGCGCTGGTGGCGCCCGGTGCGACACTCACTTTTGGTGCCCCATGTCCCATGGCCACCTCCTCGGATTCTCTCCGAACCACCTACAAAAGTGCCCCTCAACTCTCCTATCATAAGATATGGCTAAACATAGAGCCCCACCTGACGTCACAGCACCCCCCCTCCACAGGTCAGCACCCAGTGCCGCCGCACCAGTGGCACTGCCCTAAACCCGGCCCTTGGCTACTCTAGGCCAGCGTTATTTAGCATAAAAGTTGTGCAGCATTTGAGGATTTCTGGTGCTATATCCTAATCTCATTGAATCCTTCTTAAGTTCACAGTATATCCGTCGGACGATGGACGGAATGTTGCACAATGGCAAAACATTCACCCCCAGTCACAGATCTGGGTTTAATCCATCGTTATTTTGCTCACCAAGCCACCCCAGTTCAGACATGGCCATATGCAAATCAGTCTTGACCCTGTGCCTCATGGGAACAGTCCAGACCGAACTGCCAAGCCTAGTCTTCCCTGGACCGGAATCAAGCATCCTAGGACCGTTTTTTGGCTATCAGCTGTCTTCAGCCAGGATAGCTTGACTCCAGTGGCGTAGTGAGCACGGGACCCACGTCTGGGCATACCCTTCCCACATAGGGTGAACAGCAAAACACACAAGATGATGGACGGAATGTTGCACAATGGCAAAACATTCACTCCAGTCACAGATCTGAGTTTAATCCATCGTTATTTTGCTCACCAAGCCACCCCAGTTCAGACATGGCCATATGCAAATCAGTCATGACCCTGTGCCTCATGGGAACAGTCCAGACCGAACTGCCAAGCCTAGTCTTCCCTGGACCGGAATCAAGCATCCTAGGACCGGTTTCTGGCTATCAGCCGGCTTCAGCCAGGATAGCTTGACTCCAGTGGCGTAGTGAGCACGGGACCCACGTCTGGGCATACCCTTACCACATAGGGTGAACAGCAAAACACACAAGATGATGGACGGAATGTTGCACAATGGCAAAACATTCACCCCAATCAAGAGGGCGACATTCGCCAGTGTGTAGTCCAGATATGAGATACAAGGAACCTGCCATTAAGAACCCTAAAGTCTACCAAAGTGCAATAATCAGACAACATTTTCCCTAGTCTGTCGGTGCGCTGTATAGATGAAACTATTGCATTGGAATTGCCCCTTTGATGCTTATTTCACATGGGTCCACCTCTTCTTCTTGGGTGTGAAACAAGTTGAGGTTGAAGCCCCACATTAAAATCATGCCTGCATCCTTGTAAACCACTTTCACATCCGTTATAACTTGACATAGCTTTTTAGCTGCTATCCTATTTTTTGTAGGTGGGAGTCCAAATAGATGTTTAGGATGATTAGGTGAGAATTACCTTCTGCCTTCCAAGAGCACTGCAAGGAAGCAGCGGTGGCTCCTCCGCTTCGGCGGAGGAGCATTGCCCCACTGCCTTTCAGGAGTAAAACTGAAAAAAACAATGATAATAACAAAAGTTATCATCATTTTATTTTTTCTCGCTCAGTTCCTGCAGCTGAGCCGAGGGCAGGCCGTCCATTCTGACACGACACAGCTGCAGTTTGGCCGACCATCTAGGCCAGCCAAACCATCATGCGCACTTCGATCTCTCCACCCGAGCTCTGCTGTAGAGGGGTCGTAGTCCCTTAGTGAGCACCTAACTAGGGCGCTCACACCAATCTCGGAGCTACTCTCATGCTGGGTAATAAAAACATGAGACCAGCATCTGGATTGGCGTAGGGGAGCCTGTGGCACTCCGTGAGTCAAGAAGCAGGGGCCAGAAGAGCACCGTCGCTGCAGATGGAAGGTCAGCATTTTTAAAATTATTTTCCCCTTGCTGACCCCCCCTGCACTGCCCCACCACTTTCCCGCCACTACAAGGAAGCCAGGTTCTGTTAGCTTAAGGTGAGAAATGTGTACCTTCAGGCCAAAACTGATGTAAATAGAGAGTCCGCCACAGGGGCGGCCAAACTGCATTACTTTGATAGCCAGGCAAGTGTTTTTTCTGTATCCAATTAGCAGAACCGGGGTATGAGACCAGGTTTCTTGAAAGGCTATAACATGAAATTGCTGCTAGTATTTTATAAGGTCTCGTCGCCAATTTTTTTGCCCAAACCCCCAAGATTCAATGAACAGATCTATAATTCTCTATATTTTTGTGGCAGGGCAGCGTTCAAACTAATTTAATTACAGCTGTGTTTTGTGGATAGTGTGGGTGCGAGCCAGGTCTTCACTGAAGTGTGTGAACAGATTTCGGTAGCCAGGGGACTCTGTGCTGCACTACCCAATGTATTCACTGTGTTTGCAAAACCCATAGATTGCCCACCTCTAGCGACTAGCCACCATTTAGTCGTACACTAGAAACTTTACACATAATCGAGAGGCAATCAAAAGGAGTATTAAGCATAGGTACAATGTAGGCCAAAAACAACAACACAACTCAATCCTCTGCTAGTGCGTATTCTTTTTATTTGTGCTTTTTCTCCACAAATGAGTAGAAAACATGCAGCTAAAGTGTTTCGCCAGTCCAAGGCTTCTTCAGGGCTTGGCAGAGTATTTTCGCAGTGGTCAGAAATAAAATGAATACGCAAAAGCAGAGGATAGAATTGTGTTGCTGGGTTTGGCCTATATTGTAACTCCACTCTGAAATGTGATAGTTTGATGGTCCAGCTATATGCCAGTCACCTCTTCGTGTGGCCTAACCAGGTCAGGGACACTTTTACCTGGGGTTACAAGTAATGATAATGAACATGGCCCAACAGTACTTCTCAGAATAGAGACTATTTTGATCTTCCCCGATAAATAGGAATTGGCATGTAGGGGCCCTATTTTACCGATTCGGTAAATTTACCGAATCGATAAATTTACTGAATCTGTAAAATACCGAATCGTTATTTTTACCGATTCGGTAACTTCAAGATGTAGGTGGGACTCTTCTGAGTCCCAAAGGCCTTACAGATTCGGTATTTTACCACCCAATCCAATTGGGTGGTAAAATACCGAATCCAGGTGTGCATGCACATGTGTGCATGCACACCTATGCCATGTGACAGACAGACATGCCCTTAGGGCATGTCTGTGTGCCACATGGCACACATGCCTGTATTTGGGGTGCTAGAGGGTGTCAAAGTGACACCCCCTGCACCCTTGCTGGAATCGGTATTTACCGAATCTGTAAATACCGATTCGGTAATGCCCATTGATTCCTATGGGCTTCAATGCCCATAGGAATCAATGGGCATTACCGAATCGGTATTTACAGAATCGGTAAATACCTACATCCCCCCCCCCCCTCTATTTTACCACTTCTTAAATACCGAATCGGTATGATTCGGTATTTAAGAAGTGGTCAAATAAAATTACCTACATCTAGCCCCTGATCTTTATGCCCCAGTTCCTGGTCGGGGTTTAATCCATATACACCAGCTTGGCATGCTGAGGCATGGACGAAGTGAGAACAGTGGGCTCGGTTTGTTGTAGGCCACGTGATGTAAACTCTATGGAGGCAATGTCGCCTGATCTTATACCTGGCAGCCCTGGAATGTCTACCAGGAACCTGAGAATACTGGTGTGGTTGAGTAAATTGAGATTGTCCCTTATTTGTATTCTGGGTACCATAAAATGTTATTTTGCTGGTGTATTGATGCCAGGTCATTGCTTAGGCTATGGACACTAATTAGTTTATCTTCTTTCTGAGAGCCCTTAGTAACTTGCAGTGTGGGATTTAAAACTTGTCTTGTTACCTTACGTATTCACCTGTAGTAACCGTCTTAGGTTCTTGGTTAAAATTTCCATCTTGGGCTCCTACAGGGTTCTTGATCCTCATTTCAGGATGTACCTGCGAATATTACAGGCTGTTTGACGTTGGATCATTTGATTTGAGTTTTAATGGTTGCTAATGTAGTTACTACCTCTATTAGAGGCTCGTCCAGTCCTGTGAACTTGTCTGGAAGGAATTCTCCTTGTTGCTAGCCATTCAACTGCCATTTATGTTCTGTATTTTTTGCCTGTAACATTGTCGGAAGAGGATTGACTTTCCATGGTCTTGGGTATCAATTTCCTGTGATTCTCTTTATTGAAAATGTGGAATCATTTTCCCATATTTTGTCCCTTAACTGGTGCAGAGTGTTCATTTCTTCCCTTATGTTATTTCTTTCTTATCTCCTTGCTTAAGGGTGGTCTTTAAAAATGGCCAGGCTCAAATCAATGTAAGGCACCCCTGAGTTAATTTCCTGCGTAGCGCGTTGGCCCACCACGGTTGGGTGGTCCCCTCTGCCTCCTCCTTCTGTAAAACATCATCCTGCATATGTTCCACTAGGCTTGCAGTTGTTGTCTGACTCTATGTTGGCAGCCCTGCACATTTATTAGATGTCTAGCTGGAGGGTTCAATAATGACTTGCATGTCTGCCAGATTCTCCAGCCCATGAATTTCCGCTGTGACACTAATTTTATTGCATTCTAAGTACACAAATTGCCAGCCACACACTTACTCAAATCCTCTATTTTTGAGGGAACAAACCATAAGAGACTTCCTGGTTCGTACGGGTATATCACTCAAACCCTTTTATTATTTATTTATTTTTTGTCTTTTTTTTAAAGTATTGATGTATGAAAGGGACACCTTATCGTTTGTACACCTTATATACAATTATTTACAATTCGCGATTATTTACAACACAAACACATACACATACACATAACTAGTTGTATTATACAAAGTGAATTGCTCTGATATATATACACTCAAATATTCATACTATGAAGAAAAAATCATCCGTAATTCCATAAAGACCAGAGTCAAAAGTATAAACTTGATGACAATCATAAATCAATGAACTACAGCTGAATGTAGGCAGTTCAAATAAGGAAAAATAGAATCCAAATTAATTCATTCAGTCCATTCAACCAATAAATGGCTAATCGTAAAAAGATTAGCCATTTATTGTTTGAATGGACTGAATGAATTAATTTGGAGTCTATTTTTCCTTATTTGAACTGCCTACATTCAGCTGTAGTTCATTGATTTGTGATTGTCATCAAGTTTATACTTTTGACTCTGGTCTTTATGGAATTACGGATGATTTTTTCTTCATAGTATGAATATTTGAGTGTATATATATCAGAGCAATTCACTTTGTATAATACAACTAGTTATGTGTATGTGTATGTGTTTGTGTTGTAAATAATCGCGAATTGTAAATAATTGTATATAAGGTGTACAAACGATAAGGTGTCCCTTTCATACATCAATACTTTAAAAAAAAAGACAAAAAATAAATAAATAATAAAAGGGTTTGAGTGATATACCCGAACGAACCAGGAAGTCTCTTATGGTTTGTTCCCTCAAAAATAGAGGATTTGAGTAAGTGTGTGGCTGGCAATTTGTGTACTTAGAATTTATATTAATGGTCCAGCTAGCCCCACGTCCCTGGACCTGACTCCCCCATTCTTCAAACTAATTTTATTGCAGCTATTTTTTAATCAGACTTGCTTGGTTCCTTCTCGCAGTCAGATCTTGTGATTATTCCTGATTTTTGCTTTTCTCGAATTTCCTTTTGATGGTCGTGGACCTGTCGAGCTTTACTCCCTCGTGGAATCCATTTATAATGCTGGGGAGGGTGCAGGGGCGTCGTGAACCCCGCGCTTTGGCAGCTTTAGCGGAAGTGGGGCACTTAATGGGCCTCATCTGACTGAAACTGGGCAGACACAATCTCATAATTAGCACAAGAGATGTGTGAGCAAGGAGAAATAAAAGATGGTAAATAGAAAATGGAAATAAGGGGGGAATATTGAATTGAAGAAAGGGTGAAGGAAAGAATGGAGGGATGAGTAGGCGGATGAATGGGTAGATGGATGAATGGGTGAAATGATAATTGAATGGACATCTGGATAGATAGGTGTCAGGACTGCGCAGTGGATGGATGGATGGATGGAACAGTGAATCAATGGATAGATGGATGGACAGGTGAATGGATGGTAGAACAAAGGGATGGTTGAATGGATGAGTGGGTGAAAGGATGAGCAAATGGATTGCAGAGTAGATGGATGAGTGGAAGAATGGCAGCATGCGTGGGTGGATAGATGATGGATGGCAGAGTGAATCGAAGGATGATGGATGGCACGGTGAGAGGATAGATGAATGAATGGCAGAGTGGATGGATGGATGGCACACTGAATGGATGGCAAAGTGGATGGATTGATGGAATGGGGACAGGCTGACTGATGCCCAAAAAAATGAATGGATGTAAGAATGTAAAGGTGAAATTGTGGATATCAGTCAGTGGGTGGATGGAAGGTTGAAAGAATGAATGGATAGACGTCTGTATGGTAGAGACAGATGGAGCTCTTCTAGGGAGGGGTCTTTTCACTTGTTTTGTTTGTTTTTTTGCCACCCGAGCTTACATTTCAATGTGGGGGGTATGTTCATTTTCTGGCTACTCCCTTGGGAGGGTGATTAACTTATCCAGTACAGGTGAGCATGTGCAAGGGTTTTTTTGTGCTATGCTATTTGCGGCTTGAGCTCTGACAATGAGTGAGTTGAGTAGTCTTATCTTATCATCCATCCCTACTAGGTAAACTGGCAGTGTATTTAGCAGATTAACTTGAATATCCACTTTATCTGAATGGTAGTTCATTGCAGGAATGGTAGCCTGCATCGCATTCAAAAGGACTTGCCATGTGGAGCTGTAGGGTGTATGGATGGGTTTTGAAATTCTCTCCCCACGAGGTGGATAATTGTAAGGACCTGGCTGGGTATTCTCTTGTGGGGGAGCCATGTATCTGCATGGTTCACAAAACTTTCACCTTGATGCCCGAGCTTTTCTACAATACGGTGTTCGGAGAGTCCATGTACCTAGTAATACGTTTATTTAATCTTCATGTTAGAGGACTCACTGGGCATTGTGTCCCTTCTAGTTTTTGCATGGTTGAATTGGAGGGATTGATTTCCCTTTTGGGGAATGAGGCAAATAGATTTTCTATTATTTCCAGCCTTTTGGCTACCAGGATGTACAGGAAGGGGATCGGTTGCCTTGTTCATGGCAGCACTTAATCTTAGCTGGTCTGCTTGATCTGGTTCTCTTTCGACCGGTGGCTACCTAGCTTCTTGAGACTTTAGACAACTTGATCCTGATTAATTCCCCAGGTTTGGGAAACTTCGTTTACACCGCATGCCACTTCCCCGCACTTTTTACAACGCAAAATCTGTTACAACTCAGGGCTTTACACTGCAATTTATTACAACACATTCCCCAAAGTAATGCCTCTGTGGAGTTAGAATAGTTGTAATGGATTGGTTGTAAATCCCTAAGTTGTAAAAGATTTTGCGGTGTAAAAACTGCGGCGTAATGGCACGTGGAGTAAAAGTGTGTGGGATAAAGTGTCCTATTCCTCAGGTTTACTGGTTATGCTAAAGGGGTAGATGGCAAAATTCATTAGGCCCTTGAGCCCTTATTCATAGAATGATAATTTTCCTTTTACTTTTCTTCCCGACATAAGTGGTTGATGATACAAGGTTTTAAAGAATGTGAAGATCTTTGGTGCGCTTAAGGTTGATAACAGTGAACTCACTTTTGACTGGGTTTCTTTTATATAAACACTTTGTGGGCAGTGTGTCCCTTTCACACTTGTCATCGTCCGCTGTAGTCCCCTGCACTTATTTCCTGTTGTGAAATTTGTCCAAACTCTACCAGATCAAATTGCTTGGTGAGGATTCCCTACCTCCCACTTCTTTTTAGGTCTCACATGACCCAGCGCATGCGCTGGGCTGGCAAGACTTTTAGTAAGGGCTTTTAAAAGTGCTGCCACACAGCCTACAGCTTGCGCGCAACACACGATTGCGATCACTTTCACTTTCGCGTTCCTTTTACGGCTGCAATGCTTGTTGACAGAGAGATTGAAAGGGGGCAATGATTTTCAAATTAGCGGTTTAAATAGGTTGAATTTCGTCAATGACTACGAATGCTAATGGTATGGCATTCAGTTTCTTCGGATGATGTGTCGGGAAACATGGAGCGGTAAAATATCTATAAAGTGTGCTGCCGGCATTCAGTTTCTTCGGATGATATGTCGGGAAACCATGTCGCGGTAAAATATCTATAAAGTGTGCTGTCAGTGCTTCATTTCCCGTGATCATCTATTCTGAAAAACTGACTGCTAGTAAAGAAGGTGGGAATAATTCAAGTAAGACAAAAGATTGGACTAAAATAAAGAAGGGCAAATGCAACTCACACTTTTTAACTATGCCGGAGGGTGTTTGTGTGCCGTGTTGCTTCAGGGACTCGTGGCCCCAGTCTGCCCTAGGAGAGGAGGAGGGACTCTTTCAGTTCATCGCGCGCTATTAATACGCCTCCCGCTGCGCAGGACGTGCGAAGGCAAAGCCCAGGCCAGGCCCATCTTGCCCCCGTCATCGACCGTAGGAGGCACGGTATCCAATTGTGCCCCATGAGTCATGACTGAATTCCTTAACTGATTTGGGTTTATGGAATACTCTGAGTATATCCACACAGGGTTTACTAGTGATGCTTTCCCGGGTTTAATGTACTATTTTTCTGCGTCACCTCCCATCCCTGCTGCAGCACTTCTACAGATTTTTGTAGGGCCAGGTCTCCATCCCACACAGGATTTTTTTTGCTACTTTGCTATTTATATTTATCAGATTTCGTGCCACTGATGCCTTCATTTATTATAGTAATTATTTTTTACGTTTTCTAATACTTTTGTACGTTATTTTTAACACGGGAAAAAGAAAACATGATTCAACTCTGATCAAGCCTAAATCCCCTGCCAAGTCGCACACTTGAATAATGAACTACATAACTGGGGCTATAAGAGCCACTGACAAAGAAATTACGAGCACTGAAGAGATACTGACTATATGTAATCAAGAAGTTTTGACAGACACTTTAACACAGGACTTCTCATAAGTTACTGATCTTAGCAAATCCCCAAGGCCCGTTGTAGTATATGGAGCAAATGGTTGTGTTCGAGACATTTCAGCTTGTATCTCAACATCTGACCCTGCATCCCAACCCCCCTTAAAATGTATGACGACACCTGGGGCTTGCTTCAAACATACAGATACTAATTATCCAAATGGGCCAACAGCACTTAGACCAAGGCCCCAATAAGACCAGCTATCAATAAGCCTAGAGGCGCAGTTCTTAGAGCATTTTCGGACGATTTTAGAACCTTGTAATGCACGTGGAGAGCCTTACTTCCAGTTGTTTAGATCTATTGACACCTAAAACAAATGCTGTTATTATCCCCCCTTCTGCCGAACACTGGAGTGGTACCCTCTCTGGCCTTATCTGTTCCCTTTTTTATGCCATGAGCACTCAATCAACATCTCGGACTCTTGTCCGTGGTATCAATAGTTTGCCCACAAATTGTAACTCAGTGTCAGTTACCATCACACACTCCTGCTTGTAGCGTAAACACTCAGTCCACGCTTTGCCATGAGATTCTATCGCCACCTCCCAATATGCAATATCGCAGTGAGCTATCCTGAGGAAAGATGGGCAGGAGATCGGATGTTCTAGATCTGCCCTCCAAAGGGATACCCTGCGTGTTAATCTTGGCAAATATGTATTTTTACCAGCATCGACTACTGCCAGCGGTTCAAGATTGCCCATTAGATCACCACCGCCTGTGGAGCTGGAGGTGATAGTTTGGTACATCCGGACAGAAAGGAGGCAAGGAAATTGATTGAGGGTTTTCACTTTGAATTCAGGACATCTTATAAAGGACTAGGTTGTAGCTTCTGGCCTAGTATTTGTGATAAGTACAAAGCAAGGTGGACGTTGTACAGGCTAAACTGATTAAAGAAGTTCCCAAATCTTATAGTACCACCCGTGAAGGGATCTAAAACCTACACCACTTTAGGAAAAGATTAAAGATACATTTTTGTTAAAGAACACCAAATCACAATGTAATAACATCCAATCACCTGTTGACTTTGCCTTTTACTCTTATGCAGCACTTGTTTGCTTTTTTGTTAGGTTGGAATCCCATAAATAATCCATGTATACAAAAACACATACATACATGTATACATACATGTATATGAGCAAAATGACATGAACATCGAAAGTGTAGACTCCTCTTCTAGGCCTATCTCCTTCCAGGTCTAGGGATCATTACCCAACTGGAACTTTGCAGGGTACTGCCCTATATCCAGATTCACCCTAGGTGGTGTGAGGCCCAAGAGTTGTGGCCCAGCACGTTTGCCCACTTAATGTACTTTATCCAGAATTGTAGATACTGCGCTGCGAACAAGTCTAGGAAACTCCCTCCTTCAAAGTGGTGGTGGGGTTTGGACAACATTTCCCACCAGGAAAACCCACCAGTTATTCAGGATAGGCAGAGTACCAAACGTTCTTAATCTGGCAGCAACTGTTGGCCTCCTGCAAGAGAAAGGTGTTTCCCCAGCTGGCGCACAGCATGCAAATCCTCAAACGCTTTTTCTATTCTCCAGGTCCTCAGGCCAGCTCTCCCTGCGACAGTCCTCTTGTCCAGCTTGCATGCAGTCTGCTACCCTCTGCTGTCTTCGATTTTGTTCCTCCTCTCCTCATTTTCTGCTCATGTTTTGGCCTCTTCTGTGCTTGCTCCTGCCCTCTGTTTTGCCTCTATCTGCTCGTTCTGCCTGTTATTTTGTCTCTCTCTGTCGGTTTCTGATCTTTATTTTGCCTCTGTGTGCTAGTTTTTGACCTTTATTCTGCTTCTTTTTGCTAATTTCGCACATTTATTCTGCCTCTTTCTGCTCGTTTCTGACCTTTATTTTGTCTCTTTCTGCTCGCTTTTGGTCTTTACTCTGACATTGCATCTTACCGCCCAGATACCCCTAGGGGTGATAGTGCTCCGCTATACAAATGCGGATTGATTCTCGAATAGCTCGCTCTTCCAACTCACTCTTGCTTCTAGAACATTCTGACAAAGTGTGACTTCAGGTCCACTGATATGTTCATCTGACCAATCACACACTAACTATTTGCACAATGGCAGCCACTCCAGTAGCACAGGCAGTGTGTCATGGGCCCTAGTGCAAGAAAATAAATAATTTGCACAATGGCAGCCACTCCAGCAGCATAGCCACTGTGTCATGTGCCCTAGTGCAAGAAAATAAAATGTGCTCCTGGATGCATACAGCAAAAATGAGGGTTCATTGGGCCCCTCAGCCTCTGGGCCCAGTGCCATTGCACTTTTTGCATCAATGGAAGCTACTCCCCCGAGCCACACCCTCCATGTAGAGTCATCATGTCACCTTCCTCTAGCATAGGACACATGCAGTCTCTCTACCCAAATAGGTAGAGTGGCTATAGGATGAGAGGAGGTGAAATGAGTTAAGGCAGACGCCTATTAGTGTTTCCAAATCTCTATTAAAAACATATAAACACAATTTCTTTAGTTTATGGGGAGCGCCTCAGGAGGCAAAATGCTATTTGTCTGGAGCACGAACAATCCTGCCTTAAAGGACCACCCCATCAACAATATGCACAGAAAGAACATTCACCCTCCTAATAATATCATTCTTCTGTAATCCAGCCACTGCAGTCAATGGTCTACCCAAGCATGAGTTTGGCATCTCCATATTTGTGTTTAAAGTGTAAAGCAGGTGTCCAGCAAGTACTAGGGATTTAGGTACTTTTCCTGAGGTACTTTCCTTTCCATGATCCCTGTCTGTCAGTGCCACTAGATTTCTTTCTCTGGTTGAAAAGGTTCTTTGAAGTTTATGTAAAGAACAAAAAGCGTTTGTTTCCACTGTGAGTTATTCACAGCGCAACATGTGATTTTGACTTTACTGGGTGTTCCTTCGACTGGAAGAGCAATGCGTTCAGAACACCAGGAGTTCTTCGCCAGAAAAGCCAAAATAAAGATTTGTTCAACATGGGGTTTTGTTGTGTAGAACGGCTTTCTTGCACTCTCTGGAGCTTTTTTATCCCAGAGACATAAAGTCAATCTGTCATTCATGTTTACAGGTTTATTTTATTTTTTTTGTACCTCTATTGCATCGTGAATTTTGTGTGCATTTATCTGCTCCAACTTTTCAGTTTTTTCCTCTTCCTTAAATAAATCTGTCACTTAGCTCCATGTTTCCACAAATGTGTCACTAAGAGAAGGCTACTGGAATTTTAAATCAACAGAGGACCACAGTATCCAGATGGTATAAAGAAATGATGCTACAAGAATGCAAATGATGTGTAAAAATGTACTACATTCTCTGGCAATGTCATTTTCCTGTTTTGTCATTGCACAGTCATTCTGTCTGGGTAAACGTTTCGTCAGATGAGTAGCAGATTAACAACAGAATACAGCAACCAGCAACTGAACATTCACTTTTGCAAAGGATGTGAGAGACTGCATAGCACCATGAATGGTATTTTTTTTAGTAACTTCAGAGGTAGAAACTATTTTTTCGTCGTACTGGCTGGCATGGTACGGGCCTGGTTCAGCCATTGCTGATGAGTGGTTGGCTTTCTTGTCTATCACATTTCCTTGCTTCCTATCTGATGCATTTGCTTCCCTTTCTGTATTTATCTCTACTCTGAAGCATAGCTGTTTTACTTTATTTCTGACTGGATAAGCTGTATCCTTCCGCTGCTTACATTCAAGGAACTACTATTTTTTCTTTCAGCATTCTTTCAACGTTAATTTCTCAGAAAACTAGTGAACAGATTTACAAATCACAAAAACCATGCTTTGTCTGTAAAGAAATTGCCTGAGGAAATTGTGTTTAGGGACACCCCTTTTCCTTAGCCCACGCTTGATCGATCATCCCAAAATTTTCCAGAAAGGAGCTGAGGTGGATGAACTTTTTGGGGGGAAAGTTTCGTGAAGATTCACAAAACATCACCGACGTTATTAGCAAAATAAAAAATTAATTTCCTATAGTATCTGTGGAACTTGGCCCCTTTTCCCCAAAAATGTTCGCTTTTCACCCACCTAATGTAGGATGTCTCCCCCATGGTAGGAAAACTGTATAGGCCATGTGTGGTATGAGATGCCGTGTTTACGATGACAATGTAATGCAATGGTGTGAGCACTTGTCAATCCCCCATCAAGAAAATGTATCTTGGTGAACTGCTAATTTTTAAAATGGATGCCATGGCTATGTGTTGTGCCACCTGACTGCAGTAGGTTAGCGGTCTAGATGTTCGGTACACAGCCATCCCAGCATTTGGAGGGAATGCCTGGCACCCAGGGTGCTCTACTCCTCCCCCTGAACCAGTTTGAGCCAGTTCGCCAGAGGATTCTAGAAGCTTCTGGCACTGCCTGGAAGGTGGGGTGAGGGGCATAAAATAAGGGGGCTGTGCCACCATGTGCTGAGTCAGAGCAGGGACAGGAATGTGAGGGGACCTGCTGCCAGGGGATACCGCCACTTGGGCCTGTGTGCTGGACCCTGCACCTTACTAAAACCCCTCTGCTGTCCCCAGGGCTAGTGGAAGCCCCACTGCAGGATTTCAGGCTGCTGTATAGGAGGAGGGCCACGCTACAGTGGAGGATGGTGAAGGCCTACCGCCCTATCTTGATGAGTTCCCACTAACTGCTGACCTGGCCCAGTAGTGCCTCCTGCTCTGCCCCTTGGCCCCTGAGGAAGGAGTGCCATCCTTGGTCCCTGAGGCTGGTGGGACTTGGCGCCGCGCGAGCGCTACCTCTAAAAGCCCCTGAAGAGGAGAGCGCTGTAATGGGGCTGGACTGGATCCCCCCAGGAGGTCAAGAGCGTTACCCTGAGGCTTGCTGTTGGGACTGTCTGTCCCCTAAGCGCTATAATCCTAAAGCGCTGTGCTGATCCCAGTGTTATTGTCAGCCTCACAGCGGTAGCTGGCTGCTTTTGTGCCCCCCACGTCGTGTTGAACCAAGCGCTAGTGCCATTCCCGCACCTGCAGGAGACTGCCCTCGTGTCCCAACATGCTGTACTGGTAAAAGCTCCTTGAAGCTGAAGAGCGCTGTGGCGGGAGGAGGCGCTGCCTCTTGTTGATCACCGCTGCAGCTCGTAGTTACCTGCGCTGTCAGGGGGATGGTGTGGGCCGCCAGACCGGCTGCGCGCCATCTGCGTGTGGGGAAACGCCGCAGGAGCCCTACCCCGCGTTGGTGCTTTAATTAACTCTGCGGGTGCCCACCCCGCATCATTTCCGCCTGGAACTCACCGCCGCGGCACCCTGCGCTGTCCAAGAAGAGGCACCGCTGGAGATTGCCGCCGCGGCCCCCATAGGAAGGGGAGGACCGCAGCGGTATTTGAGCAAGGCCGCACCAGGCCCCGGAGCGTTCTCCGAGGCCAGCGTCATTGGCCGTGTCTGGTGGATGGAGAGGCCGCATTGGTTGCTGCGGCCGTGCCCACTGGAAGCAGCCACCTCATTGGCTCCCGGGCCCTGCCCTCTGGGAGCTGTGCAGCCATTGGCGGAGGCTACCGCTCCCACCAAGAGCTGCCCCCGGTTTGGCTGCCGAGCCTGCAGGCAGCCCGAGGACCCGGACATCGCAGAGGGGAGCTCCAGGAGAGGGCGAGCCGCCTCGATCTGCCCCGACCCAGGTGAAGAGGAGCAGCAGGACCTGGTTGGGGCACAGCGGGTGCCCAGGGAATCAGCGCTGATGCCGGCGGGGCCTCACAGGAGAAAGGGGAGCCCCGCAGCACCAGCCCCGCAAGATACCGCCCAGAGGCAGAAACTAGACCCCAGGAGAGCCCGGTGAGTGGGGCTCAACTGTGTAGTGGGTTGGGGGGGTTTTGGGGCACAGGGTCGGTGCCGGCCCCCAGGAACAGTGTTGCTCCTTCAGGTGCCCCGGCTGGCAGCGGGCACCTGCAACATGGGGGATTTGTCTTTAAGCCTCCGGTCCCAAACTGGCCAGAACTCAGCGGGCCCCTTAATTTTTGATTGTAGGGCCCCAGGACTGGGGCTCCCAGGACACAGGGACTCCAAAGGCAGACCAGCGACGTTGGGGCGCTTAGGGATGCATGTTATGCACTGTATGTCTTGCCCTTCATGCCGTATGGTTATGCCATGAGGCTTCCATTAGATGCCTGTTTTAGCGCCTAATGTGCTCTGGTGCCTATTGGTATGCCCCATGCAATTCCAGCCTAATGGTTATACCGGTCTCATGTTTCATGCATGCTAGTGACATGCCTGATGTCAAAGTGGGACGCTTAATGTTCCTTTTTGCAAGGGATGCGGATGCCATGCAAGATGTGCTTTCACGCCTAATGTCCTATTTCATGCTGACATGCCCAAGGGCTGATGCTAGTGTTTCTTCCCCTCACACTTATATTGGTGATGTTGCATTGTAAAATTATGAATTGTATTCACTGCCTCACCCTAATCTTGCTGCTCATTACTCGCCTCTGCAGCCCCGTTCTACCGCAAGCGCTAGGCTTGATTGTCGTGGAGGGTGCAGGGCGGTACCTCCTTCCGGGTTCCCTCCCGGTGCTGGGCTCTGATTGGGCGAGGGTGTAGAGGCGGTGCTGACTGCTAGCCCGTCCTCTACAAAAACCTGATGCCACCTAATACGCGCAGCGTCCGCGCCGTCCCTGCGCCGAAGACGCGCCAAAGACCAGCCCGTCTGTGCCCGTCCGTGCCAGGGCGGGGCACGGGGCTGAGGGCCCTACCCCGGCGGCTCTAGACACGATGGTAAGGTCCTCTAGTCAGTTAAGAACGCTGTGCACTAACGAACTGTGCACTGTACTGGAGTTCCACCAGTCAGGAAACTCTACCTGTCCAAACTGCAATCTTACACTCACTAATTATCAACCGTACCCGAACCTCAGAAACAGACATATGAAGCGGAAACAGCACCCAAAAATTAGGGCACAAGACTATCTGTTCTACAGCACTAACTGCCGCTCCATACCCAAACACAAACATGATATCTTCAACTTATTACTTGAAAAGAAACCTAGCGCACTTTTTCTGATGAAAACTTGGCTAAACGATAGCACAGGCCCTGGCGTAGCTACTGCTCTCCCCTCCAACTATGCTATCGTTAGGAAAGACAGAGTAAACCAAATCGGTGGTGGGATTGCAATCATTTTTAATAGAGAGCTGAAGTGTAGCCTCGACCCAGTTGACATCCCTGATTGTGAAGCTGCCTTTTTAAAAATGTCTATCAACCCAAACTTCACGCTTTCTGGCTTATTGATATACCGGCCCCCTGGAAATTCCACTCTATGGGCGTCTAAACTTGCTGACTTCATCACACCCTTTTACGTAGCCTCAAAAAACGTCTCATTAATTGGAGACCTCAACCTGCACCTGGAGGATCCATCCAACTCCACCTGTTCCAATTTGCTCGAAGACCTGACAGCCTTAAATTTGAGACTACTAAACTCCGGACCCACACACAAGGCGGGTCATCTGCTTGACCCTATCATCACCAATCTCACTGAATTGGCATGGCATGATACCACCCCTATATGTTGGTCAGACCATTATCTAAAAAAATTCTGCCTCAAACTCCCAACCCTTACTTCTGTGCAGCCTGTTCTCCAGTAATGTCCAGGAAAAACTGGAAAATACTCGACATTGCACAATTAAACAAGGTACTCTGCGAAAAAAAACCCACCCAAGAACTTAATATGGAAAACATAGCATAAGCTACACAATTGTGGCTCAGTAACGCCGCTGACTCCTGCTTACCTACCCCTCACATCAAGGGAAACGGTCACCAACCCCCAGCCCCATGGTACAACGACTCACTGAAACATGAGAAATCTAAATGTAAGGCACTAGAGCGTCAGTGGCGAAAAGATTGCGTACCCGATAAAAAGGAGAAATATCACTATGCCAGAAATAAATACCACACAGCCTGCACAAAAGCGCGAGCCCTGTACGTTTCCAACACCATTATGGAAGCAACAAACAGACCCAAAACCCTGTTTAATACGGTCAAGGAACTAGTAGGTGCACAAGCCACTGCTTCGGCTCCTCTGCTTAATGAACAACAATGTCAGGATCTTGCCGTGTTTTTCTCGGACAAAATAGACAAACTACTCAATGATATTAACAGTAACACAAATGACTCCACCCCTCAGACCGATATGGACCATGTCCCTACAGCAAATAATACCTTGGAATCTTGGCCTCCCATCACGACAGACTCTTTGAAGGCCATTCTTAAGACCATCAAATCTGGCTCTCCCCGTGATCCTATTCCCGTAAAAATATTAAAACAACTGGATGCTCCTTGACCGGAAGTCATCGTGAATACTTTAAACGCCTCCTTGAAATTCTCTACTGTTCCATCGCTTTGGAAACATGCCATGATTAGCCCACTGCTGAAGAAGGCCACAGCTAACCCTGAAATATTGTCAAATTATCGACCTATATCCCTGCTCCCTGTCCTTTCAAAGCTGCTGGAAAGACACATTCACTCGGTCCTAACCCTCTTCTCTGAAGAAAACTCCCTCCTTCATCCATCTTAATCCGGTTTCAGAGCCGGTTTCTCCACAGAAACTGCCCTGTTAGGAGTCACCAAAAACATCCGCAAACTCCTTGACGATGGTAAAACGGTCACTCTCATTCTTTTAGATTTGAGCGCGGCCTTTGACACCATATCACATGAAAAACTCTTAACTACGTTAAGAAATGATGGAATCTGTGGTATGGCATTTGATTGGATCAGGTCGTTTTTGGCAAAACGGACGTTCCAAATCACATCCTCATCTGCATGCTCCGGAGTATTCAATGCCCCACATGGAGTTCCGCAGGGACTCCATTCTGAGCCCTTTGTTTTTTAACCTTTATCTTAGACCTCTGGCTGACCTTGCAGAAAAATCAGGACTCACCCTCATGACCTACGCAGACGACTCACAGATCATTTTTTCCCTGTCTGATCCTAGCCCGTCATCTTTGTCTCCCCTCAAACTAGGTCTCCAAAACATCTTCAGCTGGATGACTAGGAACCAGCTGAAACTAAATGGGGACAAAACGGGGATCCTCCTCTTAGGGAAACAACATGACTTGTGGAACCCTTCCCACTGGCCTTCCCAGATGGGAAACTTTCCTACCCCTGCCACTCAGGTACGCAATCTAGGGGTCATTGTTGACAGCTCCCTCTCCATGAAACAACAAGCCAGCAAAGTTGTTGGCCTCTGCTTTACCATCTTGAAGTGGTTGAGGAAAATACTCTGGATATTGCCTATCTCCACCCAAAAAACCGTAGTCAATGCCCTCATTACATCCCGGCTTGACTACGGTAACATCTTCTACCTAGGCTCAAATCAAGCTGTAGTACGGCGACTACAGCTCGTCCAGAACTCAGCTGTCAGGCTGCTGTGTGGTATTCCTAAAACCACCAGTGTCTCAAACTACAGACGTGGCCTGCATTGGCTCAGGGTAGAAAACCGAATCAGATTTAAAGCACTGAACTATATGTTTAGAATAAAAACAGGCAATGCTCCCAAATATCTTCTTGCACTAGCCCATCCCTAAACCCCTAGTCATAACCTTAGGTCACAATCAGCAGCCAATTTCTGCATACCCAGGTTCAAACTTGCTAGAATGGGTGGCAGATGTTTCGCTCATCTTGGACCAACCCTCTGGAATGCACTCCCTCTTCACATCCGCAGGGATGAAAACCACGCCAGATTCAGGAAGAATATCAAAACCTGGTTGTTTGAGCAATGATCAGGAACGTCCTTGCTTACTTTCGCTACTTCTTGTGCTGTGTCTCGGCGCCGGGAAACCCTTTTCGGGTAGCTGTTGCACCTTACAAGTTTAATAAATAAATAAATAAATAAATGTTCTATGCCAGTTCTTTTTTTTATGCACACTGTGTTTCCTGCCCAAGGATTTAGGTCTATGCCTGATGTTAATGCTGGACGTCCTGCTAAGAGGTTTTATGGCAGATGTTTGTGCCTGATGTTCCATGTCAATTGATAACGCTTTGTTTTATTTCAGCCCTGGAACCAATGGACTTACCTTCTTCGTCTTTTTTCCCACTACCCGTGTAAATAATCCCCGTGTATATATTGCCCTGGCGCCATTTGCGCAATATTGTGATTACTGTGATTTCTGTTGCAGATTGGAGACAATACAAGAGTTATTCTTTTTCATCAAAACTGGTGTTGTGTCTCTTTTTGTGCTGTGCCTGGTGTGTCGTCTGTGCGTACTGCGTGAATGCTTCACACATGTTCTCATGAGTTTGGCCTGCCAGCTCTGTACCATGCTACCCCCCGTAGAATTGGCTACCCCATTTCTAACAGTATCTATATCCTAACTATAACTTCATAGTGTCAAGATGTTTTCTTGAAATGTTTAAATCTGACTTTATAGGGATGTCTGTGTAGTTCTTTATCTATATCTCTATATGGAACAACACATACACAAAGTCAGATTTAACCATTTTAAGTGAACATGTACGCTTGTGTATTGCTTTAAACACTACTTTGCAAAGAAAGGTAGATAGACGAATAAATGTGTGTGGCAAGGTGCAGCGCCTTTTTTTATGTCTCGGCTAGCCGCGCGAAGCGCGTCTCCGCCGAGAACCTTTTGTCGGCATGTGAGCTTCCCAGGAGACAATCCTGGCCGCGCGCATCGCCTTGGAGGCGATTTCAAACTGACACTCGCACGCGAACGAGCGCTGTGGCCAGGCGCTGTCTCCTGGGAAGCACACACGCATGCGCATACACACACACAAGCGCCCACGCACGCACATACATACAGAGACACCCACCCCCTCCCCCACACATACACACAGGCGCGCACACACACACTAACTTTTCTGTAACCCCTTTTCGATTAGGGAAATTACTATGCAGGGTACAGCAACACCACCACAATATGAGCTGATTGCAAAGGTGATGTGTGCGGCGCTCTGCTATACACCCAAAATACATACGTAAACACAGACCGAGCGCTGGTCAGGTGCAGCACATGATGAAACAAGGAGGCCCAATTTACTAAAAAAAACAGTGGCACCGCTAGGTGTAAGTAAGGGAGTAGGAGAGCTTGAGTGAAGTCTCCCACTCGCACTTTAGAAGTCTCAAAGCAGTGGCGTAACGCCCTCCCCCTCCATATCATCACCAAGGGAAGGCATGAAATAGAATAGGTTCCCCCTGAGAGCAGCACCCCCTGCCCCGCAGAGGCCTATCTACGCCCCGTCTCAAAATGTCAGGAATTATTACAAAAAAAAACAACAAATGTAATGAAAATATTCAATTTGTGAACCACGTAACAAAACCCGCGAGCCGGGAAGGCTGAAGTTAATTCCCGCTGTAGCCACGCAGGAATAAAGTGAAACTGACCAGAAACAAAGGTGGGTAAATATTACAAGTTATTGGAACAGGTAGGAAATGAGCATACATTTGTGGTTCGGCGCCCGTACAGCGCACGCAAAGGGAAGGTGCGGGAGACAAGGTGCGCTTGCCCAGGGTCACCGGTTCCCTCCTCCTAGCATTGCAGCGCTCTCCTCTGAGACTTACCCGCGGCGGGTGCACCGACTCCTGGGCGCTCTGCGCCTCTTTGTCCTCGCAGGTGAACTGGCTGAAAACGCAGCAGCCGGCGTCAGTGGCACCAGAGGAAGGTTTGAAACAGGGGAGTCGGTCGCGGAAACGAGTCCTTCTCTGCCTCCCCTCCCCTGTGAATACTATTGGCAGGGGAGGTGGCACCAGCCAAGCGCCGCCTCCGAGGGGCGGTCACCCGCCGCAGGCGCACGCCTCTAGGAGAAGGGAAACCGACAAGCTTTGAAATTTGTGAATGGAGCACGCGGCCAGCGAGTGGTCGAGGTGTGACCAGAGGCCCACACACCAACTGCTGCCCCCCTTGCCCCAGGATCATCTCGTGACAGCTGCAGGACGCGGCTTTTCTCTTCGTTTCCCAAGCTTTTGTGAAATTTTGTTAGGTGATCAGTTAAAGTTCGCCTTCTGTATATTTTATTTTTCACAAGGTTATGTTTCGTATGCCTGGCACTTTAGATTCTAAAAATTCAACGTAAGGTGGCCTTTGTGGACACCAGCGACATTGGAGAAAATAAATAGAGCGTAGGCAAGGAAGAAAGAATTAAAGCCTTGGAGGGTGCCAAGTGGGAATTGCTTACAGTTTGCAACACACCGGGAAAAATCCCCGATATGAAAACAACTAATTAATTAAACATACAGAGCATTTGCGAGAGATTAAGCTATTGGCATTGTAAATGACAATGCCATTTATTTATCTGTTTTCAAAACCAACACATAAATAAAAATGTTGTCATTTACAATACCAATAGCTCTAACTTTTGCAAAGGCGAGACCGTTGCATTGTAAATGCTTGTTCTGTTTTGTCGCTTGGCACATCCAACAGCTGTTGTGGTGGGGCCTAAGGGGGAGGGGGCCAATCAGTTAGGGCACAGAATGTCTGGCCCCCCCTCCGGAGACACCACTGTGAAATGTCCACTGTAGATGAAAAGTATTATCAAGGGCAGGAGATGTGGCCTAACCTCCAGCGCTGTGAGTTTGGAACCAGGAAATCAGGTTTGAGTCCCAGCATCAGCTCAACGTCCTGTGATTCTGGGCAAATCACTTAATTTCTCCTACTTAGACAAATAAAAATCTGACTTTACAAAATGAAATCTGGTGCTCACATAAAGTGCTGTAATGCCCTTGCTCCACCTTTGAGCTATAATAAACTCCAAAACAAGTCAACAGCTCTTGAAGGTCGTAGGGTGGAATCTGCCGCATTCTGTGTGTAGTTTAATGATGAACGCACCTGCCATCACTGGTAGAGTTCTTATTTATTTTTATTCTGGCACAGGGCAATCCTCTGGGTAGACAGTTTGACGTTTCTCCTTTTAAACCTCGCCAGGCGTGCCACACTTCCTTTCCCACTCGCCCTTTTGATCTGATGGGCAGACGATGCCAAGGATCTCTGGAGGCCATGCCTTCAAGAGACAAGGAAGGCAGATTATGATGAAAGGCAACATTATGCGATGGGCCCACGCCGTGCCCGCTCGTCTCCTCCACCCACCTGCTGAACTGCCAGGCGCAGCTGGCAGCGGAAAACGTGGGTGCGGCTAATCAGCTCTGTGCACAAAAGGCTTGCTGCCCATGCTTTTCAAAGCACCAACATGTTGCCAGCAAAAAATAATGAACTGGAGAGCAGGAGTCTGTAAGAAGTGGGTCTAACAGTAATACTGTGAGAGAAGGGTTAAAGTGAACTCCAATTTCAACAAGCATTGGCATAGCCAACAGGTCTTGCCTTTGGGCCCTTATAAGTGTTTAGCCATGCAGTACATTATCCATTACATTAGCCATAAAAGACATCAAAGTTTGTGGTAAATTAATGGCGAGAGTCATAATTAAATTGCTGTCGAAAAAAAGAAATCAAATAACTGGAAATGTAAGCACATTAGAAAAATTTATAGGTTTGTCAGAAATTCACTGACACCTTGATTAATTGCAAGAAGGCATTGGACCAGGTGTTAAGTATGTGCAGATTTGCTTCAGTGTTCTGTTAACCTCACGCTGCATGGAAGGCACAGACATACCCAGTTGGAACAACAAGCCATTGTTTGATTTGGCAGAACTGGGACCTCCCTGGGGGCTGGGCCATGGAAATTCCTCTCTGTTAGCAGCCAGAGTGATAGCTGTAGCAAAAAAAGCCCTGCCCCTCCAAAACTTAGCATCAGGGCGGGACTGAGAACCGAAACCGGCCCTGGCAAACTGCTCGGCCGGCACGGAGGGTGGGGTGATATTGCTGTCCCCCGGTAACAAAAACAGCACCCCAGGGGCCCAAAACTACCCCCCCCCCACCCTGGCGGCCCACCGGAGAAATGCCCGGTGCCCGCTATGGCCAGTCCGGCCCTGCTTAACATGGCACGATGAAGAATGTGTGAAGTTAAATGACAACTGTTTAGCTGCAACAACAGGGTCAAAACTAGACGCGCCATATGGCACTCTTATCATTTGAATGAGCTAACCAGCCTTTATGGAAGAAAAGAAAACACAAAAAAGCTGAAGCGCCGTATCCTCGTCGGAAAGTAGTTAAACAAACAGAATCTATGGTACTACTGGCCTTTTGTAATTATGCTCTTTGGCTATAAACATACACATCCCATTTAGATATTTTGGCGCTGCGTAGATGCTTATAAGCATGTGAGAAACACCAAGCGTGGCCACCAAGCAATGACGACTGCTACAGCAAACATAAGAAAATAATCAGATATGCATGCGTAGCACTGTATTTTATCGTGTGTATTAATGGTTTTACGAGTTGTCTTATTGCATTGCAATGGTTTTCAGTAACTATGCAAATAAAATAAACTCAAACATGTGAGAGACACCAGGCGTGGCCACCAGCAAACGTAAGAAAATAATACACAAACTTTCTGCTCAAGATATCAGACAGGCCCCCTTGCATACATCGAATACAGCACAGATATGCCACACAGGTGGCTATCACTGGGCTCACAACTACACTTGCAACCACAAAAAGCCACATACTAATATCCAACAGAACATAATAGAACGAAATTTTAACAATATCCAGCGAGATATGCCATATAATTAGGCTACTCTTATAACGGAAACGCTACTTGTACCCAATAAAACTCACTACACAGCGTCTTTCCATTAATAATTTGCCTTTCTCATACAGAGCATGCAATAGAGTTCCTCTGGCACCTTCATACATACAACGCAAAACCAATGCCGGTTAGTAGCCAAAGCACTAGCAACTCTATATTGCTCCCTTTGGACTAAATTGGCTTAAACATAATGGGGCATATTATCAAGGGCCTTAATTCATATGTTAGCGACCTTTTCCGGTTGCTAACGCATGAATTAATTATCGCCCTAATATCAATGCGTCGCTAACTCCGGTTAGCGACGCATTTCATGCGTTATTCATCGCCCCCACACTGGGGGTGATGAATAACGCTAATGAGATGCAGGGTGGGCGTTCCCACGTCCAACCACATGTAAAATGTGGTTGGAGGTGGGATTGCCTTATTCACAAGGCAGGCCTTGGGAGAAGGAGACCTGCGATAAACGCGTCTATCGCAGGTCTCCCAACGCCTGCTTTTAGTACGTGTTAGGCATTGCTAACATGAGGGGGTGGATCATAAAGCTGAATCCACCCCCCCCATATTATCAAGGCACACATTAGCGCATGAAAACAGCGCTTGTTTTCACGCGTTAATGCGACCTATCTACGATTTCACATCACCTGTTGGCTTTAGCGCTGAGAATACGCTGCTAACAGGCGATGTGAAATTGGCAATAGATTTTTCCACATTATCAACACTGTGCGATATTTTTTGAACAGCGTTGATAATATTCCCCAACATACCATAACAGACACCATACCGCATCACTGCTAGTTACTCGTTTTGGCTATACCCTTTATAAAAGAATGAATATAGACTAGAGCACATGCGCTGCCTAGGCTTGACCTAAAAAACATGGGGACTTATTTACAAGCCTGTTGCGCCGCAGGTGCGTCACTTTTTCCCATGTTAAAAGTGACGTAAGGCCGGCGCAAGTAGCTTGTAAATAAGCCCCATAATATCTCCAACGCTGCTGGCGGGAGAGAGCTGTGCCATTAACACTAATTACTCGCTTGTTGGACTTCCAAGCATTGCCAGAAAATCTATAGCACACAGAAGCAGCATATGCAGCGCTTTGCATAGCACTTGAGCACGCACACTCCATGCTTTTTACAGCCTAGAGGTGGGATTAATTAATTTGAATAAGGGTCAGACTTGGTTGTTCTTTCTATAAACGGGGAAGGGTGCCATTGCCTATATTTAACAGAAACGGGTCTTTATATATTGCGTTTGCGCATTTTCTTGGGTTTGTAGTGCTGTGAATTAGAGAGGTATCACTGAAGTGAGGTAACTAGCTCGTGCCATGAGAGAGATAAGTCTGTGTGCTGTATTGTGGACAGTTAATGGAGGCTCAGCCATGTGCTGCGAAAAGTGTAAAAGGGGCAGGTTCACGTTTAGGTATCTGTGACGTACACTGGAGTAATTAGGAGGGTTGAAGAGCACGAGTGTTGCATGAGCTTGCAGATGAGTTAGTGGAGATATCCTTCTCCACTATAGCCCTTTAATAGCAGTTTATGATTGTTGCCATTTTTTAGCAGATAAAGCAACTTTGGCATATGTGCATTATTTGATTCGCCTAGGATCATACAGCATGGCAAAACTTGGCAGTGAGGATAAGAAGCTGCGTTTATTTTTCACAGTTGACTACTCATCGGGTCATATCTTTTTCATATCCGGGCTATCAAAGATTAAACCACTGTGGGATCCCCCACTAAGCTTGTACATTACAGCGGTAAACGTCGTTTACAACGCGGTGTTTACACCGCACGACCTTTACCACGCTGCCATTACAACGCAAGTCGTTACTACGACTTGCGCTGGATGGCGCTGTTGGTTAAGGAATATTGTAATTTTATATTCCAACACCTTCCCATCTGTTACGTGGACTGGTGTTGGAATATAAAATTATAAGATTCCTCAAACCGCGCCCTCCAACGCAAGCCGTTGTAACGACTTGCGTTGTAATAACCACGTTGTAAAGTACCGCAATCTAAAAGATCGCGTTGTACTGACATACATCCGTTTACACTTTCGGTGCGTGTGCCTGGAAGCGTGGTTGAACGAACAGGGGAAGATACTCAAAATCCACGCGAATGGCAAACTGGCTGATTCAGAAGAACTGTACTTTCACTTTGCAAAACTGCAACATGAAACCACTTCCGGCTATAAATGATCCTATTCCCCCTCCCACCCCCCCGAGAACTTTTTCATGCCGAGATTATCTGCTTTCTGAAGTTGAAGCGTAGATTTAGTGCCTTTTTAGCATAAAAAGCTCAACATGGCAAATTAGAATACAATTCAAAGAACAATATCTAATAAAAACCAGCATATTTCTAATTTAAAATAGCATATGAAAATGAAAATCCTGAACACCAGAGCAGTAGGAAGGCTCTGAATGTAAATGTAAATCCAGTATTTGTAAAGCACGAACAGTTACCCGGAGACATCCCGGCACTGGGGGGTGTCGTGAAGATTAAGTAAGCTCTTGCCCAGAGTCACATGGTGCTGGGCTGATCTGCCACCGGTGCAGGGGATCGAACCGTAGGACAGAGGCGGCTCTAGGCTCATGGCGGCCCTGGGCAGGGAGCGTAGGTAGGGGGCCCGGAAGAGGGGGTCCGGGCGGGGTGGAGCGCGTAGGCCAGTGAAGAGGGGGGGTCAGGGTGTTTGGAAGTGGAACAGAGCCGGTGGCCGCCAAATCCCTGCCAGGGGCCTCCACGCAAATATGTATCCATCCTCAGAGGATTATTATATTAAGGATATATATTGGCGTGGTGGCCCCTGGGATTTGGTGGCCCTGTGCAGGTCACAGCTTGCAGATGCCTAAGGCCGCCCCTGCGTAGGCCCCAGAATCCGGCGTCAGTCGCCCTGGCCGCGCACCACACCTCCCGGAAGAGGTGCACCAGGTTTGGATACCATCTGTCACTTGGCTTGTATTTTTAAGTTTCAGTATTATCTATAGTATAGAAAGTCATAGAATAAACAGTCGATTCTAAAGGGAAAAAAGTTTAGGGTGATAAAAAAAAAATGGAAAAGAAGGTTGGCCCTGCCCACTTCTAATGCATAGAGCAATTGCATGTAATGAATTGTGTTGGGACACCCGTACTTTGTACATGGTGTATTGCTGTAGCCTGAATGCCCTGTATATGGTGCCATTTTGTATGTGTTGCTTGTTTGAGGTACATATGCTTAACACTTGCAAAACAGACATTCTAAGCAAGAACTGCTCCCACTTACAACACAATGTTTGCCAACCGGAACACCAGACTACAGCTTCTACAAACTCCAGCAAAAAAGCCATTCATATCCAACACCTTATCTCACTGCACACACACCCATGTTGGGATGGGTGGATGTTGGTCTCACTGCACAGGCCTGGACTTCACTTTGTGCTCCAGATCTGCTCACTGGGTCGTGACCACCAAATACCTGAGCATCAGGTACTGTCAAACACTGCCACAGGCGATCAGAGAAAGCAACAAGGTTCAGCATGCACTCAGGGGCATATTAGCAAGTGCAATATCGGCGCTTTAGCGGGACTTTTTCCCACTAAAGCGGCAATATTTTTATCGCCCTATTAGCAAGCTGTCGCTAACAGCAGTAAGCGACAGCTTTTAGGCGATAGCTACAGGTTTGGGGCCCGCTTTGCATGTCAATGATATTTATCGCTAATGACATGCAAAGTGGGCGTACCCAAACTGTTAGCGACTGAAAACAGTCGCTAACACAGCTATCGCCTATTAGCAAGGCAGGCGAAGCGATAAAAAAAATCGCGCTAAGCGCGATTATCGCTATAAACTAACGCCTGCTGAAAAGTTGATTTACCTGTATAGTCAATGGGGGGTGGATTATCAGATTAAGCCCACATTGGCGTTAATGCGAGAATATCGCTGGATTTCCAGCGATATTCTCGCATTTCGCCGCTATCGCTGGATAGTTTAGCAGAATGGAGAAAAACGTTGCTAACAGCATGTTTTCTCTGCTAAAATATCCAGCGAAAGCCAGCGATAAAAAAAGTCACTAACCACGTTTAGCGATAAATATCGCTATTTCTTGCAAATAGGCCCCTCAGTTCTTACTGCAGCAGCCAGAAGGAGCAGGGTCTACAGTGGTGAAACACAGGAGAAAACAAAGGACAACTGCTCAGATTCCAACCCCTTATGGGTAAGGCTAACTCTGCACTTCCACTCCTGGCCACTCCGGTCTGCAGAGGACCGTTCCCTCATCAGCAAGCACATGTCCTGGGAAGTCTGGAATATGAGCCGGCCCATGGCAGAGGATGGTGTGTTCTTATCACATGGGCCTGGCAAGAGGCAAAGAGCTTGCTCCTTCTCCAAGACTCTCTAAACAGGATCTGAGGGAAAGTGCGGGCTCCCTCTGTTGCACTCCCACCATGTGGCACCCGAGCAGCCTAAAATACTTTTCATTAATACTGTTTGGAGAGTGAGTAAACATGTATGAAGCACCACCACACACACTGTCATCTATAGGCACATCCAGATTCTATAGCTTCAACGCTTGATCAAAACTGTGTGATCCTTGAAAAGTGAGTTTATTTTCATGTGCTTCTGTTCACTTACCTGTCAAAGCTTAGAGCGCTTACAGACACCAGTAATGGAATATATGTATTCTTTGATACCGGTGGTAAGTCTGTTTTAACAAGCACTCCGAGTTTCGAGATAAGGGAACAAGAGTTGCAAGATGGGGCGGGGAGCAGCATATGCAACATTGCTAGTTGCTGTAAAATGATACAACGCATCACCAACATCATGCATTTGAAACATTTTCGTAAACTGAGACATGGGGGAGGGTCTGTCTGCTTTCAAAGCCAAACAATGATATTAATCTAGAGGATTGAATTTGTGTACTGCTGCAGCATAATAACCTCTTAACAGAAATGGGTGTATCCAAGGAGACTCCTATTGTTCCTCTAAATCATGACCGCAACCGATGATTGACGGAAGATAAGAGGAATAAAGTCCTATGGGGGTCATTGGCAATGTGTAATAGCCTTGCACGGTCTGGAGTTTCCCCAATGAAAAGCTGTGGCCATTTAATCTAATTTCTGGAACCATGTTTGTGGGAGATGGAGTGGGAGGTTATGGAGTATGTAAATGAACTGAGGAAGCACCATCTTTTTAAACAGGGCAATTTCCCCCGGAGGATTCAAGGGAAGGGATTGCGACCTGCGAAGGTCTTCCTTTGTTCTCATGATCAGAGGAGTGAGATTGAGTGACCAGATAAGTTCTGGGAGGAGCACAGCCCAGATTCCCAGGTATTTAAAGGTGAGGCGTTGGATGGGGATATCTGTTTGCCAGTCCACACAGTCTCATGACGCATGGAGGGGTATCAGCGTTGATTTGGCAGGATTTATGCGCAGGCCAGATGCAGCACCAAATCACTGGAGAATCTGGAGGCAAAGAGGACCGTATCTTGCTGGATCTGCAAGGAAAAGCAGGATGTCGTCTGCATAGAGGACAATGCTATCCTCATATTATCCCTGCCAGCGCCAGCCCTGCAATTGCACGTCACATCTGATGAGCCGGGGGAGAGTGGTTCAATTACCAGGGCTAATAGGAGGGGAGACAATGGGCAGCCCTGCCTCGTTGCCCATCAAATTGGAAAAACGTCTGAGAGCGCACCATTTATCAGGACTCGAGCCGAAGGGTTGGAGTAAAGTACTCGCACCAGTTTTTGGAAATATGGGCTAAATCCCGCTATGTCCAGCGAGCTTCCCAGGTACCGCCAGTCAACCGTATCGAAGGCTTTTTCGAAGTCAATCAATAACAAAGCCTGATACGGAGAGAGGAGGTGGTGGTGGGCCAGGGCCACATGCAGGCACCGCAAGCAATGCCTTGTGCTGCAGCGGGGCATGAGCCACACTGGTCGGTGTGTATTAGACTGGCGAGTGTTGGTTTAAGGCACGTGGCTAGGATAGTAGCATAGATTTTGACTTCAGTGTTGATTAGAGAGATCAGATGGTAGTCCTAACATGGTGCAGAAGGGGGAAGTGTTTTGGGGATGACCACTACCGTGGCCATGTTGGTTTTAGAGTGGGAAGGCGCCTGTCTCCACCACTTCCTCGTATAGGTCGTGGAGACGTGGCACTAAAGTCTCCTTAAATACAATATAATATTCTGCTGGAAAGCCGTCTGGACCTGGCATCTTTCCGGACGCTATGGACGAGACTGCCTACTCAACCTCCTCTAAGGTGATGGGCTGATCTCCTTGGTGTGTCTCAGAATCAGTCAGTCGCAGGAGGGGAACGTCTTGTAAGAAATTGGTGGGTGAAGTCTGGGTCCGGTCATTGTTCTAACGAATAAAGGGATGTGTAATAGCCAGCTAAGGCCTGTGCAAAAGTTGCTGGAGTGCGATTTGTGTGCCCTTTCCTGTGAAGAATCTCTGGGACAATTCTATTAGCGAGGGGGCAAAACGCCAACCAGTGAAGTAACTTCCCATTCTTATCACCCCACACGTAGACCCGCGCCATAGAGGACCTCCACATCTGTTTAGCCGGCTCAAGGGATAGGTGTCATATTTCTTCACGCAGTTGTTCGAGACCACGACAGTCAGCTTCATCATTCTCCATGGCTGCCCTCTGCTCCAGGCGAAGGGCTTGGAGTTCCAAATGGGAAAGGTGCTGTTCTTCTTTCACACATTTGCGATTAAGGTAGGACTTAGCGTAACTCCTGATCGTTGCCTTGCCAGCCACCCACATTGTAGCCTGAGAGTCAATAGTCCCCTCGTTGCACTGAAAATATTGCTTGAGTTCCTCCCCTATGGCCTGTTTATAGTCAGTGTCCTGGAGAAACCAGACGTTAAATCTCCAGATGGGGAGCAAGGCCCCTGTAGGGCCTCCTATATGAAGGAGGAGAGGACAGATATACCTCGGGCAAGGATTTGAATATTAGTGACTGTGCAACAGTCCGGGGCAGGCATAAATAGTAAGTCAATGTGAGAATGTGTGTGGTGTGCGGCGGAGGTGTGGGTATACTGGAGTGTTCTAGGGTACCATGTTCACCACACATCGCAGAGTGCTAGGCGGGATGTCCAGTCTGTAAGGCGTTTAGCAACCAGTCTCCTACAGGGAGGGTGTCCCAGTTGCATCAGAGGTGGGATCGTGGACTGCATTGAAGTCTCCCCCAAGCACAGTCAGACCTTGTGGGAGGGAAGACAATAGGTCTCCAACGTCTCGGAGGGTCGCCAGAGGAACTTCAAGCAAGATCAGATTAAGGGTAGTGTTTCCCAAATTCCCAGGGAGAGCTACAAACCGCCCTTTAGGGTCTCTAATCGTATGGGCCATTGTGAAGGGAGCAACTAAGGAGAATCCCCACTCCACGGGAGCCTCAGGTGAAGACTGAGTGACGGACCCTCGCGTAGCCCGGCGCACAAGAAAGGGACAGTGATCTCCAAGGAGATGTGTCTCCTGGAGTAAGAGGACATCTGAGGTGGATCTTTGTGAATATTTTAAGACCGCTGCACACTTGATCTTATGTAGGAGCTCATTGACGTTCCAGGAGAGGACTTGTAGGGGCTTCAATCATAATATGATGTAGACATGTCAGTCGGGTGTAAGTGAGAGGATGCGTACACATGTGTTCATCGGCAGCATGAGGTTCCCAGGAGCTGGGGATGCCTGAGAGCGCCTCACTGTATCCAAGGGGTGACTTAGGTGCAATTAAGTGTAAGAACTTCAACAACAATAGGAACTTCAGTTCCCACTTCCCCAACCAACCCCCCACCCTATACTTCTTGTTAGAATGCATCTGTTGCCCAATACAAAGAACTCAAAACAAGGCTAAACAGTCAAAGCTATGAAAATTAATTAAACTGAGCTAGGGGTGGAGTGGTGGACCCCTCCATGTTACAGGACTTAGCATATTTCTGGATTAAGGAACAAGCATGTCAATTGAGTCTTCGTTAATGTAGGAAGGTGGATACCGGACTATGGTTACCCCAGATTTTTTGCCTTGTGTTTAGCTGGTTTTCAACTTAGTTGGCCTGGGATCCTGCTAATCAGGGTCCCAGGCTATCTGCTCTCTCTTTAAAATGGACTCCATGTACCCTAGGTACATAACTAATTGGGTTGGGTCACCTTATGAGCCCCTGTACAGTGTACTATAGGTACCCAGGGCATAGGTGCATCCAAGGCCTACCAGGGGCTGCAGCATATCTTTTGCCACCCCTGGCTGGCCATCCAAACTGACACAACTGGCTTATCACTCAGCTGGGGCAAGGTTGTGTAATCACCCCTTGCTTAGGTATAGTATACCTATATCTAAACCTATATCTGGACACATATATACCTATAAGTCACTCCTATGGCAAGCCTTAACAATCCTGGAGGCAGAGTGCTTGGTTTATGTGAGATGGTGCTCTAGCATGAGCTGAGCCTGTCTGCAGCTTTCGGAACCATTTCCTTATAGCTGTTCCAGGATATTGCCATACCATATACTCTTAAGTGCATTATAATCCTCGCGGTTATTGCTAACTTTGGTTTGGCTTTATTAAAACATGTCGTGTAAGGTGTCATACACTTTGGAATACTACCCCCTCGCCAGTTCTGGCGACGGGGGTAGCATTCCACCCTTCTAGAGGGAGAAGACATGTTACTTTAACTTAAACGTGGTTAATTTTAAACAGAGCCTCAGCATCACAAAATGGATGCTGCTGCCACAGACACAAGTCTGGCCTCCTGCTGCTGACCGAAACCTGGCAGGGGAGGCTTGGACAAAGAGTTTCCTGTCACAGGGAGGTATCACACCACCCCAGACAGGAGATAGTGGATTGTAGCAGGGATGGTTGAATGAAACTAGACACTGCCTGGGGCACACAAGGTGTCCCATGCAAAATCCAGTGAAACCGGTTCTGGGGCACTCCAGCCCCAGCTCTGGCGCGAAACTGGACAAAGGGAAAGAGGTGTAACCACCCCCTTCCTTGGTCCCACCCACAGGAGGGACCTAGCAGGTAATCCAGCCCCTTGATTTGGAATAAAGGTAGGAGCTGTGCCCATGAGCAGTAGATTATCCCGACTGAAACTTTGATACAGAACTCTGGACCCTTCAACATCCCACTCGACGTGGAAGACTGAAGAATATCCCTTGTGGTCAAGGAGTGACCACCCTGTACAAACAGGCACCATCCAGTGCCCAACGGTTTGCTTTGTTGCAGTTCCCACCGTAACTCGAGCAACAGAGATCAACGAGACCCAGCTTCCCTGATTTCTAACAGCCCGATCCACAGTCCCAGCGAATCTGAGACCCGTGGAGGCGACGTGAAGCGTGGAGCCGGCCATCTTGGAAAAACTAAAAAGTGCTGACCGTGCAGCTCCCAAGGCTCCCTCAAAGCTGTGCATTGGGGTTTGAGAAGCCTTAGCCCCGAGCAGCTTTTGCACCGAAGATCTCCCCTCCACACTCACCGAGTGCTGCGTGGGGCCCTTTTTGTATTTTCCTGCTTGACACGTTGGTCCGGTAACTTTCCCATTGGCTAGTGGCCCCAGTACCAACGAAATCTTGAATTTACACTGCTGGTCTGGTTGCTCCAGACTGGTTCTCGCTCCCCTAAAAAGGAGCAATCTATCTGACCTTGCTGGTCCGACTAAGAAGCGATCTTCTAATCCTGCGTGGGTTGCACTTGCCAAGGCTTGTTAACTCCCATCCGGAAGCCAACACCGCCGACAGCGAGAGCCTTCGTGGGACAGCTCGTGATTCACTCCAGGTCATCCTCGGTGCCCCAGAGTCCACGTGGCAGCGGAGACAAGCTTCGCAACAATCACCTGATTGTACCCGACATCGCCTGGTTCCTTCCTGGTTCCATCCTGGTCACTGGCTAGTGACCAAGACTCTGTCCCCTCTGCTTTCAGGTACTCTACATCTTCGATCCACCCTTGGATCCAACCGGACTCTTCTCTCCTGGCCGCCTGCAGCATCTTCATCTCCAGGCTCCATAGAACTCCACGACAAAACCCGACACACTTTGGCACCTATGCACCTGCTTCCTGTGGGTGAGGTAATGCATGAACGTCGGTGCTCCTGTAGTGGTTTACACGTCTAATGTCCTAGTTTTAAGTGACTAAGTTCTAGTCCAGTCGGAAGACTTCTAAAACAGTAACTTTGTAACTTTTACGCACCATTGATTTTGCATTGGTGCATGCGTGTGCTTTTAGCGCTGCACCCGATTCCCGCGGGCTACTCCCGTCCTAACTGCTGTTAGTCCAGTGTAGTCCCAGCAATTCCCAAGGTCCCAGGCCTTACCACTGTTCGTAAAGTGATACTTATACCACTTTTTTGATATATGGTTTGAGTGGCCACCGGCCCTATCCATAAATGTGCAACTTTTGAATGTTTAACTGTGCTTTTGTTTAAACGCTTGTGCCTCTACACTCATAAAGAGTACAGAGGATTATTCTAGTAATGAATACATATATTTTTATAATATATAACTTGTGTGGTGTCCTTTCAGTTGGTATTACAGGACTGCATATGGTAAAACAGCTGGCTTCACATGCCCTCTTGAGTTTAGCCTAAAGGCTGCTTAGTCCATGCTACCATTAGGATAGCTTGTCTACAGGTTGACTTACAACCACCACCATAAGGGATTGTTTGGACTGATACAAGGTGCCCCCAGAATTGGAGACATCATACATCAGGCCAACTTCTCACAGTTAAATCATCGGGCTCCGAGAGAGGTCAGTGTCCTCAGACGTCAAAAACAAGGTTGGTGGAGGGTCGAAGGGGAAAATTATTTAAAGACCAAAGGACAGACAAACCCCTTATTCACAGTATAACAACACAAAAGGACTGTCAATGGTCTGTACAACTTATGGGGGCAAAGAAAAATGTGACAGACTCTGTGTCTACCTGTAAAGTGTGTACAACAAAAAGGAAATGAATCCCATCAGCCCACCCATATGGCAGAGCTTCATCATCTGGGATAGAACCAAAGATGGTCCGGTTAGGGAGCCACACACCTGTTGGAATTACGTGCTTCTCCAAACCCAAGGAATCACCAGTGATGGATCATACCAAAAGTCAAATCAGTTTGGAATGGTGTGGGATGTTAAATTGCAGTGAGAAAAAATGTGTGCAAAAAGAATCAAAAAGTGAGATGTAAAATTGGCTACCATGATTTAAGGAAAACTTTATTAGGAAAAATCATGGTGTCAAAATTAAAATGAGTGTGAGACAGTTTGACACAATAACTGTCTATTAAGGATGGTATTTGGTCAACATGTTTCAGCCATTGTAGGAAAGTTAAGCCTACCGGGCTTTCGTCAGGACCTCTTGAACACTACTGCAATTAAGCTTAACCTAAGCTTAGTGAAAAAAGCAAAAATTAACACAAATAAATGATACCAAACATCCTACCGTACATTGGATTTTCCAGACGGGGGATGTCTGTTTCGTAAAGTATTTAGGATTCTTTCCCAAAAATTCTTGGGAGAAAGCCTCACCTCTTCCTGGCCACTACTCAGGGTTGGAGGCCCCGCTCTGTCCGTCGGGTACCCCTGGACTGATCCTGAGCTGAGGGGGAGGTGGGATGATGGGATTCATTTCTTTTTTGTTGTACACACTTTACAGGTAGACACAGAGTCCGTCACATTTTTCTTTGCCCCCATAAGTTGTACAGACCATTGACAGTCCTTTTGTGTTGTTATACAGTGTCCTCAGACCCCATAACCGGAGGTGTACAGGATCTCCTGCCAGATGTTGAAACCTTGTTATTTAAGTCTTGCAAATGACTCGAGGGTTCTAGGGGCTCGGACAGGCCGTTGGAGCTTTGTGTGGTGTCAGTGGGTGAGGAGGATACCACTCTGCAGGTGTTACGCCCTCTGCGAGAGTGGGTGCACTGCCTATGGGGTCTAGAACTTTATGATGTTGTGGATCTCAGCCGGGGAGCGGGAGGAGAGGCAGCCGCCCGAAGACAAAAACAGGATGCTGCTCGGTCACCTAATTCCATGCCGCTTCCAGGGTGTCAAAGAAGTGAGTTTTATTTTGGAAGACCACTCTGAGACAAGCCGGAAATAAAAGTCTGCATTGAAGGTTGAGGGCTCGCAGCTTCTGCTTGACCACAACAAATGATCTCTGCTGTGCCTGGACATCTCTGGTTTAGTCCGGGAAGACCATGACTTTGTTTCCCTGGTAGGACAAAGTTGCTTGGAAGCGGGCTGACTGCAGAATAGTATCTCTATCCTTGAAGTTGAGAATGTTGGCAATAATTGGCCTGCGTGGGGCTCCAGGTGGTGGTTTGGGTGCAAGAGCTCGATGGGCCCACTCCACCCCAAACCATGCCAAGAGACAATCGACTTTAAGAAACAACAATGGTCCCATGCACCATAGATTCATACGAAAAGATAAATACAGACATAGTCAATTCTGTATTAATACGACTTGTCCAGCCGGACAGAGGTCTCAATGTATTTACTCAACAAGGAATAAGCAAGGAATTTCCTTCGACAATTTCACGTGGTGGGGCACAAGCCTGTACCCCAATTAAGCACATACAGCTTAGTACATTTGAAGAGGCAGTGAACAGGAAAGGGCTTTTTAGGCAAAAGCTTCAAGGTTCTCAAATAACAGTTAGAACAAGGATTTCAAAATGCACCCTTACATCAACATAATACATGATATAAACAATGTATAAGGCACATAAAAGGTCGACGGCGTTTCGATCCCACTTTTAAATCATGGGGATCATCATCAGGACATTGATTAATGCCTAATTCAATCAAGCCTCTAGAGCCAAGATGGATCCATGGCCAAGGGAAGGGATAAAACATACACGTGGCTCCCGGCTTCAGGAACCACAGGGCCACGTCGACAATCTGATCACGTTGGGTGCAGGGTGTACCGGGTTAGTCGGTATCCAGTCCCACTCGGGACTTGAAGCTTTTGCCTAAAATGCTCTTTCCTGTTCACTGCCGCTTCAAATGTACTAAGCTGTATGTGCTTAATTGGGGTACAGGCTTGTGCCCCACCACGTGAAATTGTCGAAGGAAATTCCTAGCTTATTCCTTGTTGAGTAAATACATTGAGACCTCTGTCCGGCTGGACAAGTCATATTAATACAGAATTGACTGTGTCTGTATTTATCTTTTCGTATGAATCTATGGTGCATGGGACCATTGTTGTTTCTTAAAGTATGCTCCCCGAGGTCCTGTGCTGACTTGCTTGGGGTACCCTTGTTGTTCTAAATATGAGAGGCAATCGACTGGCATCCAGGATCTGATCCAGGTCTCCATGAAGGCTGCTACTTGTGCAGGTTCTGCCTCTTCCGGGATACCCACTAATTGGAGGTTGTTACGCCATGAGCGGTTCCCTGCATCCTCCGCGCATCTATGTAGTTCCCTCATGTGGGATAGGAGTTGCGTGACCTGTTGTTTCAGGTGGTGTACGTCATCTTCCACTGTAGACATACGTGATTCGGCTTCTGTTCGGTGGGCTGTAGCATTGCGGAGGTCTTGTCATGTAAGGTGCATGTCAACTCGCACTTCTCCTATTTTATTACCACAGAATCTTGTGAAGATTGTATGGCTTGTAGAATCACGGCAATATCTCCGTCATGGAGGGGGCCTTCACTAGCGCGGCCTCACCAGCACTGGTTCCACTTGGGGTATATTGTTCCATATGGGTTTGAGTTGGAGGCGGCTTCACCCCTTTATCCTTCCCTATATGGGGTGGAGCCTGGGTGTGCTCAATGCTGGGGGTATGGAAACTTAGCTACTTCTAGGGGCCCTTTTTTGGAGACTTTCTCAAGGGCTAGTGTTAGTATGTCGAGATCACCTCCTCCTTCACTCTCGCCTGCCCTCCTCTCGTCCTTCAGGGTCCAAGGACAGAGAGGGGGGCGCTGTACAGCCCGTCAGGTTCAACTATGCCTCCAGCCCGCCTGAGGGAGAGCCGTCCCCAACAGTAGCAATGTAAGGGACGAGGCCATGGGACTGCCTCACCTTCACTCGTATGGGTGACCCCTTCAAATTTTTTTATAGGTCCAGCCTGTTAAAGGAGGAAGAGTTTCTATTCACTTTCCAGATGCACTGCAGGTCTTACCAAATCACCTGCTCATGCTTCCTTCAGTGGGCCTCTCAAGGCCTTTCCACCTCGCCAGGATGGAGGCAGCAGCAAGGGCCAGACCAGATGTGGCCTATGCCAAGGGGGACTAAACATATCTGCCCGATCTCACGGCACGGGGCGCCTCCTGCCTCACAGCCGATCCACAGGCCGAGTGATGGATGGCCCCCCTCCTCCCCAAGCAGCAGTCCAGGGTACAGCTCCACCGATCTGGTTACTCCATTTCGAGGCGGGGACCACCTCTCTTCCACTTGTCTGAGGGCTCTTCAACTTAGTCGTTGGGCTCAGCCCCTTGAAGGGGGAGAGATGCTGTGCTCAGGCCAGGTGCTATGCAAGCCTCACTCCAATTTCCCGGATCGTACAACCCTCAGTGGGCCTCTACGGTCTTTCCCCCTCACCAGGCAGCAGTGTATGCTGGGCCAGGTGTGACCTGTTACAGGGTGAGCTCCGCAGCTCGGATCGGGTCCATGGGGCCTCGTCCGCCGCCCCGGCCGATCCGTGGCCCTCCCCCCTCCTCCATCAGCAACCCAGGTTATGACACCACTAACCTGGCTACTTCTGTTCGGTGTGTGGGGCTGTCACTCCTCCGACTGTCCGGAGGGCTCCTCAGTTTAGCCAGTGGACCCAGACCGTCGGCGGAGAGAAAGATGCTATGCACGCTACGGGTGCATCGCAGGCCCTCCTTTGCTTGCCAGCCCATGTAGGAGTCTGTGGGTCTCGCCAGGCCCATCACCCCACCATACTACAGACAGCTGTGCAAGCCGGCACGGGCACGGGCACGCTCCGCGGTAGCGGGAGCACAGCCATCCAGATCAGGTCTCCAGGTGGGGTCTGCCTGCCGCGCGTGGATACGCAGGCCGAGAGGCTGATATTCCCCACACTCCTCCGGCCAGCAACTCAGGACACAGCTCCACTAATCCGGCCACTCTGGTTCTTCGAGAACAGTCTCTGAGGGGTCAGCGCTCCCCAACTCGCGAGGGGTCCATGGTACACCCACCGGGCGACCCATGCAGAGTCTCATCAGGGTGCCCCATCTTGTCTCTACGTCACTAGGGTCTGTCTCAGCAGTCGCCACAGCAGTATTGGGAGTCTCCTGCTGCCACTGCCAGGATCCAAAGAGCGGCCCTATCTCTCATGGTCTGACTGTTATGCGGCTCACTACCAGAGAGTTTGCGGATCACAAGCTCATGACTGAGGTGTTCGGAGCACTCTTAGAGTGTGGCCGCCATATTGACGCTCTTGGCCACGCCCCCCAATCTTGTATTTCTATAGTATGTTCTTGAGATTGGTTTACATTAGTCGCTTTGAGGTTGTAGTAATCCTTTTAACTTCAAGTTACTGGCTCAGTCCTTCATTGTGTGGTCTTAATGAATATTAGATTGCATGCCATTACAATGCAGTCGTTACAACGACTACTTTGTAACAACGCGAACAATTACTTCAGAAGTCGTTTCAATGACTTTCTGTAGGGTGTGCCCTGGACTTAGGTATAGTGTAATTTACTATTCCTACTCCAGTTTGTGCAACAGCAGGGAAAGTGTTGGTTTGTAAATCCAACACCTTCTGCCCCCTACAGCAAGTCGTTGTAGCAACTTGCGGTGTAATGCGGTTCACGTTGTAACAACACGGTCGTTGTAACAAGGCAGTCATTGTAATGACCACATTGTAACGGCTGATTAGCCAGAAACCGGTTCCAGGATATAAAACTTTCCAAATAAATGCTTGTTTCCGGTCCAGGGAAGACATGGCTTGGCAGTTCGGGCTGGACTGTTCCCATGATGCACAGGGTCAGACTGATTTGCATATGGCCATGTCTGAACTGGGGTGGCGGAGTGAGCTAAAGAATGATGATGGATTAAACCCAGATCAGTTGACTGGGGGTGAGTGCTTGCATTGTCATCACTCCGTCCATCATCCCCTTTGGTTTTGCTTTGTTCGCCCTAAGTTAGCAGGGTATGCCAAGACGTGGGTCCCTTGCTCACTTTGTAACTGTAAATGTAGTAGTATTTGTATAGCGCCCGAATCGACCCCCGAAGGGGTATCTCAGGCGCTTGTACACATACCACTGTGGAACCCTTCCTGGCTTTTCCCTGTGAAGTGCCCACTCCTGGGCACCCCCAAGGTGAAGCCAGGCATCCTAGCGTTCTTGTGGCCGTTGTGGAGATTAAGCAAGCTATTGCCCAGAGTTGCAGAGTGGGACCCATGATTAGAATAGGCACCGAGGCGAGAATTACCAGGTCCGCGGAAATTGAGCCCAAGACCCGCCGAGGCGGGAATTGAACCCTGGTCCCAGGCTAGACCTCTGCATCAGGGTCTGCCGCTCTAGCCATTGAGCCACACTTCTCCACAGCCACATTTCTCCACTTCTTCTTTGCCACTAGATTCAAGCTAGCCTGGCGTATGACAGCTGATTAGCCAGAAACCTGTCCCAGGATGCTTGCTCCCGGTCCAGGGAAGACATGGCTTGGGAGTTCGGGCTGGTCTGTTCCCATGAGGCAGAGGGTCAGACTGATTTGCATATGGCCATGTCTGAACTGGGGTGGCGGAGTGAGCTAAAGAATGATGATGGATTAAACCCATATCAGTTGACTGGGGGTGAGTGCGTGCATTGTTCAACACTCCGTCCATCATCCCCTTTGGTTTTGCTTTGTTTGCCCTACGTTGGCAGGGTATGCCCAGACGTGGGTCCCTTGCTCACTTTGCCACTGGATTCAAGCTAGCCTGGCTGATGACGGCTGATTAGCCAGAAACCGGTCCCAGGATGCTTGTTTCCGGTCCAGGGATGGCATGGCTTGGCAGTTCGAGCTGGACTGTTCCCATGAGGCACAGGGTCAGACTGATTTGCATATGGCCATGTCTGATCTGGGGTGGCGGAGTGAGCTAAAGAATGATGATGGATTAAACCCAGATCAGTTGACTGGGGGTGAGTGCTTGCATTGTCATCACTCCGTCCATCATCCCCTTTGGTTTTGCTTTGAATTTTCAGACAGACAGGTGATTCATCACCAAGGATCAGGAGGTTAAGGCTGAAACTACTGTCTGCGCAGAAACTCAACTGAACCCGAAGATATACAGCCTTCAAGGCCAGGAGATTCTGTTCATCCCAAGAAAATATTTGAGCTCCCAAAAGATTCACACTTTCTTCTTAGTTCCACCCTGGCGGTTCAGATAGCATCTTGCCACCTGTTTGACCATTCTGAGAACTTCGTTGGATGCCTTCAGTTAAGGAGAAAAGGCTTGCACAACCTTACACACTTCTGCAAGTTCTCTCTAGTTGGATGGATGCAAAGTCTCCTTTTAGGATCATTGGCCATTTCTCTCCAAATCCCCAGGGATGGCTCCAGGACCGACATTCTGGTATCCTCAGTCAACTGCAATGGAGGAGGGAAATGGAGAGGAACTCCATTTGAAAGATAGTCTTCCCATAACCACCTGCCTAATGCCTCTTGGATTTGCCAGGTCACTGAAATTAGATATTCTTAATCCTGAGATCTTGAGAACTAGTGATGAAGCAGATGGTTCGCTAAGGGGTTTACATGACAACATGTCCAGGGGACTACTGTCATAGCTGCTGGCATTAGCCCCTAGACATGTAACCATCTTCTCACTCTCATAACAGACTGGTTTAGTAGATAAGACAGTTGAGTTTGGATTCCTGCATTTCTTGTTTGAGGAATAATGGCATGCCCCATGCCAGTGTCAAACTGGGCTTCAATAATCAACTTGATTTGTGCAGGACCAAGCTGTGGCATCTAAAAGTTAATAACAAACCCAAACTGCTGCAACACTTGGGTACCATCTGCACATTGTCTTGCAGCTTGAGGAGGGACAAAGCAAACAACAACCAGTCATCAAGATACAGGAAGATTGAACATCCTTTCATTTGAAGGTATGCGCCAACTGGAGCCAATACCTTCATGAAGACTCTGGGAGACGTCGATAATCCAAATGGCTGAGCTTGGAACTGGAAATGTCGTGCTCCCACTGCTTAACATAGAAACTACTAGCTCTCCAGATGAATAGGGATGTGAACAGAGGCATCTTGCAAGTCCAGGGTCACTAGGAAATTTGCTTTCGATATTAGTGAGATGAATGATTGAAGAAATATCATCCATAAAGAGACTATCAAGACATATTTGTTCAATGCTTTTAGGTTCAATACCGGATGGTGTCTCCTATCTGCCTTTGGAACCAAACAAAGAGTAGAATAGAACCCCTCTCTCTTCTGTTTCTCTGGGACTGGAATTATTTGTTCATCTCTTGGTACGAGGGTGACAGAATCTGGTTGTTTTGAGTTCTTTGAAAACCTGATGGAATATCGTCTCTGACAATCCTGAGCTCCCAAGTGTCTGAAACCTATTCCTGCTACTAATGGCAGAACAGTCTTAACCTCGCCCCAACCTCTCAATAACCATTTCTGAGGTTTTCCTGATTCTTGGGGTGTAAGCGGTCATGGCTTATTGCCAAATGGGGTGCCCTGACCTCTGGAACATTTGTCTTGAGACCTCAGTGGCTGCCTCTTTGCTAAAAATGTTTTATTGCTGGAGAATAGCTTAAGTGGCTTCTGGATTTTTGCCTTCTCGCCAGCTTTTTGGGCCATCCAGTTCAGCACCAAATAACTTCAGCATGTGATTGATAGCCTCTGAATAAGGGCTCCTTGACCTGCGTCCAATTTCCAGGATTTCACCTGGAGAAAACACTCTACTATAACTGCCTCCACCAAGGATGTAGCTGTTCACATGTTGTCAAAAGAACTGCTCCATTTTTACCAGAATTGCTGTTGAATCCTCATTTTCCTGGAGGCAACCACATAACTGTTGTAAGTCCCTAAGAAGAACCTGTGTAAGATGTACCCCCATAGGTTTTTGCCAAGTTGGATGCAATGTATGGCCTCTTAAAGGTATCTTCTACCTTCCAGTTGACTACATCGGCAACGTAGAGTCAAAAAAGGATATTGGTGCTAAAATAGGGTTCACTTTTGGTGTATGAGGAATAACTTCCTTGAAGCCCTGAAGGACATATCTTCCATTCAGAAAAGATGGGCTCGATGCGTTGTCAGTATCTTCCCACTCTTTAAATAACAGCTGTTTGATGACATTATGCAAAGGTAGGTCCTCCACCTGGACTCCAATCTCCTGCAAGTAAATGATTTCTTACTGAGACCTTTCTTCAAACCTCATTATCTCGCTGATATTTTTAAGGAGTTTATAAGTTGAAGACTCTGAATACATTTGCCATTTTTATTGTCATCCTGGTCCTCCTGCTCCACTAGGGCAGAATCTACTGCTTCCTTAATTAAGAATGCTAACAATAGAACTACCGCTGCCTCTCTGCTCCCACCGTGCAAGTGCTCACATGGCACAAGGCTGGGATACCTCAAACAGCTCTCAATGGCCCCATCACAATGCTTTGTAAGCTCCCCGCCCTAGCCAAAGACAGCAGTAGTGAGCACGTAAGCAGTCGGTTCAAATCGGACAGCTTTCTGTCTGAAGCATCACTTGGGCTTCTGCCATGCAGTTTCTCATCAATAATTTCATTGCAAGTGTTGCAGTGATATTATCAATGATGACATGAAAGATGTCATGAGTGATGTAATATGTGGGGTAGTTAGCTGTTCATGGCGAGGGCGCAAGTTAAAGTTACCTTATAGTACGAGTTATCGTTATTTGAGATAACAATAACTGGTGAATTTCAGTGGCTTTGAACATTAAAACATTTTTTTTAACTGCCGTTTTGAACGTTTAAAATTGCATTTGTTAATTGGCATTTTCCCCTAACTAGAAAGTAATTTAACCTGTTTTTTCAGTGACTTTCTAGGTTTGTTTTTTTAGGCAATGTGCCCAGTAGGGTCCCATGCACAGTTGTGGCCCTGGGCACAATTGGGGCCACATGCACCATTAGGGCTCCCTCCGGTGCACAGTTGGGGCACCTTTCCACTGGCATGGGGGACCCCACACAGCCAACCACGATGAGGCTCTGCTCTCCAATAGAAAAACATAAAGCTTCAGTCAGGAGTGTATAAAAAAAATATGGTAAGCTCTCCTGCTGTCATCAATTTAATGACACAGATTTACTTTCTTTTTTATATGATGCTGGGCAACTAACATGCTTTAGTTATGGAATGGCCTACTGAATGAATCTACCAGGCCAGTGTATTATGACCCGATAAGTGTATCATGGATTTCCTGTGGAAGTGAAACATACACAAAAGGAGTTGATTAAAAAAGTGTTTGTCCTGAAGAAGATGGAAAAAATATTCTATTGTCCACCGAAATGCTGTGTCCACAACCATCTGTGTTTTTTAATTTGTATAGATGAACGCATAACATATGTTTATAAATTTATGTGTATGATGCAATTACTATTTTTATGACTTAAATTTATATAAGATGTAAAGAGATAACTACAAGTTTGGGTTTTAATTTGTGATTTTATTGTATATGGGAATTATTGCAAAAAGATTTTTTAATAAAACAATTTAAATACACACACTTTTTGTACTTCTTATTATATGTAGAAGGACTGATAATATACACGTGTATGAGATTGTGACTGTTAGCTCTTTGATGTGAGGAGATGTCCATTTAGTTTTTAATTGAAGTGCCCACTTTGATTGTTCATAGACACACAAAAGGGAAACTAACCTTTTTCTAGTTCTAAGATGGCTACTGCTACATTGTTGATGATGTGGTGGCAGCCAATCCGATCTCTCCAAGAGATCTGTCGGTCCACGGATCCTTCGCGGCATGAAAAATACACATTTTCGAGAATTAATTGCTTAAAAAAACGACTGAACAGATTTACTCCTAATCATAAAAAGCCCTCTTTCTGGACCAAGATCTAGCTTTTTGCCAAATTTGCTGTAAATCCGTTCATGGTTTGGGCTGTAGCTGTGTCTACATGTCGATGTCCATTAATTATAAGAGACAATAACTGATGGTTGAAAACATCCAGGCTGATTAATCCTGTCACTACAGACCAGTGGTTCTTAACCTTTGACCTTCAGTTGACCCCGCCCCCACCCCCCAATGAATCACACTGAAAGCAGAGTTCCTCAGCTTAGATAATTTATATGATGTGACCCTCAAAACAATATATAAAAATACAGAACAAGCATACATTAAACACATATACAAATAATGTAATATTTAATTAAAAAACAAAACAAATATGCACACATTGAAATTTTAATAGGAATGTTGGAGCTTTTCAAAAATTATGATTTGTTTATAAAACTTGAGTTGATAGGCTAAAATGTAACATCTCACTTTCTGTTTTTTTGCTTTAACGCATACTGTCTTTTTTTCAGGACTTGCCAGTGCTGCTTCAGTTGAGGCTAATAATCTTTCATTCTCGATGCCATTTTCTGTACGTACCTTCATCCAACAAATCATGATGACCATAGCAACTTTATTTTTAGCAACCAGTTTAAAAAACTTTCAATTTTAAGTTGCTAAATATTTAGTCTGCCATTTTGGTGGCCAGTTAGATGTTGATTTTTCTTTTTTCTACTTCATAAAGTTTATGTTGTAAAGTGTTTAAGTAACATTGTAACATTTAACTGCTTGCAATTTGAATACTTGACTAGAGTTAGGTTATTGTTGTCTCCTTCAGAAGTAATAATAATAATAATTACATGTAAGGCACATCTGGAAGACGCATTATTTAAAAAATACCACCATTAAAACAGCAACAGCAGTTAATGGTTTTTAATGTTACATTTTTTATTGCAGACATACAGCAGCCACATATGGGTGCCGGAATATTTTCTTTTTTTTTGTTGTAATATATGCTTTCAAAAAATAAAAATAACCAGCGCACCAGTGTGTCTTGACCATGTTAATGACCCTGACCAGGGCCTGCTGGCTTTGCCAATGCTTGTTACCTTTGCTTCTCATCTCATAATTTGTAATACCCTGCTCTGGTCTTTGCTTGCTCTACAGTTACACATTGTGTCCACTTGCAGGAGCATCCTAACGCTTGGCACCCTCCGGAGCCAATGGGGTCCTACAGCTCAATTGAAGTCAGCGTACAGTGTGATAAACTCATTCAGGATTATGATATGTTCAATTTACATCAGTGTGCCAGTGAGCAGTGATGGCTGAGGTGCACTTTCACTTGACGTAAAAAGAAAGAACATTTGATCTTTCCGGAGAAAGTGATAAAACAGAGAAAGAACAGCAAATGTATTTCAATCATCAACTGTCCATCTGGGAAAATAATTTTAATGCGTAGGGTGTTTGCCTCAAGTCGATGGCTTATACCCCCTTGCTGAGTTGAGTTCAGAAATACAAAGTTACTGCGTTCAGAGCTGTGAATGGATTCTTGTCTGACTACAGGAAATATCATTTGAAAATGGAGTGTTAACAATTAGTATAAATGTATAAACAAAGAAGAGTGAACTGCTTGATTTCCTAAAGGTCTCATGGTAAGAAATAGGAAGTCATGCCCCAGAAGTCCCTGGGCCTGATTCATAAACTGCGCTTTGTAGTAAGTTTTGTAGTCCTAAATTAGTATTTGCAGAACTTACTATAAAGTGCTGATCACACACTGCACTTTTTTTTAGTAACAAACACTTTTGTAGTAACTCCCTCCCTTCATTATTCCCTATGGGAGGGTATTGCAGTACCAGTGGTTGGCTATCTGTAGTGTTGAACTTACTACAAAAGTGTAAGTTACTACAAGAATGCAGTTAGCGAATACCAAAAAGTAGTTAAATTACTCAAAAGTGTAACCTTACTCAAAAATGTAAGCTCCTTTTGCGAATTAGGCCCATGTATCTAGAATATTTAGTTTGATTTGCTGCCCATAGGTATGTGGCTAGTTACTTAGCTCTCAAGGAGTTGGTTAAAGGTGCCAAAAGATGTGAAACCTGCATGCTAATGCCCATAGGAACCGCTCTACCTTTTGGAGCAGTGGATAAGACTGATTTGCACATGGTTAGTCCTTGTCAACAGTGACACAGTGAAAAAAAGACAATGATTTAAGAGCAACACATAGCCATTACTAGTGGCTAATCAAGAATTGCATCCATCACGTTTTGTCAAAGAAGTGAGTGATGTAAGTGGGACAGGTATACCCAGACATGGACCCCATGTTCAATTGTGCTTCCTTGATGAGGTTCAAAAAGGCTGAAAGTTGTCTAGGGTTTCTTATGATCTATATAGAGGAAATGTGACCTAGCATTTTGGGCTAAACTACCTTTTTGGAGTGAAGCCAATGCGTAGCCTGTGTCTGTAGTGGCACAGTGAACAAAAAGTAGAATGGACCGTGGGTGTGGACCAGAGAAGTAATCATTGTCTCAGATTAACTTAATACCTTGTTTTCGATTTCTACATGTTTCTAAGAAAATATGTCCCATACCCTATGCTACTTTTATTTGTTGGCCACTGAGAAATAACTTGCAGTTTTAAAAAGGGATTAGGACGTTTTTAATCGCCAACCAGAGAATGACTAGTGAAGAACCTGAAAGTTACTTTCGGATTATTGGTCTTGAAAATACAATGAGGCTGAACTGTGACCTTTCCTAACCAGCACCCTTGGAACGGGGGACCAGGTTCAACAAACTGCAGAGATGTCGCTTTCTGGAAATAATCTCTATCCCTGTGCCCAGATCAAGGCCCTACATCACCAACCCTTCCTGGACTGTAGCATTCAAGAAACCGAGCTTTACTCGGAAATACATGTTGCATTCTTTATTCCTTTACCTTCTCAGCAAAAGAGCAGGTGTATTATAAAAAAAAAAAGTAGCCGGATCTTTCCATATCGCAGATCTTGTCCTTTATCTACCTCTGGCATGCCAGGGGGCTCCGGTGCCAGGTAGGTGACAGGTGCCCTCCTTTCATCAGAGAGCCGGGCCTGTCAGCGACCTCCAGCCCAGGCCGCTGTCCGCCATCTTGAGTGCCTGATCTCAGCTCGGGTTCCCTCCCCGCCGACAGCCGTCCGGTTCCCGCTCAATAATCCCTTCTCCGTCCGAGGTCTCCCCGCCCCGGGGGAATGTCTGATCTTTGGCCAACACCCTGGCACACGAAGAAGGGGCAGGAAAGAGGGCCTGACAGGGAGCTGAGCGACAAAGAGGTGGGAGCCGAGAACAAAACACCTTGTTATGGGCAAAAAGAAAATCCGTTTTCAAAAAGTATCACTGTCTCTTTGTACCCTCTATTCACCTCGATATTATATTTGTGCCGTTATGCTGTTGGCATATTTGCACAGACAAGCGGCCAAATATTAATCGCCCAGGCCTAGCACCAACTCTATGCTCAGACAGACAGACAGACAGCCCCCACACAGATGGTTACCCATCATGCCCTTTTTGTGTTGTTGTTCTGTCTGTCTCTCACTCAACTTGGATAGCCTCGTAAATCGAACAAAGGACCAAAGGATTCTGCATCAATATACTTGAAAAAGCACAAACTTACTCAAAAAGTGTTCACATGTTGTGTCCCCATAGTGCACTGGCCTCAGTGAGGCAATGCAGACATGCTGAATGCTGCAATAGTGCAGCCTTAGAACCACAACACTTGTGATGTACACACAGCAATAAAATCCAGCATTCCCCTACGAAGTTCCGGCCAAAGACCCTCGATCCTAATGTACGAGGTGCATTAATATTCTAATTTTGAGATTCTCCCATGCGGTGCCGTCAAAGTGCTCTAATGTCCTTCAATAAGCCGGCTTATGCACACAAACCATGCTCGCGTGGTTCATCTAGAGCATCCATTCTGGGCCTTCAGCGCTCCTACCATGTCAGTGCTGCCCTACCACTTCTCTGCCAAAGACCTCAGCACTGATCTGCTGAATGCATTAATATTCTATTAACATTCCAGTCTTCTTATTACCCTCACAGTTCTGCCAAAACACTCCAGGGTTGCCTTTTCGCCCCCTGTGTTCCATTTCTGGAGAGGAGCGGCCCAACCATAAGGGCAACGGGGCCCCACCCCTGACCACTTGCAAACATAAAGAGTGACTGCCCCCCCCCCCCATGACCACGCCCGAAACCTCGGCATCGTACTGGACTCCTCCCTCTCCATGACCCAACAGGTCAACACCGTCCCCTCTAGCTGCTTCAAAACCCTCCGCATCCTCTGAAAGCCCTTCAAATTGATCCCCCCCCCGGAATCAAGGAAGACAGTCACCCACGCACTCATAATCAGCAGACCGGACTACGGAAACGCCCTCTACTCTGTAATCAACAAGTCTCTGCTCCGCAAACTCCAGCCCATACAAAACACCGCGGACAGACTCATCCTCTGCGTCCCTCGACACGAACATATCACCCCACACCTGCGAAACCTCCACTGGCTGTTACTTTCAAGATGCTCACCCACACCTACACATGCCTCCACAACACCGGCCCGCAATACTTCAACAAGAGAATCTCCTTCCACGTACCCAAGAGAAAACTCCGATCCGCCAACCTCGCCCTCGCCGAAATCCTGCGCATCCGCAGAGCCAGAACAGGGGGAAGAGCATTCTCCTACATCGCGGCCAAAGCATGGAACGAGCTCCGATCAACATCAGACACAGCTTGAACATCTTCAGAAAGAAACTCAAGACCTGGCTCTTCGACTGCAACGGAGCTGCTTAACCCCCCCCCAGCACCTTGAGACCCTCATGGGTGAGTAGTGCGTTTATAATTCCCCTGATTGATTGATTGATTGCCGTGGTGTAACATGGGCCCCTGCAGCCACCGAGAGGCAGGGGCCCCTGAGCTCCAGGGGGCCCCCTCAGGATAGTACCTGGCTTGAGAGATCCTGATTGAGTCCAGAGGGGGGCCCTCCATGTACAATGCAGGGGGGGCCTCAAGTTTCGTTACAGCACTGAGTGTATGTCAGGCTGAGCAAAGGGTAACCTGCAAGACACTTTTTATGTTCAGGTCAGACAGCCAGGCGTTAGACATGCACTATATGCGCAGGCGCCTGGCTGCCTGAGTTGAACTTTGCCAAGCTGACGATTTCACAGCCCTGTGGGTGTGATATCCCCCGCCCCTACAAAGTGCCTTAAGGTCCTCCCCCTCATAATGAGGGAGAGTGTCCCTGATTACCCCGGACCAGGGCATTTCAGTTTCAAGCCCTGAAGTGTTCAGGGCCATGTGTCAATCAGTGACACCTTGTCACAGAGTGTGGTGGGGTCAGCAACTCTCATTGACCCCCTGTGTGAAAAGTAAGGGACTGCTGTCTCTTCTCAGTCAGCCAAAGAGAGGGGGCGGCAACCCCAACTCTTCAGGAACCTTGGAGGCTTTACAGCAGCAGCTCAATATATTTTGTTTATGTTTAGTGTGTTCATGTGTGTGTGTGTGTATGTATGTATGAATGCTGTATATTAGTGCATGCCTGCTGTGAATGTGTGTTTGTGTGTATGTGCTTGTGAATGTATGGATGTGAGTAAGTGTGTATGTAGGAGAAGTACAAGTATATATGTGTGTGTGTGGCCAGTGCAGGCTGGGCTCAAACTGAGATGGCATGGTGCCCAAATTAACGATGGACTGTGATGTGGCCCCAGTGGCTAAGATTAATTCAAGCACCTTCCACCCATCACTTTTTTGTATACTTTAGTGTGTCGTTCTAAGTGGGATAAGTATGCCCAGACGTGGGTCCCGTCACGTGCACACTGTGTCAATGGAACAAAGCTATAACTGCCTGATGAGCCCTAATCAAGGTGAAACCGATCCTGATTTGCCTATGTTCCGGTTCAGAGAGGCTCTGGCTTGGCAGTTCAAGCTGGACTGTTCCCATCAGAGAAGGGTCAAGATTGATTTGCATATGTCTGGGTCCTAAAAGAGGTGGCATGGTGAGCAAAATAGCGATGGAATGGGAAGTAGCCTTGAGTGAATACTAGTGGGTGAGATTAATTTAGTCATTCCATCCTTCACTCTTCCGTATACATCATTTATGTTACAATCAGTTTTGTTATCCTCTGCTATATCACTGGTAAGTGGAGGTGGGCAGATAGGCAGAGTTCAAGCTTCAAGTTAACTACCACACTTTTAATAGCTTTGGCTCATGCAAACGAGTTGGATTTCTCCTTGGATCTTATAGTGGAACATTGAAGGGTGGGGGAAAACTTAACTCTGTAGTTGACCTAGACTTGTTCAATTGTCAGGTTGTCACCATAAATTCTTATACCACAATGCTGCTTTGAGAGCTGGCAGAGGTCTCCATCACTGCCCTCACAATCACTGCACAATCGGCATTTGACCAAGTTGAATGGGGATTTCTGTTCTATATTGTCCTATTGATGGGGACTGGATAACAGTTTTACAGCTGAATCCATGAATCACTCCTCCAAGCCATGCGTTAATAGTACTTATTCTCTTGCATTCCCTTTACCAAACGCTACAAATAAGAGATCGTGGTTATTACCCTTATGTTTTTCTTTCAACTCTTTAGTGCCTCCTTCCAAACTATTCAACCCTGCTCTGTTCCACGAGAGCGGCTATTTAAACTCTCCCCGGAAAAGTCACTTTTTGCTTGTGATGACAAAATGGCATTTTTGCTCACATTTCAATACCTAACATCTCAAATGGGAAATATTATAGATCATTTTTTTGTTTCGGTCCTAAATCAACAACCTTTTTCTGGATCCTTAAATTAGTAAATTAGTTTCTAATTGTCTGATGGATTTTATAGGCTTCCAATTGGTTTGCAGCAGAGAAAAGGATCGCAATAATCTGAATGAGGAGAACCATGGGGGAAAGTACCCAAATGGCTATAATATGTTGGAGGAAATTAAAATCTTTTCAGACAGTAATCTTACTGCAAATCTCCTTCTATGCTTTCAGTTATCCTAGTTCACACCTCTTGCTTGTGCAAGAAGGTCACTTTATTGTTGGTTTATTTTCCTTTTGCTAATTAATTTTCTAGAATACTTTGCAGGGAGCATTAATTGCTCAGGGACAATTTTTCATACTGAGACTTTTGATGTGGCCTGTGGCCGATACAATGGGGTTTCATACCCTGTATTATTGTTCAGACAATGAAAAAACCTATCTCATAAATTTGGCTTTTCATCTCTCACTCATGTAAGAGTCCCCAAGACCAAACAACTGATATGTCGACAGTAGGGACTGTTTCTATTTATTGATGCATTGCTTCACTATAGGATGAATATGTTAGCACACATTCCCTCAATGCTCACCCGGTCAAACCTAAGTGGCATATCATCAACATTCACCACCTTGCAAACCAAGTGTGAACTTCCAAATTTCAAATTATTTACCTTTTAAAAATTCATCTCGGTATACTGGAACCCATTACACAGGTATAACTTTGAATGGGTTGCAAGGACTGTTCTGCAAGTCAGGAGATACCCCACACTTCTATAGAATCATGCATCAACTTTAACAGTATTAAGATTATATTTTATTAGTAACGTGGAAATGAGATGCAATGTTTCCCCTGATAGGTGAACCGCAAGTAGGTGGAAGCTATAGAAGGTCCAAGCTGCGCTGGGTGGATCTTGCTCTTCTTAGGCATGGCACGTCAGTGGGAAAAAAAAAATTCGAAAGTCCGCCTGGTTGGGCTTCACTGTTCTTAGGATGGACATGAAACATGGATGGAAGTCCTAAATGCCACAAGGTCTGACTGGTTGGGTATGGCACATGGGTGGAGACCAAAGAATGTCAAAGGTACACCTGGCTGGGCTTTATGCTTCTTAGGACGGACATGGGACATGGTTGAGTGCTAAAAAACCTGCAATGGTGCATGGTGTGCATGGTGCCTTCGTTGTAAACAGGATTTTTTTTGTGCAGGAAGAAGCACCTTCCGGCACAAAAACAATCCCTTGAGGCAGCACACACAGAAATAGGAACAAACTAACTCCACTGGGAAGGCGTAGCAGTTTTGATGCATTCCCAGGTCTACCATTAATGGTAAATGTGAGACTGTATCAAAATCTATGAGTGTTGCTTGGGAACACCCATGCACCACCCATGGAACGCCTCCCTTGGGCAGAGTAGCACAATGCAGCGATTTACGCTGCGTTGCCTTACTTTGGATTTAGCAAGCCACTCAGGCACGGTGGCCGGTATAGCTCGCGGGTGGGGGGGCAGGGGCGGTGGAGGCGGAGCTTGCGGGATGCTCTTAAAAGAAAAATAAAGCGTACCTTGCCACCGCCGGGTCTTCTCTCCTGCTGCCTGTGTTCGACTCCAGGTCGGAACAGGAAGCACGCAGCCAGGCTCCCACCCCTAAGCCATTCACAACGCTCCAATAGAGTGTTGTTGGAGTTGGTCTGAGCGCCCAGTCAGGGGCTGTACAGGTGGGCATGTCCTCCATACAGGCTGCAATGCGCAATGGTGTGCACATGACTGTTTTGGGTGGCCTGAGAGGGCCGACCAAACAGTCATTGCGCACAGGAGTGTCTATCACTCCTCCCCTTCAGCTCCCCCCGCCCGCCCCCTCATGCACTGCTGCAGCAGGAGGAAAAAATAAAATGATAACATTCAGTTATTATCGTTGTATTTTTTTCCTTTCTTTGCTGCTCCTGGCAGTGAGTCGACGCTTCTCCGCCTTAGCGGAGGAGCCGCCACTGTACTCACGGCATGGCTGATAAATCTATCTTAAGGGTTGCATCATGCATGTACACCTTTGCGTGGTGCAAAACTGATGGAACCCTTTAATAAATATGGCCATTGGTCCTTTTCTTGACGCCTCTCCTTTGTTCGTAAACCACATTATTGCAAAGCAGAAAGACTACTCCTAAGTAAACAAAGCCTCATAACTTTACCAAACGTAAACTGCATGCCAACATGAAGGAATTTAAGCCTTTGACTGTATTTATATAAAAAATATATATGAAATGTACATGAAAACCTAAAGCTCCTGCTCTGGGACCATTTTAACTGCACTTTTCAAGCATTTCGGAAAAATCAGTAGTAGCATAAATGCTTACAACATCTCTTAAAGGCAGGCTATTGGTTTATGTAATTACATACATCACCACCCATTTTATGTCGGATCTGTCCTGTGCACTTGAGGAGCTGATTGTGTGGTGCAGGAGCATCAATTCAGAACAAGCATTGGCAATGCCAATAGGTCTGGCTTTAAATGAATGTTGCATGGTAATGTGAAGTATCACAAGTAGAAAGAATGGGAATGGATATGTAATTGTGTAGAAGCAAAGAATTTTCAAGTCAAACCTAAAAGTTCATGTAGCTTAATGACTGCTTCTCTCCCATCTGTGCTGATGCCAGTGAAAAACACCATAACTTATCTAGTTATCTGAGACAATTTAATAGCATTTTTTGTGCCCTTTTCAACCTCAGGCAGTTAGATAAGTATACAAATTGATCGCAGCCGCGGCCGGCAGTGGGAGTACCAGCAGGGCGGTGACGTGGGGAGGGGGAGGGGCAGGGTGGGGGCTAGTAATGCATGGATTATGGAGTTTTACAGGTGAGTAAACATTTAAATAAATAAAAAAAAAGGTTGCGCGCACTGCATCGCATTTGGGGATGCAGTGCACTCAACAAAATTTGTTTTATTTATTTAAATGTTTACTTACCTGGGAAGCTTCATAATCCATACATTACTGCCCCCCACCCTGCCCCTCCCCACGTCACCGCCCTGCTGGTACTCCCACTGCCGGCCGCGGCTGATTGATCGAAGCTGTGTGGAGAGCAAGCACTTTTTTGTGGACGCAAACAAATTCTGCCCAATCTAAACATGTACTATAGCTCCCAACATGTGGGCGGAGCCAAATTCCCTCTCCTTCTGTTCTCACATAATTGTCTGACAACAACCGCACTGTCAAGCCAGACCATAAAACTGCCAGGGGCAGTGGCATTGAAATCTTTGACCCCATTATGAAACTGCTTGGGTTGGCTGAATGTCCCTTTTTTTCTTAACCCCTCACCAGCTTCCTATTTGCTGCTGTTGAGCTAGGGGAATGGCAAGGTGTGGAATCTACAGAAGGCTGTAGCGAAGCAAGGATGCAATGGGCCCTTGTCCAAGCAAGGGAAATGGCACCTTTTAGTGTAATTGACGTAGTAAATTACAGCAATTATCAGGATTTAACGGACCCCTCAGTGCTCTGGATGCCTTAGAGCTCTGGGCCCAGGTGCACTGCACCTGCTTCACCAATGGTAGCTACGCACCTGCCAACCATGAACAGACTTTCACTATGTGAAAGATGAAATAGTGTCTTAGAAAGAGGGCTAGGCCTCCTGCCCTCCTGGAACCACATCAACGACGATGACACTACCAAAATCATGAACACCATCCACTCCGACTCACCATCAGACCCCTGCCGTCATCACATCTTCAACAAAGCGAGCTCCATCATCACACCCCAACTCTGGAAGATCCTCAAAAGCTCCTTCGAGACTGCCACCTTCTTGGAGAGCTGGAAACACGCCGAGATCACGCCCTACTCAAGAAACCCATGGTGGACCAAAAGGATCTCAAGAACATCTGGCCCATCTGCCTGCTCCCGTTCCCAGCAATAGTCATTGAGAAGACTGTCAACAGGCAACTGACCAGCTTCCTCGAGGAGAACAACACCTGGACTCGTCCCAATCTGGATTCCGCAGCAACCACAGCACTAAAACCGCCCACATCACCACCACCGAAGACATCAGGACCCTGCTGGACAATGGCGAAACCGTGGCTTCATCCTCCTGGACCTCTCTGCCGCCTCTAATGCCGTCTGCCACCACACCCTACGCACACGCCTTCACGAAGTAGGGATCCACGTCAAAGCACTGGACTGGATCACCTCCTTCCTCACCGGCAGAACCCAGAGAGTCCACCTCCCCCATTCAGATCCGAAGCCACCAAGATCACTTGCGGCGTACCCCAGGATCATTCCTCAGCCCGACCCTTTTTAACGCCTACCTGGCACCACTCGCCAACATCATCCGATCGCACAACCTCAACATCATCTCATACGCCGACGACACCCAGCTGATCCTCTTCCTCACCAAGGACCCCGCCAGCGCCAAAACCACCTCCACGAAGGAATGAAGTCCGTCTCCGAATGGATGAAGAACAGTCTCCTGAAACTGAACTCTGACAAGACGGAGGTCCACATCCTCAGCTCTACCCCCTCCGCCTGGGACGACTCCTGGTGGCCGGCCATGCTGGGTGCTGCACCAACACCCACCGACCACACGTGCAACCGGGGTTCGTCCTGGACTCATCACTATCAATGACCCAGCAAGTCAACACCATGTCCTCCTCCTGCTTCAACACCCTCCACATGCTTCGCAAAATCTACAGATGGATCCCCACTGGAACCAGAAGGACGGTCACTCAAGCCCTCGTCAGCAGCAGGCTGGACTACAGCAACGCTCTCTACGTGGGAACCACGGCCAAACTCCAGAAAAGACTTCAACGCATACAGAACGCCTCCGCACGCCTCATCCTCGACATCCTCCACCACAGCCACATCACTGCCCACCTGAGAGGCCTGCACTGGCTCCCCGTCAACAAGAGGATCACCTTCAAGCTCCTCACCCACGCTCACAAAGTACACCACAACGCCGGACCAACAAACCTCAACAAACGACTCACCTTCTACACCCCGAACCGCCAGCTTCGCTCCGCTGACCTGGCCCTAGCCACCGTTCCACGCATCCACCGAACAACCACCGGCGGCAGATCATTCTCCCACCTCGCCGTAAAAACATGGAACCCCCTCCACATCCACCTGCAACAGACCCAGGACCTGCTGACCTTCAGGAGACTTCTCAAGACCTGGTTGTTCGAGCAGTAGCAGCATCCCCCCCACCCGCCCCTTAGCACCTTGAGATCCTTACGGGTGAATAGTGCACTCTACAAATGCTTGATTTATTGATTGATAGGGGGCATGTATAAAGTAAATAAAAGCCGGAGGTATTATATACAAACATTGGGTGTTGGCTTTAGGGGAGAGTGACGTAATGGAAAGTGGCAGCCTCTTCTAACCTTCTCTTCCCAAAATCGTGGCCTCCTATGTCCAGGCAGGTTTAAAACCCTGGAAATAAAGATTAACCCTTCCAAGTAATATTGGCACTTCACTGGGAGACTGTGTGAAGAGTGTTGATATTGTGTCAAAAACTGTGGCACCGCCAGAGCTGACCTGCTCTAAAAGTCCTCTTTACTTTCACAGCTGATGCTAGCTTCATGAGCCTTGAAACTAAGGACAACACGAGCAATGCCCCTGGTGCCGAATGGCAAACAGCTGATATGTTAGCAGATGCTATCCCTATCTAGCCTTAATTGACACCACACCGTTTTGATATTAGTGAAGATGTGCAGAAATTTAATTGATGGCAGGAGAGTGTTTCCAATTCCCTCCGTTCTCTGCTTAATTTATTTTGCTCAAGCATATGCAACTCTTTGTATACACCTCTAAAAATACAATGTGGCACCAGGAACAATTTTCACCCCCTCTCCATCCAGGACACCGGACTGTAAAATACATTTGTCCTCTCAAAGCATTCCTGTGTGGTGGCAGCAGTGGAAACAGGAACTGAAAGGTGTGTGGGAGGGTGTACTGCAGCACTGGCCAAAAGCAGTTTGCTGTGACAGTGCCCCAGAGACTTGACAGGTGGAAGGAGCATACATCTTAGGACATTAAACTCATTTTTGGTTTCTTCATATACTTTCCTCCTGCTATAGAGAAAAGGGTGGAAAAACTGCACATGCCCTCACAACTGGCTCTAAGCCCTGCCTGCTCACACAGTGCCACAATGTGTTACACAATATTGGCTCCCTTTACACAGTCACCACGTAGATGAGCTGAACTCATGCCGAGGCAAGGAAGATGGCCTGGATCCTCCTGCACTGAGTAGGTCACCAGTTTGTCTTTGTAGCACTAATGAGGTGAAACCTTTTCCCAGATAGTGGTAATGTGTTAACATTTCAAAATAACAAGGTCATACTTACACTAAGGGGTATATGTACAAGAACTGCAGATAACTAGCGTTAGCGTTAGTTAGTCGCAGCTTTACTAATGCGGCCTAGCCCCAAAAACTATCGTCCTGCTAGTGATGTATTAACAATATGTCACAAGTCAGCATCGTGTCTCCATGCGACCTGCCAGACTTTACCACCAGGTAAGGGCGATCACCGACACCTCAATGTCTACCGCCATGGCACAGCAAATCCACAGCACCTCTACCTCGTACTCCGGCTCACAGGGGCAGGCCAATTGAGGCCTCTGGCCCCAGGAACTGTCCCCGCTTTCAAGGTTTTGGCTGTCATGGTGTTGCAGGAATGGTGCTATGAAAAGTGATGCATCACAGGTGGGTGTATGGGGGACTAACCCTTAGTGGACTTCCTCTTCCCACAGCACTGCGCCGCCTGGTTACTGAGACTGCTGTCCCCATCTGCTGCTGCTGGTTCCTCTGACCTGCAGGTCAGGTGTTCGAGTCCATCCTCCACCAGCAGACTCCTGCCTGCGCCACATCCCTGGTGGTCCAGTGGTAGAGCGTCCCTGCTCTGCAGCTTGACTGCCCTCCTGAACCTCTTTTCAGCTGTTCCTGTTCCTCTTTCTGCTCTTCTCCGTTGCTTTTCCTGTGCTTTTTAGCAGTTCCTTTTTCTCTATCTTCTCCCTCATTGCTGCTGCAATCCCCAGCATCCCCACCCCTCCAGTGTCCTCTCCTGCGTTTCCCGCCTCCCAGCTGTCCAGGCCCCTGCAGCACTACCTAAAGGTGGACGCTGTGCATGCCACTGGTGCACCGAAGGCAAGCCAAAGGCAAGCCCGTCTACGTCTGTCTGCCCCTGTACTGCGCCAAGCACCAAAGACCCTGCCATTCGGACACTCCACCACTATGACACCAGCACCCTCCTCGCTCTCAACCCTGGATGTCACGCAACCTGCCATCTAGCATCACCAAAGAATACCCTTGCACCCTGCACCTGCCGAAACTCCAAATACACCGCCTGCAACATCAGCACACCAGTACAAGAACTGCTGATAACTGGCATTAGAGTTAGTTAGCAGCAGTTTTCTTAATGCGGCCTAGCCCCAAAAACTATTGTCCTGCTAGCGATGTATGTACAATATGGCGATAGTAACAGCTGCTAACACTAGCGTCAAGGTGATAAAAATGTTGATGTTAGTGAGAGAAAAGTGACCAAAGGCTCATTAGTGGCAAAAAAACTCCTGTTAGTCAGCCCAACGTAACCTTTTTTTCTCTAGAGGCAAAAGTAGCCTATAAGTTCACCTCCAATGAAAAATAGGAAATAAAACCAATGGAATACAGAATTGAGCAGTCAGGGCCAAGTACAGCATAGATCATCAACCCCCCTCCCAAATTCCCCAACATCCAGGATGACCATCCAGAGTCCCAGGGGAAAAGGGAAATGTAGATTCAGGGCTACAGTTATGAAACGAGGAGCATCACTGGGAAAAAACCAGTAATGCATAATTTTCATAGCACCCTTCCTGCAACACCATGGCAGCCAAAACCTTGAAAGCGGCCTCGATGGGCCTGCGTCTGTGACCCGGAGTACGAGGCAGAGGTGCTGTGGATATGCTGCGCCATGGCAGTAGACATTGAGGTGTCGGTGATCGTCCTTACTGGTGGTGAAGTCTGGCAGGTCACATGGAGTCACGTTACTGACATCTGTGAGAAGACCGCCTGGCGCACCTTGGAGCTGTGAACGGCAGAGGCGCTCCTGCGCACCAACATAGGGAGGTCTGCATCATATACCAGGCGCCACCACTACACTGGGGTGCACAAAGGAGATTACCAATGGTAGGCTGCGCCTCTCTGCATCACAGGCCGGAGGATGTTGCGCAGGCCGGATGCTGTGGAGGATGAAGCCCCAGAGCTGTGCTGCAACTTCACGCCTAAGGGTGCCCTGTTGCATCACCTGCATTGGCAGGTTCCCCAGTGGACTTTGCGGTGACTGCTGTACCCAGGCTTGTGAAATCCCACCTGGCTGAGGCTCTTGCTGGCTGAGTCACAGATTTGGAGAGAGTGCAGCGCATTGAGCACCGGGGTCAATGTCCAAGTGAGGAGAAGGTGGAACACATAGTGGAGAATGCCAGGGAGCGATTTGGGCCTAGGCCTAGCGCCAGTGGGTGATGCACGCCGTGCCCTGAGTAATCCCTGCGTGCGACTGACCTACATCGCCAAGGGCACCGCACAACACTGGTGGGAGACTCCACTAACTGGCTCAAGTTGCTGAGATCAGCCATTGATAGCAGTGGGTATGCTGCTTGATATGCCGTTACTGGCTGGGGAACTGGGAAACACCGACTCTGGTCGCCACTGTTAAATCTGAAGAGGCAACCGAGTGGTGCTGCCTTTCCTTGCCCCCTGTTAGTTTGCTTTTGTGTGTATGGGGGACTAACCCTTAGTGGACTTCCTCTTCCCACCGCACTGCGTCGTCTGGTTGCTGAGGCTGCTGTCCCCATCTGCTGCCACTGGTTCCTCTGACCTGCAGGTCAGGTGTTCGAGTCCCTTTTCCACCCACAGACTCCTGCCCTCACCACATCCCTGGTGGTCCAGTGGTAGAGCGTCACTGCTCTGCAGCTTGACTGCCCTCCTGTTCCTCTTTTTGGCTGTTCCTGTTCCTCTTTCTGCTCTTCTCCGTTGCTTTTCTACCTTTGTCTTTTTTATCTTTGCTTTGTTTGGCTTTGTTTTTCCTGTGCTTTTTTGCATTTCCTTTTACTCTATCCTCTCCCTCATTGCTGCTGTGATCCCCAGCGTCCCCACCCCTTCCAGTGTCATTTCCTGCTTTTCCCGTCTCCCAGTTGTCCAACCCCCTTGCAGCACTACCTAATGGCGGACGCTGTGTGGCCATGCACAGTGGGCATGCAACTGGTGCGCCGAAGGTAAGCCAAAGGAAAGCCCTTCTACGTCCGCCCGCCCCTGTACTGCGCCCAGCACCAGAGAACCTGCCTGTCGGACACCCCCGTCGCAGCTGGATCAAGGCCACTTAAGACCTTCTAGTCCCCTCAGCTACACCACTCTGCCAATGCTTACAGACGCAAACACCACAGCTCGCAACCTCCACTGATTGATCTCCAACTGCGCTGACACCCTGGCATCCCTCAAGAAAAGACCAGGCAAACAACACTCCAAGAAAAGCCAACTGGTGCAAACCCGCCCTCCACTAGTCCAGCCGCACGTGCAGACGTCTCGAGTACAGATGGAGCCACAACATCAATCGACTCTGCAACACCGTCACCCTTGCACAATGGCGCAAGGGTGCCTGTGTTGGCATATGGCAGCCATTGTGCGCCATCGTAGAGGATAAAGACAGGGGAGCTTAATCCTGAGCCCCTTCCGGCAGTTTAACGCCACAAGTGCGTTATTTTCTTGATGTACTTGCAGCGTGAATCTTGTACCACGTTGCGCCGTATTTGCAAAGTGAGGCATGTAGGCATATGCGTGACCTTGTGAAGCCATGTTCCACATTATACCTGCATCTGGTATGATGTATGCAGGGTGGGCGTTCCCACGCAACAAACCCTTATAGGACTGGCACAGTGAAGTCTCTCAGATTTCACTGCGACAATTCTAGGACACCACTGCATCAAAACTTTACACCTGCCTCATGGCAGACATAAGGGTGACGCCGTGCCATAGGGATAGGCTGGCCCCATGCTTTGCTGGAGTTTCGTCATGCTTGCAACACAATTGTAGAAATGCAGGACTTTAGCGCTGCCAGATACGTCAGTATTCCAGACCTATCTGTCATTGATTGCGACATGGAGCACCATACATTGAATATGGCACTTCCATGATGTTGTAAGGATGGCACAGTGAAAAGTTTTGCAACGCTGTTTTGTCACAGAGATCCAACACTTTTCCAGAATGAGGTTCAGGAATGCACCCAATCTTATTGATAGTGTGCATTGCTGTCCTTTTGTTTTGTTGCAGAGCACTGCAGCAACATTCCTTGCAGCGCTGTCCAGCACCAAAACCTCTGAAATGAGGCCCCAAGTGTTTGCACCAATTTTAAGACCAGCTATTTTCCGGGCTTAAAAAACTGTCTAACTAGCCTTAGCAGCAGTTTTGGTGGGTTATCGCTGTATGGGAATTTAATTGTAAATATCTCAAAGTGGGGATAGCGACACTTTTTGCACGGGAACGCCCACCTTGCATTTAATTCTCGTTAAGTCCCGGTAACAGAAGTTGGAATCTTAAAAAATCATGTGTCTGCCGGAAAAGTGCCACTAACTGCAGTTAGAGGCAACTTGTATATACGACGATTTAAAAAAAAGCTGATGTAACTTCAAACAATTGATGATATGATGGCGTTAAGTTCTTGTACATATGCCCCTAAATGTGCCGCAATATGCTACATAATTTGCCTTCTTTTGCCACATAACTCTCTCACCCCTGCCACATAATTTGGTCCTTCCCTGCCGCATAATTCCAGTGGCTCTGGGAAAAGCCAATACTTGCACTTATATTGACTAACGGACCCCACCTACCAATATCTAGTAAGAGATGTGAAAGCCCTCTAGCACTTCAGTAGAAGCCTAAGCAAGTGCACGTTTTGTTTTTGTGAAGTGTGGGGATGCTGGCTGGGGGAATGGGTCGAGGTCCCTATCAGACATCGGTATATGAAGCTCTTCCCCCTCCAAAGCTTTTCCTTTCCCACACCATGAAATGGTTTATGAAGTTGTCAAGAGTGACCTCTTTCTTTTAAAAGTTGTGGAGCCTTGGCACAGGAAGTGAGGTCTTATCATGCACCTCTTACTCCAAGTTTCAAAATGGACTAAACAATAAATAAAAATGGGCACATTTCTGTAGAAAAATTATTTTAAGGAGGAGCTATGTATCGAGTGCAAATTATATTGATTAAATCATAGCTTTTTTTCTTCAATGTACCTATCAATCAACGCCATTAAAATAGGCAAGGAAGAACAAATGTCAATTCCAGTGCCTTCTATATCTTTGAACTCACATTGATAACCGGTCAAGCGTTCGGCCTTCTCTTTCTATAGGACATCAACTACCCCCCCCCAACCCGGTCTTCTATTCAAAAGATGCAAGTTCATCTCGGTCATCTGAATAAAGGTCTATAATTCCTCATCTGTACTAAGGAGGGTTTATTATCATCAATTCCTCCCTGCTTGATTATATCCTGAACACAGTGACTGTGAGATTCAACATGCAGAGACCCAATCAAATCTGATAGGCGGTCGCTTTTAGGCAACCTTGGCCTAAAGACTATCCCCCAGATTCATCATTGTCCCGTTTTACGAGTCCTTAATAGCGATTATTAAGGAATCGCTATTAAAGACTCGCAAAACGGGATTCATGTAGAAATCGCAATTTTATTTGCGATTTGTACAGCTTCCTTATGGGGAGTCATTCCTTATTTGCGATTAGCAATTTGCTAATCGCAAATAAGGATGCGATTTCAAGGGTGCCAGTGGTGTCCAAATGACACCCTGTAGCACCCCTGAAATGTAAATGTAGACTGATGTTGCGCACACACATGTCCAAAGGACATGTGTGTGTGTAATATACAACTTAGAAAAATGCACAAAAGTGTATTTTTCTAAGTTTTCGCTATTTACCACGAAGTCAGACTTCGCGGTAAATAGCGGCCAAAAATAGCGATTTCGCAATTTTTAAAAGGTTCATGAATAGCATTTAAGGAATCTCAAATTGAGATTCCTTAAATGCGATCGCAATTTGATAAATCGCAATTATTTGCGATTTTTCAAATTGCGAGTTCATGAACCATTGATGAATCTCAAATGCCATTTTTGCGGGCGCAAACGGCCGAATTTTGTGATTCGCACCGTTTGCGCTCACAAAAATGCTTGATGAATCTACCTATCCAATAGGAGCACACCACTACTGGGCACCTATTGGATAATATGCTTCTTTTAATTTCTATAGCGCAAAGATGTTTTTTTGGTGATAGCAGCAGTTCTTAACACATTATTAAAATAACATTGGAGGTGATGGAGGAATCTATGAGGAAAGCACTATGTTTTGACCATTTGCTTAAGACCGTGAGGAAGGTCCGGTTTGGGCCTGAAACGCCTGTGTTGGCAGGCAGAGAAAGAAATATTGAAATGCTGCTGTAATTAAAGAAGTGAACTTTTAACAAATCCTCCATTTGAACACATATCTATTGTGAGCTTCTGTGCGGTGTGAGCTTCTGAGTTGGGGTGATCCATATCCACATAGATACCGTGAAGTCCTAAGGTGGTTGTCAAAACCCGCTGCTGCTTTCTAGCACTGTAGACAGAGAGGACTTGGGTGCATAAACATTTTGGTATTCACAGAGTTCTGACAAGAGAATGTTGATCAATTATATAAGCTCTACATTCTCTTAAGGCAGACCAGCTGCTCAGCACACTTTCAGGGCCTTCAAAATGCCAGTCAGACTGAGATCTCTAAATGTGGTGGGCTCTAAGTCCACAATGAACACTGTCCCGGGCACACGTGGTGAGGGTGTGACAATGGTATTAGAGTCACATTTGAATCACAGTATGCAACGGTCGACACCAGTGTAATGTTTGAAGAGATATTTTAATGAAGTAACGAATGAATTCAAACAAACAGCCAGCCGACACTTGTTTCGTCACACGGAGTTGCCTTGTAACTCTTCAGGGCTGTGTGAGGTATGTGATGAAAAGAAAAAAGCGAGGTTCCTCAGAGCCGGTGAAAATTCCAACCCGGCCAGAGGTATGTGGTGGTCTTGATCGCGGATGCTAGGGTACAGAGACACCTATTTTGGTGGAAGAAACAGTGGTAGTGCCACATGCAGGTAAGAGCTGCGAGCGCAGAGGTGTAAAGAGTTAATTGAGCACGCCGACTCGAAATGCAAATGTAATTACTTTTATTTTCCGGAGCGCCGGGAGAAAGCTCCTCTCACTATCGCGGTCGGCGCTGATATAAAATGGCCGCCTTCCGCTTCCTGTCCCCTGCTTCCTGTTCCGGTAGCAGGACACTAGAGCGCTACCACATATCTCCCCCCTTTATGCAATCAACAATTATTACAAAATATAGTCCTTACTTCCAGTTCATTTCATAGTCCTTGAACCTTTCAGGTACCTTCACCATCCTTCCGACTCTGGTTCTCACCACTTCACCATTACCTTCTCCTTCCGGTTCTTCTCTGCCTGAACTTTGTCCTACTTCATCTCTTGTTTTGTCCATCACTTCCTCATTGCCTTCTCTCTTGTCCACTCTCTGTGTTCTTGCTCTCGTCTCACCTTCTCCTTCTCTGTCTTCCACTTGCTGCACTCCTTCTCCTACATTCTCATTTCTCCGTCCGCTACCTTCTCTCTCTCCTTCTTCTCCTACTTGCTCTGTACTTTCTTCCGCCTCATTCCCCCATCTCAATATCTTGCTGCATTTGGCCATGCGGTCCTGTGACCACACCTTTCCGTCGCTGAGCAGGGCGGACCGGGCATATGGTTCCAACACTTGCAAAGGTGGTGAAAATTTACTTTCCCCTTTCTTCTTTAGGATGTCCAATTTCACTCTTACCCAGTCTCCCTTTCTGATTCAACTCCTTGAACGTTGTGTTTCTTGTTGAAGTGCTTCGTATATACTTCTTGTGCTTTCTCCAGATTTCTTCTGACCACGGCCGGTGACCATTTGCTTTTCACAACTAATTTCCTCCATGCCGTGTTGTCCTTCGTGAAGGCTTCTCTACCTCTCAACACCTTAAATGGGCTGTATCCCGTGCTTCCTGGTGTGATGCGATAAGCCCAGATCATTTTTTCCACTTCCTTCTCCCAGTCCATTCCATCGTTGATGGCCGCCTGAATGGTGCCCATGATCACCCGGTTGAACCGTTCCACTTGACCGTTACCGGCAGGATGGTAGATGGGCGTATGTTTAACCTCTATGCCGTTCCTTGTCGTGAAGGCTATCCACTTCGCTGATGTGAACTGCGGTCCATTATCACACGTGATAATTTCAGGAATGCCTTCCCTGACGAATGTGGTATGTAAAAATCGCACCACCGCGTCAGTGTCCACACTTTCCATAATCTCTACCTCGGGCCATTTGGAATATTTATCAATGAGAACCACTATACTCTTCTGTGTCCCTTCTTTGTTGAGGACGGGTCCCATAATGTCCACAGAAACCATTTCCCAGGGCCCATCCGGCACCGGAAATTTTCCTAACGGTGGCCTTAACATGCTCTGAGATTTATCAGCCTTGGCGCATGACTCACATCGCCGCACATGTCGTTCTATCTGCGCGTCAATGGCTGGCCACCAGTACGCTTGTCTGGCACGGGCTTTGGTCTTGGTGATGCCCTGGTGTCCTTCATGCAGTAAGTTCATTAGGTGCTCCACTATGCTCTGCGGAGGAATCACCTTGTTGCCTCTGAGCAGGAATGTAGGGTTTTCCGCAAGCGATAGTTCATCCCTTACTTCCCAGTACTTTCTCAGTTCTTCCTTAAGGTGTCGTTTTTCTGGCCACCCATGGACCACGTATCCTTTGATGGCCTCTAGGTCGACGTCTTCCTTGTATGCTTCTTCCCACTCTTGGGCACTGATCACTTCTTCTGTGTCCTGGATAGTGGCTACCACGTATCCGTCCCATCCTTGTTTCTCACTGCTATCCATGTCTTCCATCGCTGCTGCTCTGCTCAGGAAGTCCGCTACTTTGTTCTGCGGACCCGGGATGTGTTCCACCTCGTACACGAAATCCAGCAGTCTAAGGGTCATTTTGGCTATTCTAGGTGTTGCGTGAGCATGGCCGCTTGACGTCAGTACTCGGACCAAGGGCTTGTGGTCCGTCCTCACCAAGAACTTCGCTCCCCACAAGTACTGCCTGAATCTTTCCATCGCCCACACCACCGCCAGCATCTCCTTCTCTATGACGCTGTACTTCTCCTCGTTGGACGCGAGGGACCTTGAGGCGAAGCTGACCGTCGTAATTTCACCATTGTCCGCCTTCTGCATTAGGACTGCTCCTAGGCCCCGGTCACTGGCATCTGTGGTGAGGATAGACTCCGCTCCCGGGTCGAATCCTTTCAGGGGAATGGCGGTACTCAGTTCTTGTTTTAGGGCCTCAAACTCCGTCTGTTCTTCCTGGCTCCACACGAACTTGTTCTTCTCCTTCAGGAGTTGACGTAGTAGATGCGTTTTCGTAGCAAAGTGGGGAACAAATTTACTGTAGTACTCGGCCATCCCCAAAATTGACCGAACGTCTTCTTTCTTGCTGGGCGTGGGGGCATCTTGAATGGCCTTCATATTCGCTCTTTTTGGCTTGATCCCGTTTTCGCTTACTTCATGACCCAGGTACGTGACAGATTGCATCCCGAGCTTGCATTTTGTCCATTCTGCCGTTAGACCATTTTCCTGGAGAGTCTTCAGCACCTTGTGGAGCTTCTCATTGTGGTCCGGTTTGGTTCTCCCCATCACCAGGATGTCATCTTGGAAAAACTGCACATCCTCCACATCCTTCAGCAACTTGTGCATTAGCTTCTGGAAAACCGCCGCTGCGGATGCTAGCCCGAATGGCATTCTCACGAACTCGTAACAGCCGAAGGGCGTGATGAAAGACGTGAGATGGCAGCACGAAGAATGCAGTCGTACTTGGTGGTAAGCAGACGACAGATCCACGGTGGAGAACCATTTGATGTCCTTAGTCTTGGCTAGCATCTCATTGATACGGGGCAAGGGAAATTTGTCGATTACAATGTTTTTGTTCAGTTCCCTTAAGTCTACGCACAGCCTCACTTTACCATTTGGCTTCTGAGCTACAACCAGGGGTGAAAGCCATTTTGCACTTTCTATGGCTCGGATTACTCCTTCTCTTTCCAACCGGTCCAATTCTGTTTGTACTGCCTCTCTGCTGCGGAACGGGATGTTCCTTACTTTGTGTACCACTGGTTTGGCACCTTCTTTCAGCTTAATGAGGTGTTTGTATTTCGTCAATTCCCCTATTTGACCATTAAATACCTTGGGGTACGCTCTTCGCCATGACTCCACTTCGTCCGTCGCTTCCATGTCCATGAGCAATATCTTTTCAATGCCCCCTGGGTTGAGTTGTATCCCTAGTGCTCCTTGGTCTTTCCAGCTCAAAACTGAGGGGCCTTTCTCCGCTATGTACAACTTGCAGTTGGCGTGGCGCCCTCTGAACTCGAATAGAAGGGGGCAATACCCCAACATGGGAATTCTCTGTCCTGTGTATGTTATCGCCCTTAAATCCATAGGGTGCAGTGATTCCTTGATCTTTGTTGCAAACTTTTCTTCCCATACTTGTCGTTGTATGATGAAGATGGGTGCCCCACTGTCTGCTATCATTTCCAATGGTATCCCGCCGATGTGCATATTCAGTCTCGGTTTGTCCGTTCCCTCTCCTTCCATTTCTAACACTTGGACGTCAATATACAGGAACTCCACCTGGTCATCCGCGTCTTCTTGGTCCTCTGCCTCCTCGCCTTGTTCTTGGTCTACATATCTAACCATTGCTCCTTTGTTTTTTCGGCGACACACCTTCTCGTAGTGACCGAACACACTGCAGTATGAACATTTTGCTCTGAATGCAGGGCACACCTTGTCATTTCCTAGATGCGAAGTGCTGCCGCATCTGTAACAGCTCGGTTTGCCACCTTTATTCGTCCTGTTGTCCCTTTGGGAGTAGTTATTATTAGGTCTTCCTCTGTCTTGGTTCCTTTGCTGGTCTCTCTGTCTTGGCCGTTCATCCCTTGGCGGCGTCATAATCTTGCATACTGTTTGAGTCCCGCCTGCTTCTTTCTTGGCCGCTTGCGCACAACGTCTCGACAATTCTGCCTTCTTGACCATCGCCCATATTTCTTTGAGGGGAGCGTCTCCATTCACCCATAGTTTCTCCTGGATGTGGGAACTGGATGTGTGCATAATGATTTGGTCCCTGATTAGGTCGTCATGCAGCGTGCCAAACTTACATGTGAGGGCCAATTTCTGTAATGCGACGACATACTCATCCACCGTCTCCCCATTCTTTTGCTTTCTTTGAAAGAAATTGAATCTGTCTATCGCGACGCATACGACCGGCCTGTAGTGTGCGTCGAGGTCTGCGATGGCGTGACTGAAGACATCCGTGTCCGTATCACCTCTCTCGGCTTTGACTATGGTATCGTACACTCTGATCCCTTCCGGGCCCAAGTTGTGCAACAGTATTTGTTTTCGTCTCTTGCTCGAGAATGGCGTGTCTCCTTCTTCTTCCAGAGCTTCGAGATAGTTTAAGAAATACCTCTTCCAGTCTTCCCACTTCATATCCGGTTCTCCGCATTTGGTCAGGAATGGCACTAATTGGGTGAGAGAAGACGAGTGGACCGCCATCTTGGCTGCGCCTCTCCGGGCCGCTGGAACAGGGATCGGTCGGCCAGGCGGACTCCCAGGCGTGTGCTGTACGGTATTGTCACCTGTACCGTGATCGCTGTCGCTGTCACTTCCCTTGTCTCCCACAGAGGGGCTTGATGTACTCTGCAGGCTTCCCCTTCCGGTCGGGTTCGACGAGCTTAGGACCTCTCCGCCTAACCGCTGCTCCGCCAGGTTGCCGGACTCTTCGTCACCCTGGTCATGAAGGGTATACACTACTGCGTGGAACTATGGTGTCCACGCGCCTCGGGTGCAATCCAGCTCTGTGGGTGGGTTCCCAATCCACTCCTCCGCATGAAGGCACTCTTCTGCTTGCAGGTCGCCGCTCTGGATGGCCCCCCTGGCCGTATGTTTTTCTAATTTAATTTTTTTATTTTTTCCAGTGAGGCCCCTTTGCTCCTCTGCCACGCTCCGGAAGAATTTTTTTTTTTTATTATTATTTTTTTTTGTTGTGTTCCGATTTCGGGACTCACGTGGTCGCTCCTGTCCTGTGCTGCGCGCGTGTGGTCTAATTCCTGATCCTCGTCGCCATTGTAAAGAGTTAATTGAGCACGCCGACTCGAAATGCAAATGTAATTACTTTTATTTTCCGGAGCGCCGGGAGAAAGCTCCTCTCACTATCGCGGTCGGCGCCGATATAAAATGGCCGCCTTCCGCTTCCTGTCCCCTGCTTTCTGTTCCGGTAGCAGGACACTAGAGCGCTACCACAAGAGGTTGGCCGCCGGACGTGTACTGATGCGTGGGCCGTAACTGTGAAAGGATGATTCAGGGCGGGTGCGCGTTCACGTTGGTAGCAGTATGTACGCCCTGAATCATCCTTTCACAGTTACCGCCCACGCATCAGTACACGTCCAGCGGCCAACATCCGCGCTCGCAGCTCTAACCTGCACCCGGCACTACCACCGTTTCTTCCACCAAGATAGGTGCTTCTGCACCCTAGCATCCGTGATCCAGACCCCCGGTACCTCTGGCTGGGTTGGAATTTTCACCGGCTCTGAGGAACCTCGCTTTTTTCTTTTCATCACAAGGCAACTCCTTGAGACAAAACACGTGTCGGCTGGCTGTTCGTTTGATATCAGTCGCTACTTCATTAAAATATCTCTTCAAACATTACACTGATGTCGACCGGGTATCAAGAAGCTGATAGTTGCTGCCTCCCGGCTCATTCGAATAACCAGGTCTTGAGTCTTCTTCTGAATTCCAGCAAGGAGGATGAGTGTCCACTGCACCGCTCAACTGTAGAACGTAAGTTCTCTGCCGGCTTCCTCAGAACGCTCCAACTGACAGATTAGAATCTTAAACCAGCAACATTCTAAGACAGGACTATACCAAAGGAGGGACAGGGGTGGGAGGGACCATCATACAGGATGGAATGAAGATATAGTTATAGCACTCGATTTACCAATATTGCTTTCAAGCAAAGATGCGTTCCTAAATATGTTACTCTTAATCATAGATACTTGCATCTGTGTATCCCTGATACCAGGCAGGTGACTAAAATTGAATAACCTGTCAGGAAAGTGATAAAATGCACTCCTTTTTCTCAATGTAAACAACTTTTTAAGGGCGCTCACTGGCAAATGTTTGCATGATAGCTTGAATTGTGCTCTGCCCCGGTAGCCCAAATGTAGTATTTCCAAAATATCTGGTGCATGGTCACGGGGCGTGACGATGCACCAGATATTTCTAAAATGTAATAACCGCCATTTCAACATATTAAAACAAACTGGCACTAATTCGTATCTTTCAATTCAGGGCTTTGGGTAATGCAGAGGTCTTTAGTCCATGCAATGGATTGTGGTCAATGTAATCCATCTGTGATTTGTGTAAAGTTGCATTTCCTTCAACGAGGCAAAGCTTAACAGCATGTTTCTACAATCAAACTGTCCTTCACTGAACAACAAGAAGACAGCAATGATATCAAAATTAAATTAAACCGCAGGATTACGGCTCTCCTTTGGGTGCTATGTTGTCTAACACTAATGACCCATATAAGAATACTAGAGCTTTCTTTACAACATGGAGACTCTAGGAAGAATTAAGGTACTTATTTGCTTTGTTTTCGTAGGTGGTAAATGCTGCATTCAGATTCAGCTCTAAGCAATACAAGGAGAGGCAAGGAGAAAACACCTTTCTCTACAGCGCACATGATGTTGTAGGTGTTACGAAGGGGCACCAACAGACATGTAAAATCGATTGTAAGAAAAGAGTCTTTCCTCAAAAGGGTTTCGGGAACACCATGGGTTTCAGCTCCTCCCAGAAATACTAGAGATTTTGTTGTTATCTTCTTAACAACAGGGACAACGTGTTCCCCACTTCTTTTATTTTTTGTCAACAGATTTAATTTACATTTCCAACAATCACAGTTGTGCCCACCTCCTTGCCACCTAGTCTTCCCTGTGTCTTCTTTTCAGAGACACATTTTTGTCAAATTTCTTCTGTATGGTTTTTAGGTCTCGCTACCGATGCAGCGCCATGCGCCGCTCACGTAAGCGAGACTTATTTTCGCCGGGTAGCTTAGCGAAGTGGGACAGGAGAGGTGCACGAGCTTGCAAAACACATTGGAGACAATGGCTGTGACCGCACACTTTTGGAGACATGTGCTGTGAACGCGCGCGTCTCTTCTAGCACTCCCCCACGCTTTAACTTTGGCTTTCGTGAGCGGCTTTTGGAGACATGCGCTGTGAACGCGCGCATCTCTTCTCGTGCTCCCCCATGCTTTAACTTTCGATTTCGCGAGCGAGGGCGCCTGGACAGCCTCATCAGGATCTCACCACGGCTCACCTCCCGGTCAGCCTTGGAGGTTAATGGCTTTCTCGTGGAGGTGTGTGTGGATTCTGTGGAGTCTGCGGTAAATTCCGAGAGAGGAGGTAAGGGAGACGTCTGACCAAGCACACTGGACACTGACTGTCATAGGCGAAGCAAGAGAGGGCAACACCCCCCCCCCCGCCCCCTTACCGGCAGCTTCCTAAGTGTCTGCGTTTCAACAGCGTGTTGAGATGTGTGTTTGTTTACTTCCTGCCTACATCAAAAGCTACTGTTTTTACTTCTGCTGACTTTCTCTAGCACCCCCCCCAACCGGCAGCTTCGTAAGTGTCCGCGTTTCAACTGCAATCGTTGTCAAGTGTTAATTTGGAGGCAATTTATAAGTAATGACTCTCCAGCTCGTAGAGTGTAATTCAGATCCATAGTCACCCAGTTGTATAGTAACTGCGAAGAAAGCACCGGACATATTCAGCAGGGACAGCACGCAGACACCGGCTTAACCATGGAGAAGTGTGGAGTGTGGAGAAGTGTGGCTCAATGGTTAGAGCGGCAGACCCTGATGCAGAGGTCTAGCCCGGGACCAGGGTTCAATTCCCCGCCTCGGCGGGTCTTGGGCTCAAAATTCCACTCTGCAACTCTGGGCAAAAGCTTGCTTAATCTCCACAACGGCCTCCACAACGCTAAGGATGCCTGGCCTCCACCTTGGGGGTGCCCAGGAGTGGACACCTCACAGGGAAAGCCAGGATGGGTTCCACAGCGGTATTCGTACAAGCGCCTTGAGACCTTTGCGGGTGAGTACTGCGCTATACAAGTATCAATTTACACTTTACAACCATTGGCAAGTGACTTTTTCGTTTTATGTTTGAAGCCAAACTGTTGTCGTTTACAATGTCTGAGAAGAACAGGGTAATTGAGGTAATGCTGTTTTCAATGACATACGGGAGCCTCTAAAAGGTACAGATGGAGAAATAGTGAACGTGTCTACTGACAACAACAAGATATAAAACGAAGGGGGACATAGAAAAGGGGCCAGAAAAAATCTGAGGAAATAGGTGAGCAAATGTGCTGCAAGCAAGATGATAGCGGTTTGAAAAAAAAACGGATTAATAAATAATTGCAACTGCTAGGAAGATACAAAATGTCTGCCAAGAGTGTGTGCAAACCATATAGATGTATTTTTGTCAGAAACCTTAAAAGACCTGAAAATTGATGGATTTCTGTGTTTATTGTTCACAGTCGTTTTTATCTACCCACGACTCCTGCAAAACCTTAATAGCCTCAGTATGCCAAATCAAATGTGGGTACTGAGAGTCAAAAGTGTGCTGTCTCTGAGATGTCAAAAGTGTGCTGTCTCTTTTTAAACCGTTATTTCCTTTGCAGTTTCACAAAGTTCCATCTGTTCTGCTGCTCATTTTTTATTGAATGGCTCTAAAGTTTTATGCACAGCATCAAAATAACTATTGGTGTAGGAGTGCTTATGCATACATTTTCATATAATGCAGGAGCATTCATGTAACATATATAGCATGGGTGTGTTCAGTTTGGCAAACGTGTATACCGATTTTGGTCAGAAATGCAAGTGACGCTTACAGTTCGTTGCATTAATATTTAAATCGCAGCAGAAGTTCCGATTTTCTCATGAAGCAGAGTTGTGTAGATCTTAGCAGTCTTCACAATGTTAGCAATTTTTCAAAAAATGCAGTGAGTTTGTGAAAAAAAATGTTTTGACCATTCCTAACCACTGATGACTTGCTGCTTCGGTATCATTGCTTTTGCAGAATCCACTACTTTTCTTAATAGTCCCACTTTCTTGAGTTTCTGTGCCCACTTGGATTTTTTCCCCTATTTTTTTTTCACAACAAAAGCCATAAAACCGTGTGTTGCAGGGGGCGGTTTGCACTTCGATAATACCTTCCAAGGCTGCGATTCCTGGACGCAGTGACCATTTAGGTTTGTAAAGGGAAGTGACACTGAAGCACAGGGGTAGCGCTATGTTTTGGCACAGCTGACAACTATTGTCGCTACCTCAAACATGCACACAGTTTTTGAAACTCCCTTCTAACGGCACCCCATAATTATGGCATGCTTTTGTTGCAATTGGTGTTGCAATATTTAGCAATGCCAATAGCTCAAACGTAATTAATGCGAGACCTATTGCATTGCAAATGCTTGTTTCTTCAGTGCCGGATCTCAGGCACAATATGGGCTGACAGCTGTGAATCAGCTTACTTAAATATGTTAGTAGCCATGCCCGTTCAGCCTTGTTTTGAGGACAAACGTTAACAGCTGCTTGGGTCTGCTCCTCTATACTGAAGTTTCTAGAATGTCCATGTCGACAGTAATCTAAGAGGTCAATTGGTTATCAACTCTATCGCTCAGACAAATAGACTATGGACTCAAAGAGGATCAGCCTCTAAAATAATTTCAACAGGGCACCCACATTTCCCTACTGCTAAGAGTAAATTGGTCATGTTTGGAGGTGCAACATCGCTGCGTCCAAACATGTATGTTCTCCTGACCCACAAGTAAAGTCTCTGAGCTTCTTACTGCATTTATTTTGGGGTATTTCTCCTAACACCGAACATTCAAGGTGCTAAACCCAAACTACTTCTGCCAAGGCACAAAAATTAAATATTATGGGGCAGATTTACGTTTTCTAGCACATCCCTGCAAATCAGCAGGGATGCGCCAGGAAAGATGCGTGATGCAAGTTTACCCTTGCGCCACCACAGATGTGTCGCATTTACCTTGCGGCGCATCATGGCGCAAGGATAAACAGATGCATGTCACATCTGCCAGGAGAAGGTTGGTGCAGTGCTGGAGTTGTGTCACGGGCGTGATGCAACTCCAGCACTGTTCCAACCTGGCCTATCCTCTTGTACGAAAGGGCAAAAAAAAGTAAATGTTTTAAATCAGCATGGGGAAGAACAGGACCAACAAGTATCAGGGAGTTCAGCATGAATCTTGTGCAAAAGTGAAGGGGAAATGAGTAGGCTTTTATATATTAAAAAAAAGAGTGTCTGTGTAGTGTTAGCTGCCCTAGATGTTTTCCTAATTTTAAGCCAAATGTTATACCATACTTGAACAGACCATTCAACCTGGAGGTCACGTTCCCAATCCAGTTCTACCTTAGTCTTGTCTCTAACAAGAGTTTGGTTGCGTAGGTAACTATAAATGGCTGAGGCTTTAGGACCAGTACTTAAGAAAATTTGAGAAGTAGTAGAAGTGATACTCATTTGACTTAAGGATGTGATGGATTTCTGAAATGCTAAATCTAAAGCTTGTTGTAGTAAAAGATATTTATTAGAAAAGGAAGTGGGAAAATTAAATGTAAGTTTAGCCTGAGAAAAGGGAATAGTTTTATCGTTTTGAAAACTCTGGTGAACCCAAATGAGGCCTTTTTGCCTCCATGATTTCCAGAAAATGGGTTTGTTATTAACCAATATACGATGATTATGCCAGACTGAGGATTGAAGAGGAGAGTCTTTGGAGGGTCTATCCAATAAAAGTGAATCTAGAAATTTATGTGTGAGGTTAACAATAGGGGTAGATAACTTCTGAGGTTTCTGGGTGACAGGAAGTTACTCTAGAAAAGAGAATGGATCTATATATGACTGTTCAAGTGATACCCAAAGGGGGGAATCCGACGAGGGGGTATTAAGCCAATGGGACGACTGACGTAGGGTGAAATCTTTATGGTAAGCAGGAAAATCAGGAAAGTTAACTCCACCTTCTGTTTTAGAGTGACTAAGTTTTGTTAACAACATACACACTTTTTTCTTATTCCAAAGAAAAGAAGACAACAGAGAGTTAATTTTTTTGAAGTACTTCTGGGGTATGGTAATTGGTATATTAGAGATAGTGAATAAAACAATCGGGGATAACATCATCTTAATGGTATCTAAACTCCCCCGCCAAGGGATGTACAAAGGGTGCCACCTGTCAATAAGGGAAGAAATCTTTGAACAATATTTATTCAAATTGATGGAAACTGATGATTGAATAGAAGGAGAAAAATATATTCCTATGTATTTTATATGATTGGTATTCCAAGTAAAGTTGGTGATTTTAAAATCTTCTTTAAAAATAAACTTGGGTAAGGGTAGAATTTCGCATTTGTCATTATTTCATTTGTAGCCAGAAACAGAAGAGTAAGACTGAGCTTCAAGTAAAAAAGCAGGTAGAGAAGAGGTGGAATTAGACATGAACAGTAGTGTATCATCAGCATAGGCTGCCAATTTAATTTGCGTATTACCGTGTTGGAAACCCTGAAAGTCAGAATTCTGACAAAGTTTAAATAGAAAGGGTTCTTAAGCTAAATTAAACAACAAGGGAGATAAAGGACAACCTTGACGGACACCTCTGCTCAAGTAAAAATAGAAAGAAGTAAGACCATTAACAAATATAGCAGCTGTGGGGGTTGAATACAAAAGAGAAATTAAACAATTAATTTTAGGGCCAAAGTCAAACCATGTGAGAGATGAAAACACAAAAGGCCAATAAACTCTGTCGAAGGCTTTTTCCGCATCTAAAGCTATAACAGCTAAAGAGTCAGAAAAGTGAGAGGCCTTTGAAAGAATATCAAAGAAAAGACATGTATTATCAACAAGAAAACAACCTTTTACAAAGCCTGACTGCTCCTTACCTAAAAGATCTGGAAGAAAGTACTCTAATCTTAGGGCCAAGGATTTTGAGAAGATTTTGTAATCAATATTTACCAAAGAGATCGGTCTATAATTTTTGCAAAAATGTGGCTCTTTATTATCTTTCGGAATGAGGCAAATTAGAGCTTCATAAAAAGGACCCAGAAGCTGTGCCAATTTGTAAAAAAGAGGACACAAGTTTTTGTAACTTAGGGAGGAGAAGATGTGAAAAATATAAGACAAATTCGACAGTGAACCCATCAGGACCTGGGGCTTTATCTTTCTTAAGAGTGCGCAAAGCATTGTGTAATTCTTTTGTTGAAACATCCAACTCCAAGGATAGAAAATCTAAATTAAGATCAGGAGGTTTAATGATAGAAGAGAGATAATCTATGGATTCATCTGTAGGGTTGGTTTCAGGCGTATACAAAGAATTATAAAATGTATGAAATTCTTGTAAAATTTCCCAATCTTTAGATTTGGGCGTCTGATGAACATCACGAATTGATTCAATATTAAATTTGTTTTTTTTACTTCATGTAATTTGCCAATAATTTGCCTGATTTGTTATTACCGCCATAGAATTTGGCACTACTCTTAAGCAGATACAAGGAAGCGTTGTCAGTAGATTCTTTATTAACTTTAAGTTTGGCAGCTATTAGAGCTTCTAAGCAATCTTTTGATTTAGATGTGTAATAGCCATGTTCTGGAGATTTTATTTTAGCAAAAAGATCTGTAGCTGATTTTCGAGCCTTATGACGTTTCTTGGAAACATAATTGATAATAAAATCTCGTGTGGTTGCTTTGAAGGCGTCCCAAAACACCGAAAAGTGAAGGGTGTCTGATTCATTAAGCGAGAAATATTCCATAAAAAAAAGAAGAAAAGGAAGAACTAAAAACAGAATCTAGTAATAGAGAGTTATTGAAACGCCAACGTCTAGGTGCAGAAGATTTGTGGAGAATATATAAGGAAACAGAAACTGGGGCATGGTCAGAGATTAGAATAGAGCCAATATCTGAAGAATGTAGAGATTGAGAAAGGGCATGAGACATGAAAAAGTAATCAATACGTGATTGAGTATGATGTACTGGGGGAAAAAAAGTGTATTCCCTCAAGGAGGGGTTGCATAATCTCCAGACATCAACTAAATGCCTTTGCTGAAAAGAACTTCAAAAGGATTATATCATAGTTCCTCCATAATTGAGACATCTACTCATGGTGACAGAGATGATGTTTTTAACCTGACATCAGTTAAATCACTTTTTGTGCTACCTGGAATGTGGCTAGTCTACACAATAAATGGGCAATACAAATGGATTCATTTTTGTAAAGCAATATAACATTATTTGATTGCCGGAGACATGAGCAGCAGATAATTATTTTCTGGATGGATTTCGTTCGTTGCATGTTGCTGCTATGACATTTCTGGTCATATCAAAGGTGATATGTTAGTTTGATAGCGGTAAATTTATTTCTATCGGTAGCAGATAAAAAGATGAATTCACCAAATTTACAAGATCTGGAACAGATTTTCATACAATGTTTTAAAATTATTTTAATTAACTTCTATAATGATCATTATGGTTCACCTCCATCTGCAAGTCTTGCTCACCTGACCTTCTTTCTGAATGCGATATTAGCCTATTGCTCCACAGATCTGCGTTCCGACTAAAGTATTATTAGCTGGTGATTTCAATGGTAAGTTTTTATTTCACAGCCATTTCTAAACTCAGTAATTTAAATGTATATTATGCAAATGATGTTATGTGTGTGCCTGTCTATCAGTCTTGAGGCGCTCAAAGTACCCTTAATTATGTTTTTGTCAGTATTAGTCTTCTTCAGTGGTTGGTGGATTTCAAAATTATGTTTTTCAATAACTGCAGCGGTCGTAGCCTTCTTATTGTAAAATTTGATTTTCCCTGTCAATAGAAGCACTTGGGGTGTTTTGTTCCCCTGAAGAGAAGAGGCCGGTGTGCAAGGGTTAACTCAGAAGCTGCAGATGGTAAACTCTATTGTGGTCATGGAAAAGGTGGTGGCTGCTAAGATTGTCTTGAAACTTGTTTGAATGAGTTTGCTAAGCACTCTGTTAATTTGGTATCAAATTCCAATTTGAAAAAAAAGTTTGTCAATTCACTGCCAATGAGAAATAAATGGTTTGACCATAAATGTAGACAAGCTAATAAAGCCTAGCACCCTTCCTTAGGCAAAATCCCAGAGACCAATTTGTATTCGCTCATTGCAGGAAAGAATTTAAAGCATCCATTATCGCCAGAAAAATGCCCTAAAAATGAAGCGTGGCAAAAGCTGATTGAAGCCTCTTCTTCAAAAGACCTGTGAAGGCTTTAGAAGCTGGTGAATAATTCTGCTCTACTCTTTAATGATGGCAGAAGAAGTTATGAACATCCCTGCTGAAGAGCGGGTAACTCATTTTACCCTTTATTGGACCGGTCCTACTGAACACCCCTCATCTTTTATGTTTTATGACGACCCTCTGATTTCCTCCATGAGTAGTCGTAAATGCAATAAATTTCAGCCAAAGTAATAATGCTGCAGACCAGCATAGAGTGCCTACGGACATTTATAAACATAGGGCCTATTTGTGAAGGTAAACTTACACATGAGTAAATCTACACGTGTAAGTGTACTATTACAATTTTGAGTAGCTTACTCCTTTGGCAATTCACCATTCCAATTGTCAAATTATTCAAAAGTGTAGACTCATATTTCCCCACGCCCTAAAATAGGGGGTGGAGTCAGTAAAAACAATACAACTGTGAAGTTACTACTAATAGGACCGTACTTGATGTTCTGCACACTTGGTGGAGACCTCTGCTATTGGGGCGCAGATTTCCTTGTGGTAAAGTATAGGCTAAAGTGTAAAAATGTATTACACTTTAAAAACACCAATACCATATTTTTCATTTAAGTATTAATGTTAATTAATTGTATATATTTATTTTAAATGTAAATAAAAATATTCGTTACAGCCTTCTAATCTAATTTCAAACTTAAAATGTAATTATTTCAAATATATTAAAATTAAACTCTTTTTATTTCTGAAGTTTAATAAAAATAATCACAGAAAGTAAAAAAAAGATGTATTTCTTATATATTTAAAATTATTAAAAGTGATGTATTGAATTAACAGTAATTTATTTTTAATAAATGTTAATAAACCACACATTTTTAAAAAGGTTAATACATTTAAAAATAAATTAATAATTATACTTTATTTGTGGATTTTGTTTTTCACGTTATATAATATTTATACTTTTAAACAGTTTAAATAATTTAATTTATTGTAACTTTAGCTCCTATGAGGTTTTATTTTAAGTCCCTACATCCAGTATTTTCTATGGGATGTTGTTGCAATACTTGTGAGGGACCATGGGTGGAGCTGGATTTACTCCTGCTCTGTGCTGGATCACATTTCTGACTGTTTGTGGTCCTTTTTGGCTATTATAATTAAAGTATTGTGGTTTGTGAAGGGTTTAGTCTTTGGCAGATAGGTGCATGTCTCTCCCTAAACCCCTCCCCAACCCTTCCATAGCCCCTCCTTACTACTCCTTTAACTCCACCCATTAGTAGTATTCCCCATTTTCTTTAACCATTCCTCTCTGTCACTCCCACATTTACTACTAAAACATATACTTATGTGTGTAGATCACATTAATAAAAGTTAGGAGATGCAGAGACTTAGATCTCCACACACAGGTATGTGAGAAGCATTTTGTAGTATGTTAGTAGTACTTTTGTAGTGCTACTAAACATACTGCAAAATGCAGTTTGTGAATAGGCCTTATAATAAAGAGGTTATTGGCCAATCTCCTTAACAGATACCTCAGAAAAGGTGACACCTGAAATCTTAGAGGGTTATTTAGGGATTTGTCAAGCTACATTCCATTCCATCTGTGATAGGGACCCATATACTCCACTGCCCTCGCACACTACAACGTGCATTTTTAGTGGTCTCCACCTACTTGGCAGAGATCTCTATGCCTGCAGTGGAGTCGCTGCCACTGCAGCTCCTCTGAAAGCACTGTAAATTTGCTATGCTGCCTCCATGGCTTCCTGGTGGTCCTGAACAGGAAAAGGTATGTCAAAAACTTGTCTACCAAAAGGGCAGGGGTCGTATTATACAATGCAGCGTATTTTCCTTGGCGCACCTTTCAAAAGGTGTGTGCAGCACTAACAGGGGTAGAGCGCTATATTAGATTGAATGCGCTGCCCCCAGGGCAACCGGAACCTCGTACTGCCCTGGGGGCAGTGCAATACGGAGCAGCATTGAAGCAGCCTCTCCATGTTTTACTGTGCAGGAGACAACCCGCCTGCACTTTAAAAAGGGGGGGATTCCCTTGCAGACGGGTGCAGAGAGTGACTGCACCCGCCTGCAAGGGGATGTCAAAGGTGTCCACAGGACCCCCTTCACCTCCTCCAGAGGGCTGCCATCAGGGGGCGCACTGGCAGTGCGCCACCTTTTAGGTGGCGCACTGTCATGCCTCCAGACTGATTCTTTACCCTTGCGCCTGCGTCTATAATACGGCACAGGTGCAGAGGTAAAGAGATTCCCTAAATTGCATGGGGCCATGCCCTCATGCAAATGAGGGAGCACCCTCTGATGATAGTGCTGGCACGATATATGCACCATTGCTGTCTGTATTACAGAAGGGGGCCACACAAACATCTGCAGCCCCTTCTGTGATACCAAAGTGGCCGGGGTGCACAAAGCAGGCTCAAATGTCCATTGTGCACCCGGGGTACGTTGTATAATGCTGCCCCCGATGGTCTAAGGTACTCCTATCCACTGTACCTCCAGGACAACTCCATGGACTTCAAAGTTAAAGACCTTCAATACTGTTAATAGCTCTGGAGTTGTCCACTGTGCAACACTATAATAAGATGCCATTGGCTCATTTCGTACTATGGGAGGTGTTACAAGAATTTGAGCCGATGAATGAAACAGTCCACAAACCTTGGAACAGGATATTACCCCAATAGCTCATTTACAGAATATCTCTTGAAAGCTTTGTGTTAGAGACTTGAGACTATTAACATGTTTCCTTTGTTGAATGTGTTTAGAAGTCTATTTTTTTCAAATAATAAACTTAACTTGACAATCATATTTATTATGTGTAACAATTATCTTATATTTCTGACTCAAAGTACACACCTTCAAAGGGCTAGGCGTGACTGCAAAGCCTACCTACCAAGAAGAGCCATGAAGGGTTTGAATACCAGTTTCTCCATCATAAACCAGGCAATGAGATGTTCAATATCTCGGCATGCTGAGGACCAGTGTAGTTTCAAATTTGATACTGGTGAGGGGGTGCTTTAGTTTCACCAACTGGGAATAAGCTTGACACAACATCTTGAATGTAACTCTGTAGTCCACAGGGAGCAAGTGCAAGGATTGCAAGAAAGTGTCAAGTCACTTTAGGCCTAACCTCAGAGCGGTTGGCCTGTCATTTTCGGAGTAGTTAATCTGAGCATGTGGCACAACATGTGAATGACCTTGAAAATGAGTAAGATGTTTGGCTTGATGGTGCTGGTCATTTGAACCTCAATTCATTAGGACATCTCCTGTCGAACCTCAGCATCTCAGTTTTTTTGCCATTTGGGCAGGGCCATCTTACTCCCATCCATTCCTAGATATATGAGAGTCAGATTGAAATGGCTTTGTGTGTGAGGGCATAGGTTTATGATTCCCAAAACATGGATATATGCTTGGAAAAAAAATTCTGTAACATTAGTTTCATTTCAGTGAATGTTCTCGCTCAGTAGGGGAGTAGGCCTTCACGAATGGCCTGAAAAATGTAGAAACGCCCACAAGTTCACCTGGTGGTCGGAATTCACAAAGACACAGTGGAAAAGGTTGTACATGTACTCCAAGGCATAGCTACCAGTGGTGCAGCCAGTGCAATGCACCAGACCCCAGAGGTGGGAGGGGGCCCAACTACAGAAGCCCCTTGAGTCCTGAGAGGTCCCCTAAATAACCATGCTGGAGTTTTGAAGATGAACGAGCATTAATGAAGACTTTCAATTTTGTTTTTATCCTGTAACATTTGCTGTGTTTTCAAAGGCAGAGATAAAATGTCAGTCTAGTCTTCTGACAAATTGCTGCTTATTCTTTAAGACAGAAACAAGTGCCTTCTATTCTTTCACTTATGGCAAAGTGTAAGGAGTTTGTACAGTGAACTATGTGACAATCTTGCTGTTGTGAAAGGAAATGCTGTATGATGTTGTTTTCTCCAAACACAATATTTAAATACTTATAAATGCACAGTACAAATATTTCTGAATAAATAAACATTTAGGGAAACACAAATTAAGCTATTTCTTCTAGTTCTGAACTGTTATTGGGAATAAAGATTTTAATAAGACCAAGACACTTTAATTGGTGATGTACAAATGACAAATATTTGCTGAAACCTAATTTCCACACATTATCATTTTCACGTCACATAGTTTTATCAGTAAGACTGTATGTCTGTGCAAATGTAGTGGTAATTTTAATTAAAAATGTAATGTTTGTTAACAACAGTGGCTATCAAACCATACCTTAGTAATATACTTGTGACAGTGTGCTCCTAAATGCAAAACCAGAAACATATTACATTGTTAACACTCTCCTGCTGAATGGGCATGGGCCGTTTGTGACACTAGCTCTTTGTGTGATGCTTGGATTTTTCAGAATCCCTCTGAATTCAGTGACGTAACCGATTGCAACACCACAAGTCCGAAAACGTTTTCCCACCACTGCCTATTAGAGCCACATGAGCTCTTACAGCACTGGGAGTTTGCTGTTAGTTCCCTACGATTCCCTCATCTGTAGGAGTCGGACTAAGAGCAGCTGAATCTCCTGAACCACCTACAGGTGACTTGCGAAGGTCACATTGCACATGCACTGAATAGCTGAGCAGTGCAGCGCACATGCTCATATTTGTAATTGCAGAGTGCTCCTTTTGGCCTCACTGCCTGATACCAACAGAGGTCAAAGAAGAAGTTATGCCCATGCTGTTTGTGGCTTCTAAATACAAGGGGCCTCATTTATCAGAAATGACGCTTCGCTGCGTGAAAGCAGCGATGCGTCACTTCTCAGTTCGCACTCCTTGCGACATACCTGATGCGTCATATTTAATGTATGACGCATCATGTCGCTAGGAGTTACAGATACGTCAGTATTTCTGACGTATCTGTAAGCGCAAACGTGACGCATTGCTGGAATGTGTCACAAAAGTGACGCAACTCCAGCAATGCGTCCTTTCACATGGGGCAAGCCCCATGCAAAAGGGCCTGCGTCAGTCTTACGTCTGCTGTGAGGCAGGCGCAAGATTTTGAAGCAACGGCGTCCTAGAAGTGACGCAGTGAAATCTCATAGATTTCACTGCGTTACTTCTACAAGGCTTTTTACGGGGAACGCCGCCCTGCGTACATTATACCTGACGCAGGTATAATGTAGCGCAGGGGTTTACAAAGCGACGCATCTGCTTAGATGCGTCACTTTGTGAATAGTGCGCAACAGGAGGCATGTTTTACGCCGCCGATGCGTCACAAAAAGTGACGCATCGGAAGCGCAAAACTGAGGCCCAAGAAGGCCACAGTAATCACTGCATCCATTGGGGGTAAACAATGGCAGTTACTAAAAAATCATAGACTTACTTGAGAACTAGTGCTAGAACTGGTAAAATTAACAATTTGGGTACCTTTTTTTTCATTTTATGGTAAGAACTGCGCAGGCAGATTTAAACATTTTCTTGTGCTCGCTAATACATAATTCTTCCTTATTAAATACAGACGTAGGAATAGTTATCCTATGAGACTCGTGGAAACCGATCAGAATCTCAGAAAGCAAGAGGTTAGTCCCAAGAGTGAGATACTGAGAGAGGGGGAACTCGAGTAACTGCTATACACAGTACAGTACAATAGTAGAGATGAGCTTGCCAACGAATTAACATGGAGAGCCGAGCCAAGGGTCTGTCTTGGCTCTAAGAACCCAGGCACGAGCCAAGTCATGGGAACATCTGGCATGGAAACCATGCAACAGATACCATGTAAAAATATTGTTGAGTGTCTTCAAAATTTAAAAATATATATTTCTTTGACATGAGTTTCACCTTAGTCCATCATATTATATCACATTATTTGAGAGCTTTTACTAAAAGTGATAGTTTTTGAAGATGAACGAAACATTCAAGTTCCCCACACCCCACTCTGTCGACAATACTATTGGTGAACTAAGAGGTAAATTATTTTTCATGTGTACCCTTTATGTGGGCCGTATTCTTATTTTACAATGAGCAACATTATAGTCCATTAAGTCATACACAAGAGATAATTATGTACAGCTAAAATCCTCATGTATTTCAAAGTTTTCTCATATTCAGTAATAAAAAATAGGAGGCACCATAAAATAAAATAATTTCCTAAAATCACACAATTTGATCAAGTGGCCAAGACAGCCAGGATTATTCCCAGTTGTTCTGGTTTCACTGTGGATAATTCAGCCACTAGATTGGTATCCCTTTCTCGCTCCTGTTTAAGGTTTGTCTTTCATTCTTGGTGCATGAGGTTAGAGCCTACGGTAGCATGCAGAAGTCACAGGGAAGCTCAACTTATTTTGGGCTGAAGGACTCAAGAGGTCCTCGAGCTCAACCAAAGTCCAGCATTTGGCTTGAGCATTCAGTGGCTTACCAAACTCACTTTACTTCTTGTATTCTGTGGCTGAAATAAGTTTAGATCATGCTGCCAGTGGGATACCTGTTTATATATGAGGATAGCTTAGCTTGCACTGCTGATGGCTATCTTGTACCTGTACTGCGTGAGGGTAACTTACACTGCTGCCAATTGCAGCACATTTTGTGTGTGTGTGTGTGTGTGTGTTTTCATACAGGCTTGGGCTGCTGCTCAAGATGCTGTCTATGTTCGGTGCTTGCGAGGGAAGTTTGTTTCTAACCAAATCGGTACGTGTTCTGTGGGTGTGTGGAAAGTTTGACCTCTTGCCCGTTACTGTACACTGTACCCATTTTGTGTGTGAAAATCTTGCTTTGCATATGATTCAAGCTTGCTCTCATACACACAGTGCTGCTCCTTACACTTGTACCAAATCTGACATGCTGTGTGCTTGTTGTATCTAAGGGAGACCAAAAATGGTGCTGACCAGACCCACACTTGTCCATGTCTTTAAAGGAAGCTTGGAGAGGCTCTGCAATAATACACTTGCTCCATATCTTTGAAGGAAGCTTGCCCTGCCGTGCCACACTTATTCGATGTATTTGAAGCAAGTTTGCATCTGCTCCGAGTGGCATACTTGTTCCATGTCTTTGAATGAAGCTTGCACTGGCCCTGCAGTAGCACACTTGTTCCATGTCTTTCAGAGAATGTTGTGATGCTCTTGACCAGTGCTGTATGTCGTATTGAAGGGGCAGGAGCACAAGGGGAGCCTAGGACCTCCCTGTGCTCCTGAGCCTTGTTCTCTATCTATTTCTGTGTGTTTTGGTCCGCCCAAAAATTGTCTTTGCTTTCTCAACAGCCTCATGTTTTCTAAAAAAAATAATACATCATCTTGCTTAGGGAAAATGGGTTTTAGGTAATCCCACTTCAGTTATTCATTAAACAATGTGTCATTCACATATTAGTTCAGGTCTTCAGAACAGCAAAAATACAATTGGGCAGAGGTTTCTCTCCACCTTCAGCCATTGGCTTTGCTGCTAATGTTTGGCTCTGCCTGGTAGACAACCGCTGGTCTTTAGAATGTCAGGCAGAATGAGGGATAGTATTTTGCCTACTCACTCTGTGTTGCTCTGTGTCCAGAGGACTCTGACCTCAGGGAATATTTCCTCTAGTTCATACCACAGAGGCTCACCTGCAAACGCAGACTTGTACTAATTAAGTAATGAGTACCGGCAGCTGTGCTGGCATTGTTACTGGATCACAACTTTCTTATGCAGACCACCAGGCATCACTGCTCCAAGCTTCAAAACCACGCCACCATGTTGAAACAGTAATCTGCCTATTTGGCATACATTTTTTTACTGTCCCAAGATAGAACATATTGAAGCACATGCCTGCCACATTTAGTTGGCATATTTTTTTTATTTGTTTTTTTTCTTTATTTTAGCATATGCTTGTATTACAAAGAAAACCACCATCTTGCTATTTTAAATGCAAGTGGGACTTTTTTTAATGCCAGGCCTCTTCCCAGCAAAAGTCCACAAAGATCAGACTCACATAGCCTGCAGTGCTGGTCCGAGTGTGGTGGCAAATGGGAGATTAGATAACCTCAGTGGACATTCAGACTTCAGTCTAAAGTCCGCCAAAAGGCACTCCTGTCCTATTTCAAGGTGCTCACTGGAAAAGACACTCTTACTGCGAAATTGTTTTCCATGTGGAAAAGTTGCAGGGTACATAAAGTGCACTTTTAGACCAACTTTAAAGAGCCAACTGCACATGGCAGAAATTCCACATGATAAGGGTTCCGGGGCATACACCTGTAAATGTGCAATTTGGGTTACTTCCTAGAACCAGTGCCCGGCAAATAAATTGTCATTAGCAAACAATTTTGAACTCTAATACAATATTAGTTCTAAACCTGAGCTGTTAATCCTCAATTCATAAAGTCCTGCTGTAAAAGTTGAAAATATACTTCTTAAGCTTTCCTTCTTACTTTAAATGAGATTTCTGGCTTCTTGGGAATTTCCAATAGTAAAAATAATTCAGTTGGATGTGGGAAGGTGATGAACAGGTTTCTTTGTTCAAAAGTGTTGACTAGAAAGGAAATCACATGCCAGAGAGCAGCACATTTAGAAAGATGCAGTCTAGTCCCTGAAGATTACTGCTCCATAAAGAATACATATATAGAGACCTGTGGGTGTATTGTATCAGGTGTGAGTGGTTCACCTCGTCTGACTTCGTTTTGTTTCCATGCATTCAATTTGGGGAACTATTAAATACATGTACGCAAAGGAGAAAAAAGGTCTAGGTGAGTTACTCACACCTGAAACAGGGCAAAAAGAGATTACTTCTAGATGAGGGACAGTTACCTGTGCTTAAACGGCCCCCGACTGAAGGCCTTGTGACACAGTACAACTCTTAACCCACCATTTAAGTGGTCTCAAGAACTGGGGCTGACCCTGACAGCTGTGAGAAAAGTGAAGATATAGGCACATTGTTCAACTTCGACTTGCTATTGCATCTCATGATGCTTCGAGGGGTACAGCCACTGTTGCAAATGAGGCTCTAGTAAGATCTCATACTGCCCTAATTTGATTACTGCAGATTTTATGTTTCAATATCTTGGTCAAAATATCGACCTTCGAAAATATTGCTATATCTATATCACCTATCACTACATCGTCAAGGTAAGTATATATTTACTATTCATAACTCCACATCCACTTAACTACACTTACCACCCATTGCAGTGGTACATTCGATATTGTGGATGCAAAATATATGCCGGTCGATATGTAGCCCATGATATAGTGGTAGAACACCCTACTTCAATACAATCCACCCTGGATCATTAAAAGAAGGAGTTCCAGAAGCTGATGAGGTTCTATACCAGGTTGCCATATTATGCTGTAACCTGATACGGACAGACTCTAACCCTCTGTCTCTGCAAGAACTCCACTTGCATCCAATGGTCAAAAGTTCAAATATAAAACTATGTCCTCTAGACTGATCAGAATTGCTAAATTCAAGGAAAAGTTGTACTGTGTTCCCAAGAACAGCCCCAAGCTGATGTTGGAAGAAATGGGACAGCAAACGTGTCCCCCTGAAAGTTGTCCTTGTGGGGGCCCTTTCTCCACATCTGGGATGTATGGGGGTGCTGTGTGTTGTATGTGCTTGTCCATGTGGATTAGGGTTTTGTATATAAAACTGCTGATTTGTGTCTGCCTTCACAACATGGCTATATCCCATTCCTTCTCCCTTTTGATCCACAAACTTTCCTGCTCAGGCAACCTCCCTGTAAAAGCTCAGGATAAACCCACAGAACTGGTCAGCAAGTGCTAGCAGGATAATTCCATATAAGATATTGTTTTTTCTCTTGTGTGGCCCGAATAAACGTTAGATTCAAATTCAAATGTATCTTAAATCTCCATGAGCCAGAGAGAACCTATGAAAATGCCCTATGGCCTACCTAGAGCATAAAACGTCTGTCTAACTGTACAAAACTGAACATAAGGCTGAATCTGTACTCTAGGGAGTGGTGATGGAAGGAGCATCTGAACCAATCAAACATTTACACCCAGTCAAAAGATCTGGGTTTGATCCATCACCGTTCTTTAGCTCACTCTGCCACCCCAGTTCAGACATGGCTATATGCAAATCAGTCTGACCCTGTGCCTCATGGGAACAGTCCAGCCAGAACTGCCAAGCCATACCTTCCCTGGACCGGAAACAAGCTTCCGAGGACCCGTTTCTGGCATTAAAGCCGTCTTCAGCCTGGCTTGCTTGAATCCAGTGGCAAAGTGAGCAAGGGACTCACGTCTAAGCATACCCTGCCACCCTTATGGCGGCCAAAGCGGTACAAAAGGGGGTGGTGATGGACGGAGCATCTGAACCAATCAAACACTCACACCCAGTCAAAAGATCTGGGTTTGATCCATCACCCTTCTTTAGCCCACTCTGCCACCCCAGTTCAGACATGGCTATATGCAAATCAGTCTGACCCTGTGCCTCATGGGAACAGTCCAGCCCGAACTGCCAAGCCATGCCTTCCCTGGACCGGAAACAAGCTTCCGAGGACCGGTTTCTGGTCCAGGGAAGAAATAGCTTGGCAGTTCGGGCTGGACTGTTCCCATGAGGCACAGGGTCAGACTGATTTACATATAGCCATGTCTGTACTGGGGTGGCAGAGTGGGCTAAAGAACGGTGATGGATCAAACCCAGATCTTTTGACTGGGTGTGAGTGTTTGATTGGTTCAGATGCTCCGTCCATCACCACCCCCTTTTGTACCGCTTTGGCCGCCATAAGTGTGGCAGGGTATGCTCAGACGTGAGTCCCTTGCTCACTTTGCCACTGGATTCAAGCAAGCCGGGCTGAAGACGGCTGGAATGCCAGAAACCGGTCCTCGGAAGCTTGTTTCCGGTCCAGGGAAGGCATGGCTTGGCAGTTCGGGCTGGACTGTTCCCATGAGGCACAGGGTCAGACTGATTTGCATATAGCCATGTCTGAACTGGTGTGGCAGAGTGGGCTAAAGAACGGTGATGGATCAAACCCAGATCTTTTGACTGGGTGTGAGTGTTTGATTGGTTCAGATGCTCCGTCCATCACCACCCCCCTTTGTACTGCTTTGGCCCCCATAAGTGTGGCAGGGTATGCTCAGACATGAGTCCCTTGCTCACTTTGCCACTGGATTCAAGCAAGCCGGGCTGAAGACGGCTGGAATGCCAGAAACCGGTCCTCGAAAGCTTGTTTCCGGTCCAGGGAAGGCATTGCTTGGCAGTTCGGGCTGGACTGTTCCCATGAGGCACAGGGTCAGACTGATTTGCATATAGCCATGTCTGAACTGGGGTGGCAGAGTGGGCTAAAGAACGGTGATGGATCAAACCCAGATCTTTTGGCTGGGTGTGAGTGTTTGATTGGTTCAGATGCTCCGTCCATCACCACCCCCTTTTGTACTGAATCTGTACTCTAGCAATTCAAAGGGCCACCACGGATTACAACTTCATGGACTGCTATTTTTTTCTGGACGCCCAGTGCTGTGAGATGCCTGTCTCACCAGATAGATATGGAGCGTGAAGGTCTATCCTGGTCTTGTGTTGACCTCTGCCAACCTGCCAGCCAATCCGATTTACTGCACAAGAGGAACCCTATCCTGGTTGAGACACAATGAACACTGTTCCTATTGCCAAGAAGCCCTCTGGCGATCAACTTTCCAGGACTGAAGAAGAGATGTTTATAATGACCACAAAGTGCAGGTGATCACTTAGTCGTCACTTAGTTGATACCAACAGGAGCAGTGACTCACTTTACTCTCCTTTGTTCAAAATGTTGATGCTTCTTGTCTTACTGTGCCATCCACTGGCCTTTGTCCAGTGCACCATCCTTCGGCCTGTGTGATACAAGAGTTCACTTAGAGCCATACAAGAGTTCACTTAGAGCCATACAAGGAGACCCCTGACTCAGTCAGTCTGGGTCAGAATCGGGCAACAAGCAGGCTTCGTGCCCCAGATCTAGTACGTATGTCACCTGGACCACAAGGTCCATTGGTGACTTTTAACAATCGAGGATGCATACCTCATTTTTGGCATTGGAGCCAATCATAATCCTCTCCATCTTCCAATGGGACTCCCACCAGGTCCAGTACTGTTGGCCCAGTTTGGTTTGTGCCTAGAGGGCTGGAATCAGACAATCCGAATGCCCAAGAATACCCTAAGTTTAACAAGGAGACCAGCATATCCCCATTTAGTATGAATTGGTTAGAATGATGTGGGTGTGACCAATGATCACTGTGGAGTTCCTGAAATATCACCATTTTGTAGTTGTGTGATCACCTCCTCCAAATTGTAAGTTTTCCCAGTACTACAGCACCCTGTGGGGTGCTGGAATTTGTCATCTGTGACTGATAGACATTTCTAAATTGGTCTGAGTAGCTGACGATAACCATAGCACCCATAGAGGATTAAAATATTTTAATCAAGTATAGTAGGTATAGAAATAATTGGACTTTTATCCTACTAGGTGTTTACGTGACTTTGACCTATTTCAGAATATAGTTCAAGAGGTTAGATTTCTGGACAAGCTTAGCATTGAATGCCGCAAGAGTACTATTGCATTTTCTATCTGCAATGCTGAACTAACAAACCAGTGGATACCTCCATGGAATATTAAACATTTGCCATGCTGGAGATCTCTGGATCTCTCCATGGTAGTATACTCTCATATAGCATTGGCCACTGTTTCCTATGAAAGATGTCCTGCTAAAACAAACCTTGAACCCCCACCCCAATCAATCCCAACCCACCACAACAACACCCCAATCTACTCCACCACACCCTACCCAATCTACGCCACTCCACTCAATCTACCCCGCTACTCCACTCAGTCTTACCCAATCTACCCCCACTCCACTCAATCTATCTCAATCTATCTTACTCCGCTCAATCTACCCCAATCTACCCTGCTTCTCTCAATCTATCCCAATCTACTCTACCAAAGGTTACAGGGACGCTATAGATTGACTCAGATTTCAATTGTACAAAAAACAGTAAAATTCAGCAGTTATAGCTACCTGAGCTAACTACAACTTACACCCCCGCAATGCACTGCTTAGGACCTCACATATTACAGCACTCATGGCGTGGTCAGTGACATCACTGATGGCATCACTGATGTCATCATCCAATGAGTGTTTTCTAAAAGGATTTGTGTGTTATACATATATTAAGGTACCACAAAAGTTAAATTAGTATAACTTCTATACTACTAATGAGTGATTCCTTTTTAGGGCTCGGGGCATGCGTACACTGCGCATGCAGTGTTGCGCAGTGAGAGTCCTTTTCCCGGCGTTTTGAAAATGGACCTGGAAATTCCAAGCAGCTCGTGCGTGTTATTACCAAGGTCCATTTTCATTGGCCTTCGCGTGCGTGCTGTTTTTTAACAGAACACGCAATAGGCCATAGGCGGTCGCGTAGCTCCACCTATGGCCTATTGGTGTCTGTTACGCGCACCAGAGGCCATATGTTTTGAATTACCGCGGCTTGACAGCCACGAAAATTCAAAACATATGCTCGCAGTGGCGCGTGCACCACTCGCGGGCTTTTTTTTTTTTGTAGTTCGCGATCGCTTTCGATCGTTTTCATTTCTCGTTGTGTTTGCAATGTGACCTTTGCCACGGCAGAGACACCCGCCTGGCACATGGAAGGATACAGGATGGCAGCTCTGTTTATAATCTCTGCTGCATTGAGAAACGCGAGGGAGGCGACGCGTGCACCGTTCATATAGAATCCTCCTTTACCAATCGACAGTCAACAAGGCAGCCGATGACTTACTCCCGCTAAAGTACTGCCATGGATTGGGTGACGTGTAATTGCTTCCAGGTGGTGGGACACGTCACTGGGGAACCACCCCTAGGCAGTGCAGGGAGAAGACCTCCGTGCTTGGAAGTGTCCGCAGGCGCTATACAAGCGCACCACTCGCGCCTTCAGAGGCGCTATGAACGCTCTAGTCCTTCAGCATGGGGTTGTAGGATCTTTCTGCTTCCAGGGTATCTCATAGAGTCATAGAACCCTACCTGTAGCGTAATAAAAACAATGACGCACAGGACCTGCAGAGTAAATTATTATATCTACTAGCCTACTACATTTATATTTTACACCAATCACGATGCTTGGTGATGCGACCCTAGGCAATATAAGAGCACCTCTTGGTCACTCACTACATCAGAAAACTTCCCATATTGGGAATATACTCTGCCAGCCATACATACCCCATGGGGTAGTGAGCTACCCTTCTGGAATTGTGTTTCAGGGCACTACAGCAGGGTGTGACATCACTGCTGTGGCATCAGATCGGCGACTCATTTGGGCTGACTACAGTGACGTCACATTGGAAACTACGCTTAAAGCAGGGATATCTTACATTTGTAAGTTGCCCTCACTACAGTGACGTAATACTTGCTGCTCCGAAGTGACTCTGCAAACTGCCCTCAGCGCAGTGACATCACCATGGGAGCTACAATCATTTTGGGGGCAATACACTGGGCACTCAGTTTGGTGGTGTTACTTACACTGGTAGGTGCCTACAAACGATTGATGGACGGCAGTCGCGGGTGGCATGAAGTCAACTGGTACCTTTTTACTACCAACAAAGCACACTTTTTCAATTTGTCTGACACAGCGACAAACATCATTTTGGGCTTTTAGGGAGAATGTGTTACTAATATTGACTAACAAACTATTCAGCCAAATAACCTTGTCAAACCATGCACTTTAAATAATTTGCTATGTGGCAAAACGTGTCCTCGCTGAACCGGAGATGCATTGATCGATTTAATCAATGGGAATCAATGGTGTAGGATGCGCTGTTGTCAGTAGGTGTTAATCTGCCAATGTAAGGAATGGAGCAAACATTTCATATTGGTCCCTCTTACGTATTGGAAAACGGGAATTTCCGAATTGGTTATTTCACAATAAAAAGAGTGTTTTTTCTCTATCGTCTGTGATTGCTCCATGAAAGCAAAAAAGAGTATCTACTCTTGGGACCGAATAAATAACAATTGTCCGCCGTGTGAAGTGCTTGCAGGTGCTGCAGAAACAATGGGCAGGTAGGGACAGCCCCACACTTCCATTCATGCGCGGCGTAAAATGGAAATACGGCTCTGCCCTGCACCGGGAGATCTCTTTCACTCCTACTTTAACCACCTGAGGAAGACCCTTTGTGGCCCTGCAAGCCAAAACTATAGCTGTGTGTTAGCCCAATAAAGGTATCATCTTCGCAAGCTGTATAAAAAAAATTAAAACATTGTACTTTCTGTTGATGCACAGCTGTGCTGCTCCGAGAGAACTGACTTCATAGCAGAAAGGGAACAACATCTTGTGAAGAGTGTTTGCGCGTGGCAAAAAGTTATTGAACTGCCTGTCATTTCTATCAGAAAGATTGAGCATGGATGTACATAGGGCCCAAGTCAATTTAGACAGGTTCACTTCGGGATAGGTACGGAATGTTAAGTGATTGAGCGCCAACGACAAACACATTGTGAGAGTGACAGCAGTGTGAGAGTGACAGCAGAGTGAGAGTGACAGCAGAGTGAGAGTGACAGCAGAGTGACTGTGACAGCAGAGTGAGTGTGACAGCAGAGTGAGAGTGACAGCAGAGTGAGAGTGACAGCAGAGTGAGAGTGACAGCAGAGTGAGAGTGAGAGTGACAGCAGAGTGAGAGGGACAGCAGGGTGAGAGTGACAGCAGGGTGAGAGTGACAGCAGGGTGAGAGTGAGACAGCAGAGTGAGACAGCAGAGTGAGAGTGGCAGCAGAGTGAGACAGCAGAGTGAGAGTGACAGCAGAGTGAGAGTGACAGCAGAGTGCGTGACAGCAGAGTGCGTGACAGCAGAGTGAGAGTGACAGCAAAGTGAGAGTGACAGCAGAGTGAGAGTGACAGCAGAGTGAGAGTAGAGTGAGAGAGACAGCAGAGTGAGAGACAGCAGAGTGAGAGACAGCAGAGTGAGAGTGACAGCAGAGTGAGAGTGACAGCAGAGTGATAGAGACTCAGCAGTGTGAGAGAGACTCAGCAGTGTGAGTGTTCCAGAGAGAGCAGGGTATACTTGTGCGCTTACACGGTGCACTGACACACAGGAGCTAAAACAAAGAACAGCTGAACACGTGTCTTGGGAGCTTCATGGAGGCAGCCGGCCCTCTGTGAGGGGAGCAGCAAGGAGGGGACGCCCCAACCAATCAAACGCAACTACTCACAACCTACTGTACGATTACAACACAGGCCAAAGGGCAGAGCTAGGTCTTTTCGCATTACGTAGGGTAAGCAGTGTGTGAGTGTGTAGGGTGAGCAGTGTGTGAGTGTGCGGGGTGAGCAGTGTGTGAGCGTGCAGGGTGAGCAGTGTGTGAGCATGCAGTGTGAGCAGTGTGTGATTATGCAAGGCTAACAGTGTGTGAGCGTGCAGGGTGAACATTGTGTGAGTGTGTAGGGTGAGCAGTGTGTAGTTGTGTGCAGGGTGAACATTGTGTGAGTGTGTAGGGTGAGCAGGTTGTGAGTGTGTAGGGTGAGCAGTGTGTGTGTGCAGGGTGAGCAGTGTGAGAGTGTGTAGGGTGAGCAGTGTGTCAGTATGCAGGGTGAGCAGTGTGTGAGTGTGCAGGGTGAACATTGTGTGAGTGTGTAGGGTGAGCAGTGTGTGAGTGTGTAGGGGCAGTGTGTGAGTGTGCAGGGTACGAAAACTCGAACTAAGTCCATCACAAACACACACATAACACCACACACATAACACCACACACATAAGACTACACACATAAGACCAAACACATAAGACCACACACACACCACACACACACAACACCACACACACACCACCACACACACACCACCATACACTCACCACCACACACTCACCACCACACACGCAACCACACACGCAACTACACACACACACAACCCCACCGTCAGTGCGCGCTTTCACTGGGCACAAACACAACCAGCCGTCAGTGCACGCTTTCACCGGGCACAAACACCACCAGCCGACAGTGCACGCTTCCACCAGGCACACACACCACCGGCCATCAGAGCACAATTTCTACAGACACACACACCACCAGCCATCAGTGCACACATCAATTGTTAACGCATCTACAATTAACTATTGTAGCAATCACAGTATGGTGCACTTTACTTTTAAACATATTCATCTAAAGCGCAGCATGCCACCATTGCTGCGATTCCAATCCAAGCCACATAATTCCACTACACCACATGCATACACTCCATAACACATGGCTAAAAGACATTGCCATTTACAATGCCATTAGCTATAACTCAAATAAATCTGAGACCTATTGCATTTCCAATGCTTGTTTAAAATAGTTTATGTGAGTTGCTGTGTGACTGTGTGTATCTGTGTGTGAGTGGGTGTCTGTCGGTACAGGTGTGTGAGTGGGTGTGTGAATGGCTGTATTGGTGTATAAGTGGGTGTCTGAGTAGCTGTGTATGTGGCTTAGTGGCTATGTGAGTGGCAGTATTGGTGAGTGAGTGGGTGTGTCAGTGGCTGTATGGGTGGATGAGTGAGTGGCTGTGTAAGTGGCTGTATGGATGGGTGAGTGGGTGTGTCAGTGACTGTATGGGTGACTGAGTGGATGTTTGAATGGCTGTATGAGTGAGTGATTGGGTGTATAAGTGGTTGTGGAGTTGAGTGAGTGGCTGTTTGAGTGAGCTTTTGGTTAAGTGAGTTGATGTGTGAGTGACTTTATGGATGAGTGAGCATCTATGGTATTGGCTGTATGGGTGAGTAAGTAGTTGTGTGTATGTGTAAATGGGTATGTAAGTGGTTGTCTGGGTTTGTGGGTATGTGAGTAGTTGTAGGGATGAGGGAGTAGCTCTGTTGAGAGGCTGCATGGGGGAGTAAGTGGGTGTATGAGTGGCTGTCTAGGTTAATAACTGGATGTGTCAGTAGCTGTATGTGTGAGTGTGTGGCTGTATTGGTGAGTGGGTGAATGACTATAACATCCCTGTAACCTTTGATTTTTTTCAGTGAATTGCTAAATCTTTTTTATTCTATTTCCTAACTATAACATCCCTGTGACTTGTGGCTTCTTCAGGGAATGTCTACGTTTTTTAAAATTCTATTTACCTAACTATAATGTCCCTGTAACCTATGAGTTTTTTAAGTGAATTTGTAAGTTTAAAAAGCATTTTATTTCTACAATTTAACCACTAGCCTTTAACACTAGGGGGCCGATTACGATGCGGCCTGGAAAGGCTCCGACCGGGCCGCATCTTAGTTTACTTTCCAACCACCGCATTACAATGCTGTCATTCCGGCTGGCTTCTGATGGGCTCAAGGAGCCCGTGAGCCAGTGGGTCTGATAGAGGTGGGTGGAAACTCTGCTCCGGTGGAGTTTGTGGAGTTTTGACACTCTGTGCTCTGCTTGGAATGCAGAGTTCAGCAAAAACTCCAGCAACTACCGGTGGTGTGAAGTTTACCGGCACCCTCACCGCTAGACTTCATCCCTCAACCAGTAGTGCACCAGGCGGCCCCTTACAAGAGTGGTTGATAAAGGGGACAAGCCTTTGACGAGGTCTGAGCAATCCTGATGTGGGGGATTTAATTGTAGCAACAATAGGGTTTCTTGGCCCCCAACAACCCTGAGCAGTCTAGGGGACTTCATACCCCAACCAGTAGTGCACCAGGAGGCCCCTTTGCAGAGTGGTTGAGAAAGGGGCGGGACCTCTGACGTGGTCTGAGCAATCCCATTTTGAGGGACTAACTTGTGAAAACAATAGGGGTTCTTGGCCCCCAACAACCCTCAGCAGCCAAGGGAACTTCATCCTCCAACCAGTAGTGCAGCAGGAGGCCCCTTTACAGAGTGGTTGAGAAAGGGGGTGGACCTCAAATGAGGTCTGGGCAATCCTGCTTTGGTGGACTTACTTGTGGGTGTTATTTAGTCCCGGAAATGTGGTGGCCCCAGGGGCTCAGGGGTTCCGTGTGCCCTCCCATTAGTCTATCTTTAGCCTTGGGGAGGTGGTGACTTGGAACTCAATGAGCAAATAGGGCCCCCTCCTTTTTTCAAAAAATGCTCCGTGACCTTGTCCACCAAGGGCTCTATTCAAAACAGGTGTGGGAACCTGCAATTGTTTCTTTAAAAACAATTGCCGTGGATTCATGGCTCTGTCGCATTTTCACAGTACATTTTTTTAAGTGCTTTTCGACACTGTCAGGGTCACTCTGGGAGCCTATGACAAGAGCTAAGGGGTCAGGGTATTCCTACGCTGCGCCCTTTTCTTTTATGTAAAGGTTTTTGGGGGACTCGGCTTCAGCTGAGTCCCAAGGTGGCTGCCATCACTTCCTGGTTGAAGTGTTGGCAGCCAATCAGATCTCAGCACGAGATTGGGAAGGTTTGCGGAGCCTTCGCGTCCCTATCTATACAAATGTAAATTTCCTTTAATATCTCCAGTACTACTGAATGAATTTACACCAATTTACAAAAATATTGCTTTCTGGACCAACATCCACCTTTCTGCCAAATTTGGTGTAATTCCGTTCTGCGGTTTAGGCTGTAGTCGTGTCTAAAATTCCTATGGGAATTAAAATGGTAAACATACTTCTTTCGATCCACCCGCTTTTTTTCTTACCCTGCGTGACGGATCGCCCCAAAACTTTAAATGCACAACAAGAATCACCGGGGCACTTTTTGGGGGGAAATTTTGTTAGGATTCGTCAACCGGCGCCAAAGTTAAAAAACACTATTCCTATGGAAACATGGTTCAAACTATAACTACCTACTCGCGACTGTATACATATATATTTTTTTACAATCATGTTGAGAATGTTAAAATATGCGCCTTATGACACTGACGAAGACGACTGCCAAAATGAGTCTGTTTTCTGATATATTTCGAGAATAAACAAACTTACCTCTGCGCGTGCTATTTTCCTGCATTATTGTGTCGGGAATACGGAGCTTGCATAAATATAAATATATATATATATATATATATATATAACGAAACCGTTATTCACCACACCATCCTTCTCAAAAGAATAACGAGAGTAAGCCCAAGTTTTGTGCAGATTCTTCGGTGATTTATTGTGCAATTACACCAGCCATCCGTCATAACGCTTTTCACCTCCCAAACGAGGCTTGATCACATGACGTGCAATGAAACAAAAGAGGGTCTTAAATATTCCCAAATGAGGGCGCGGCATATCATACTCATTTAAAGAGACCAATGCATATATTTTTTTTTCTCATTTTCCCTGATTCTTCGTCAGTTTGAAACAGAATTGAGGGCTTAGTGCCCAATGACTTCAATCCCACATATATTGACATGTAAAATTCAGTACATGGAATTTGAATTCATCCCCTTTTTATGTACACAAATAATTACATTTAAATATAAATAGCTGGAAAATCAAAAAGCTATCAAAAATTACATATCTATATACAATCTGTTGTCAAAAGACACATAATTATATATATATAAAAATATCAAAAATATATTGGTCTATATATAAAAAACATCTTTCTATATACATATATACACATTAAAATTAGTCATGTATACATATCCTGTGGGAAATAATTCTCCAATTGTTCAAAAATGCTTAGTCTGCATATAATGATCAAATGATTATATAAAATGGTTCTCAGATAAGTGCAAAAAAGCAATTTAACCAAGCCTGCAGATATGCCTCCATCGCCTATTTTATCTTCTTTGGTGCCAAGGCCCTCAAAAGCAGCTGTGAAATATATCTGATGTGAAAAAGTAAAATACAGTGCCCATGCCACAAAGTTAATAAATGAAAAATTCCATAATATCGAGATTCATTTTAAAACATTTCACAGAAAAGATGGAAGTTGGGGATACCGGAGCATTAAGAAATCATATAGTGATTAAATGGCTGTGCTGAGATGATTCTAAGGCATCAGCCGGGGTATACTTGACATCCCTGAACCGAACATGATCAAGAGCAACCTCCAACACCCAGCAAGGGGAAAAAAAATTATCAATAGAAGCAAACAGAGCTATATATATTAGTTGATCAGATGTTCATAAATCTGATAAGTGAACATATTATACTGACAAAGTTTCATAGTTCCTTTAGACAAGTGTATAGGTCTTCCCGGTCATTGAGTCCAGCCGGACTTTTACTGTTCATTTCCAGGATGTATCTAGTCTCCAAGAGGCGTAGCATACCCTCTCTATCTCCTCCCCGTTTCAACGGTAATACCGTATCAACTAGATAATATTGGAGACTACTGGGGTCACTGTTATGCATTTATTCGAAGTGACGCACCACCGGGTAGGACTGATCTCTGCCAGCTATCGCTCTGATGTGTTGGAGTATGCGTTTATGTGCTGAGGGCCGTGTGCTGCCTATATAATTTAAGCCGCACGGGCACTGTAAAACATAAACTACAAACTCCATCTTACAAGTCAGGCGTTTAGTGATGGGTATAGGTTTCTCCCTGAATGGACTTATATAGTGAGTTTTGTTCACCCCATAGCGGCAAGCCTTGCAAAAGGCACATTTCTTGAAGCCTTTGTTTAAGGCCTCCCATGTACCTGACAGGCTCGTCTCTAAGTTGCTACTAACCAGGGCATCCGCCATGGTTGGAGACTTACGGAAGGTGATTTCTGGTCTTATGGAGACATCACCCCCAATTATTGGATCCCCTTTTACCAGGTTCCAATTTCTGAGGAAAATCTTTTTGATCTCTGTGTGCTGTTGACAAAAGGGGACTATGACTCTGGAATTTATATGTGGACTGCCAGGGTTTATTGTCGGTTCCTTGATTTTGGGGATTAGAGCCTCCTCTCTTGTTCTAGCTCTAGTTCTTCTCATTGCTTTATCAAGGACACTTTCTTTATAACCCCTTTCTAGGAAACGTTTTTTACTCTCCTGTTGTGCAGCTTCACAATCACTATCCGTGCTGCAAATTCTTCTCAACCTCAGCATCTCCCCACAGGGGATGCTGTTGATGAGATGGCGCGGATGTTGACTTGTGGCATGGAGTACCGTGTTCCCCGCAGTTATTTTTCTATGCAGTCTAGTCTCAAGTTTATGATTTTTGACGAACACCTCAACGTCCAAAAAGTTAACAGAGACATTGTCTATGTGAGAAGTAAACTGTAGATTTAAAGATTTCTTGTTCAACAATTTAACAAACTCCTCAGCACCAGATTTCGAGACCCTCCAAACTAAAAAGAGATCATCAATATATCTCAAATACAGCATGACATTAGTTCTCATGATGTCACCATGTGAACCTATGAGGACCCGCTCCTCCCACAGCCCCATGTGCAAGCACGCGAAGCTGGGGGAGAAGCAAGCCCCCAGGGCCACCCCTCTCAATTGCTGATAAATCTGTCCATTAAAGATGAAATAATTATATTCCAAGCAGAGTTTTAACATGCCTAAAATCATATGATTATGGCTGGAACAATTCTCTGGACGTTTGGACAAATAGTGCTCAGCGGCTTTTATGCCGTCACAATGTCTTATGGACGTATACAAGGAGGTAACGTCTAGTGTCATTAAGATGTAATTGTCATTCCATTCAAGATTGTTCAGCTTACAGATAAAATCTGTTGTGTCTTTCACATAAGAAGGTAATATTTTCACCCATTCCTGCAAAAAAAAGTCAATGTATTTGTAAATGTTTTCCGTGGAACTGTTTATTGCCGAAAGAATTGGCCTTCCAGGTGGTGTAGATGAGTTCTTGTGAACTTTTGGCAATAAATATAGGGTAGGTATCACCGGACAGTCTTTCTTTAGAAACTTGAATTCATCATTAGAGATGAGGCCGCCACTCCTCCATACCATTAATTTAGAGTTTTGCTCCGACCAAGCTGTTTTTATTGCAGTGAGATTGCTTTTTTTGTAACAATCCAAGTGACTCAGTTGTGATTCAGCTTCTTTCACGTAGTTATCACGATGCCACAGGACAATATTTCCCCCTTTATCCGCCTGTTTCACAATCACATTTTTGTCAGCTTTAAGTTTACCGATCAAATTGTTGTAACTTTGATTCTGTCGGCTTAAAATGGCATGTTTTTTGTTAGTGGTCACATATAGTTTTTTCAAGTCTTATGACAAAGTCCTGATACAAATCTAGACTGTCGTGTGTCATGATAGGCAAGAAGGTGGATTTCTTTTTGAAGGAAGTAAATCCTGGAACACTTTCAACGTTATTGTCTGATACCAGGGGCTGCACCTCAGTCTGACCCTCCTGTTGCAAATCCCATATTTCGTTAAGGGTTACATCCACTCCAGTTGCGTGCAACGTGGGACTCGATGCACCCAAATTTCTTTGTCCCCTGTATGGATGCAAACAATGGTATTTGCTCAATTTAAGTTTTCTAATAAAACGGAAAGTGTCCATCCTTAAGTTCGCATAGTTCATATTGCTCGGGGGACAGTAGGATAGCCCCAAACCCAAAATCTGTTTCTCCTTTGTAGTTAGAATAATATCAGTCAGATTTATAATTGTTGTTGGGTTGAGGTTGAAGCTTGTGCTTGTGTTTGAAATCTGTTCCAATTGCCCCTGTTTCCTCGGTTGCCCCTCTTCCCTCCGGCCATATTTCCTCTGGTAGCATTTGCGGTGCTGGAGGCGTTTGATGTTGGCCCTTTGCCGTCTTGTTTGGGGTCTACTTTTGATTTCGATCTTAGTGTGTCTCGACGGCTCTCGCAGAGGCAATTCACCTCTTGCGCCAGAGACAGTTTGGTAAACCCCTCTTGCAAGTTTTTTCTCCTTTGGTCACTGTCCGAGTCGCTTTCCGCTGCAGAGCTCAGATCAGTGGAGGAAGCCGATGCAGTGGCGCCTTGTCTAATTCTTTGGTTGCCTTTTCCCACCTGCGCCTTAATGTTGTCAAACCGGCGCGCGAAAGTAAAGATCTGGACATGAAGGTAATCGAGTCTGTCCCGCTCAAATTTAAAAGTTTTTCTCTTTTTGATTATGTCTTCCTCTTTTACAAGTCTTGTCATCATTTCATCTCGTAATTTAGTTGTTTGCTCCGTGATGCCTATTGAGGTCAATTCAACTTCCACAGCTTCAATTTCAATCTGCAATTTCATCCTGTCACTGTCCGCATATTTTGCTAGGATAGCCATTAAACGTGCAGAATACTTCAAATTCGTCTCAGCCCATTCCGCTAACATAGCTGGGTCTGGGTTTTCATAGCTTGGAGCCGAAGTGCTCCTGAGACCTCGTGGAACACGTTTGACCATCAAGTACTGGGATAGGGATTTATGTTCCCACCACTTTGACTGTTCACGTTTCATCAGTTTTTCTAATTTGTGAAATGTTTCCCTTATGCTGGGGCTACCAGTCACTCCCGCATCATGCTCTGGAACGGGTACAAGATTCGCCCCCTCCGGATTTTCCACAAACTTGTGGCCCGCAACTTCCTCTCTGCGCTTCAACACGTCGGCGGACATATTGGCTATTAGTGGCAATGAGTTCCAGCACACACCGAAGAAACAAGCAGTATACGCACTTTAAAATTGCACAGCGCTTACTGCTTGACACTCCCTCCTCTGTGACTTGCATTCACTGTCCTACCTGGACTCGGCTATCGACAGCTTCCCCGCAAATGTCAGGTCGGCTCGGACTCCTTTCGTCCCGATAGGTACGTGTGTTCACCTCACAGGGGCTCGGGCAGCTTCCTCCTACCGGAGTACAGTTTCCGATTCTGGTTATGGGATCCCAGCTTTCTGCTGCACCACGCCCAAGGGTTGGAGAGGGGCTTTTTACTCGTACCACGAACGCTCCTTGGTACATTTAGATAACGAAACCGTTATTCACCACACCATCCTTCTCAAAAGAATAACGAGAGTAAGCCCAAGTTTTGTGCTGATTCTTCAGTGATTTATTGTGCAATTACACCAGCCATCCGTCATAACGCGTTTCACCTCCCAAACGAGGCTTGATCACATGACGTGCAATGAAACAAAAGAGGGTCTTAAATATTCCCAAATGAGGGCGCGGCATACCATACTCATTTAAAGTGACCAATGCATATATATTTTTTTCTCATTTTCCCTGATTCTTCGTCAGTTTGAAACAGAATTATATATATATATATGTATTTCAGAACAAATCAGCACCCGATACGATGTTGAAAAAGGAAAGCACTCGGGTCTCCGATTACAAAGGTGTTTGTTGAGGACCCCCTACCCCTCCAACAGACGCGTTTCGCCTCACGGCTTCGTCAAAAAATTAAAAAAATAAAATAAATATATATATAAAACAAAACACTCTCTCTCGCATATATATATATATATATATATATATACATATATATATATATATATATATATAGTAGAGCAAATGCGCAAGCGCTTCGGGAGGGCTCACCGCTTCATCCGACCCTCCGGTCTGTAATTTGGCTCCTCTGCAATGTTCACAGATTCCCTTGAGTTAAAATTGGGTCCGACGCATTTCGGGGCCACAAACGCCCCTTCCTCATGGACTGTGCGCAGTTCACTACCATGTTCGCTTCACGCTAGTCAAACACGTCTTAGTTTGAGCAGCTGGCGTCGTCCTCCCTGAGTGGGTGGAGTTTGGCAACACCGGGACTTCTGGTCAACGTAGTCCTGTGAAGTGAAACAAAATAGTAACCTTGAGTAGGTTGGCGTGTCTGCACTTTCATTACTGTCATTAAAATCCTTAAGTAGGATGGTAGGGAGGCTGCGGGCATCACATTTTATTCAAATTGCATGTTGCGCTGATAGGCGAGTGTGTGTGTTATCGCCTCAGTCTCTTAGGACAGGATACAAGTTCCGCCATCAGAGTGGAGCTCCTTCCGCGACCAAGGCTGGCTGCCTGAATATAGTAGAGCAAATGCGCAAGCGCTTCGGGAGGGCTCACCGCTTCATCCGACCCTCCGGTCTGTAATTTGGCTCCTCTGCAATGTTCACAGATTCCCTTGAGTTAAAATTGGGTCCGACGCGTTGCGATAACACACACACTCGCCTATCAAAGCAACATCCAATTTGAATAAAATGTGATGCCCGCAGCCTCCCTTCCCTATATTCAGGCGGCCAGCCTTGGTCGCGGAAGGAGCTCCACTCTGATGGCGGAACTTGTATCCTGTCCTAAGAGACTGAGGCGATAACACACACACTCGCCTATCAGCGCAACATCCAATTTGAATAAAATGTGATGCCCGCAGCCTCCCTACCATCCTACTTAAGGATTTTAATGACAGTAATGAAAGTGCAGACACGCCAACCTACTCAAGGTTACTATTTTGTTTCACTTCACAGGACTACGTTGACCAGAAGTCCCGGTGTTGCCAAACTCCACCCACTCAGGGAGGACGACGCCAGCTGCTCAAACTAAGACGTGTTTGACTAGCGTGAAGCGAACATGGTGGTGAACTGCGCACAGTCCATGAGGAAGGGGAGTTTGTGGCCCCGAAACGCGTCGGACCCAATTTTAACTCAAGGGAATCTGTGAACATTGCAGAGGAGCCAAATTACAGACCGGAGGGTCGGATGAAGCGGTGAGCCCTCCCGAAGCGCTCGTGCATTTGCTCTACTATATATATATATATATATATGTGAGAGAGCGTATTTTGTTTTACACTTATCTCTTTATTACATTACCAAGTACTAGAAGAGTTGTCTTCTACGTACTCTTACATGTCTTTGTGTATGTATGTAAGAGTACATATGCTGAAATGTTTAACTCCATACCAGTAAAAGAGCACATAGGGCATTATCCTTTTGGTTTATGCCAATTGTTTATGAATATGATGAGTGACAATACTGTATATTGCCATTATAGATGTTTTAGGGCTGATTTATAAAGGCATGCAAAAGAACATAAAAGAATATTACAGGAGTACTCTTTGAATTGATCGCAATAAATTTCTTCTTTGATACTTTTGGATGGTCCCTCCAAATTCTCGATCTGGTTAAAAAGCCTCAAACTGTTTGGTGATGGTCAGCATCACCTTGTTTTAGTGACTGTGAGAGGGAGGGGCTGCAGTATTTCCAATCCTTGTGGTTTATTTCATTCTATTGTCTCTCTCCAGTGGCTTATTGGGGTAGGAATGTGGATCACAAAGCCAGTATGTCTGGCCTTGGCAAGCTGGTGCAATGGCTATTTTGCAATATTTATACTGCAAGCATGTGCAACACAAAAACGAAGCTAAAAAAAGAAAACATGCTGTCGACTCAGCATGGCAGCCATTTGCTTGCAATAAACATTTTAAATTGTAAAAAATTAAGCATCACTTAAATGTTTCACAGAACAGTATGAGTATCTCGTAGCAGACAGGTGTAAGCCAAGTATAGAAACCCCTTTTTAGTTGCAATGCACATCACAGAAAAATATGATTCTTGCTGGTGCAAAGCAAAGGTACTATTGACCTTTAATTACTTTAGCCCGAAGGAAGGCACAGTTTAAAAACACAAGGATGCTTAATAAAGGATAGGGAAAGAAACAGAAAAAACACGTTGGCAGGTAAAGGATTGACCCGACAGACCTTCAATGAAGATCACCTCTTGTCACAGTGGATGTGCACATGTGATCAGGCAAAATACTATTGCTCATAGTGCAAAAGAGCCGATGGCTGGAGGGGATTGATGCATTGTGCCCCGATGTATGATTTGGCGAGTGGAAGCAAAATATGGATAACCAAAGCCACTCTATGTATGTATATTTTATTTATGACTTTTTGTTATTGCATGAGCTAAAGCTGTCTCGAAGCCAGGCCTAAACAGAACATCCATTCATTTACTTGTTGAGAGGAGCAGCTTTTTACATCATGAGAGGCAAATTAAGTTAGGGACTGAGATTCTGTGAGTGAGGGTGGAGGGAAGTGCTTTGTGGGAAGGGTAAAGGCAGAAGGTCAGTGACTCACCAACTATCACAAACAAGTCCATGCCCCAGCCCCTGCCCTGCTAGCGTGAGCCGAGCCCACAGCCTGTGGATAAAGAACATCCAGTTCATAACACACAAAGCGTCAATGCATGCCAGCCCGGATGCCATGTTTGTGTCACTCAACACTGACCCATCCGGTCAGCAGACCATCTCTTCCCTTGTGCATGATTTTATCATGAGCCCTCTAGTGACTCCTCTGTCGTGACTGGTGACTTCAGACTAGAGTGGATTCACTTGTTGTGAGTGAGTCATGGCTGACACAGTCAGCGCCAACACAATGTTGTGTGTATATGACGGTAGGCACTATCCCATAGGACCAAAAATAAAAAATTGCGTGGGCGAGAACTAAACCAGCCTCTATTTTGAGGTGACACTGCATTCGCATTAGTCATTCTGCCCCTAATTGTGTTCATGTACAAATAACACTGACTGTGAGTAACACAACTGAGATGCACGACACTCAGTGAATAGCGGGTAAAATCATGTGTTGCAAATGCAAAGAAATTGTGGTAGGGGTATTATGTCCATTTCAATCTGTACATTTCAGTTCGATAAAGCGATTCTTGTGAAGTAAAGAGAAGTCAATTAATTTTAAGGAGACAACCATTGGGTCCTCACCGCTGGACAAAGCTTTCACTCCAGAATGTTGGCTCTACTAGGCAGGGATTTGGGTGTATCAAGTAATATCTTTCACCCCCTCCTCCACTCAGAAAATGTCCCAACCCTGCCTCCATCTATGTACACAACAGATGAGTAGGCTACAACCCAACCTCGGCCTGTACAGGCGACAATCGAGAACCCCTCCAACACCAAGCGATCCTTGGTATAGGAAATACACATCCTTCTATACAAATGATAGATCTGTTTTGACCCCGCTCAGCCTAACAACCATGGTTAGCTTGTGTACACAATGTGGAGTTCTGCCACAAAGTAGCAAGAAGTCCCTATGCAAATGTTGAGATGAAAGTGGTGGCCCATTGCCTCCATTGGATACCAGCCTCACAATCCTTGTGATTCAAACATTAACATCAATTTTTCCTTCATTCAATCTATGCCGCACTGATCTCTGCTGGTCAGAGCCCCCAAGCGTGGTACTTTTACTGTCTCAAAAATGCTGCTCAACTGTTAAATTGATTGATGTTTTCATCTTCCTGACAAAATGTAAATGAAAATTTCAAGGGGGGTCTTAGATAATACAGGCGAATACCACCGGGCTGGACTGACCTTTCATTGCACTGGGCATTTTCCCGGTGGGCTGGAGGTTTAGACATCCCAGGTCTGCTCCTGATGCGTCTGTTGTGTTCCCCAGTTCCTAGAGGTTAATTTCGGCAGGCAGAGTGGCCCTCAAGAGAGCGAGAAAGGGAGAGAAGGTCAGAGAAAAAGAGAGCGGGCGATTGAGAAGAGTAATAGGGGAATGTGGGAATGGGTTGATTGAAAGAGAAAACTAGAGTGAGTAGAGGAAGGGAGCAGGGTTGATATCCGCTTTTTTGCCAGAGCTGCTTCTGGGTCCCAGCCCGGACTTGAATACCACTATATTTATATAAGAAGCAACAAGGGTTTCTCGAATCTAAATTAATGCTCTAGAGCTGTCAACAGCCCAAGACTCTCGCCCTGTCATGTGTAGGATACCAGTTCAGCAGAGGCATTGGCAGTGCTTAATTTGAGCTGGTGGTTTCACCCGCCCTCAATCATCAACACCGGCGCTTTTCATGAGCACTAGTTAAGGAAAAATTCATTTACGGGGAGATTACCTGATTTGTCTAGAATCACAGGATATTGAGCTGACCCAAGACTTGAACCTGGTTCCCCAGCTGCGAAGCCGGCAGCTCCGGCAGTAATGTCTCATCCTGTCCCCACTTTCATGGTTAGTAGTTGATTCTGTTTTAGGTGGCGCTAATGAGAGAAATGGGCTGGTGCAAGCTGCCTGCTGATGGGAGCCCCGGCACTTATATTTTTTTTACAAATTAACCACTGGGCATGAGGCAATACCATGGTAAGCCTCGCCTAGGGGGTTAGCTTCAGTCCTTCAGAGCAAGCGAAGTACTTGGTACCCTTGGCCTGTTGCATCTCTATGGAGCGGGCAGTAGGCAAAATCTTTCCCTGCAAAAAGTTGCCTAGATTCAGCTGGTGTCGTCTGCTGCATTTTGGCACCAACCATATGTTCTCCTTCAGTGGAAAGGGACAGCCATCCATCACTCTTGCAGCTAGAGTTGTACCACATAAACAACGTCATAAAATAATATTCATAATAATAACTATTCTTCTAATTTAGTCTTATTGTTTTTATTTTTCGAGTTCATATTATTATTATCATGATTTTATCATTAACATCTGCAGCAATCATCATAATAATCATAATACTATTAATAATAATAATAAAAATGGTAATAATAAAAATATTAGCAGTAAAAATAATAACACTATGATTTCCTCAGGAAGCACTCAGCTCTTTTGAAAGGGTGAACACTATCCCTCTTAACAGCAGCCAAGCGTGCATCATGGCTATCCCTACTCTGTGATGTCAGGAAGCCAATGTGTGCTGCATTTCAAGGAATGCGGAGTGGTATTGCTAGATGATTTTCATTGGTAATACCACTGCTCGCAATTACAAATGATACCCAGTATGGTATTACATGGTGGCAGGCCCGGTTCTAGCGGGTGGGCAGGGTGGGCCAGGCCCACCCAAACATAAGCCTGGCCCACCCAAACATAAGCCTTGGCCCTCACAGTGAATCTGCCAACGATGCACAATGATAATAAAAAATGTACCGATAACTCTGGTGATTTATGATCCTGCTGGAGAGCAATCATTTAGTCTGTTGGTAGTTTTTAAATTCAGATAAACTGAATTGTATGTGGATAGCTCAGTGGGTTACTGCCTTTGTCACAGAGACTCTGCACATTCCCCCTTCTTCCTACCTCCTGAACAATCAACACAAAGAAGCTGTTTAAGTCGTAAATGGGGTTCAAAGTGGGGAGATTTGCACATCAAAAGAAAGTCGAGGCTTGTGTGAAACCATACAATATAGTGGACTTAATAGGATAAAAAGTGAAGCAGTATAGCCCATCGTGTCAATGCTTAGACGGACATTCTTACTGGACCAGATTTACCTTTCATCCCTCTGAGTTTGAAATGGGCACTGTGAATTCGGGGTGATATGTACCCACAAATAACCTAGTCATGTATGGTAGTCCCCTGAGAATGAGTTACAATATGAAACAATACCGTGGCGCTCACCTAAATCCTACTAGGCAGCACTCCTCATTCAAACCAACATCCTTCAAAAGGGGCATTTTAATTTATTTTAAATGCAAGATTTACTGCACCACTGTCCCCTACAGCTACAAACAAACATACAAAAATATACATAAAAACCAATAACTTTTGACGTATTACAAAGTCATGCAATTGATATCACATATTAAAAACATTGATTTGCGTTTTTTACACAAGTACTTTCAGTCCAGAAGTCTATCTACTCAGCGCTTTTCATTGGCATGCTGCACCTACCACTTTACACCAAAGCCCTTCACAAACAATGGCAGGCCGGAACACTGATGTGGACATGCGGGGATGACAAACATTAGGGTAAGTCATGTTCATTCATTGCATGGCCAATGAGCTGGAAGCCTGCACAGCAGGCGTGTCTGTTTAAGTGCTTGCTGGGAACGGGTGGCAGCCAGTGTCTGTCTGAAGGACAGCCAGAAGGTTCACACTGGAGAAATGCTTATTTTCTTTTATATGGTCCGCATGTAGTCCGAATTGACGTCGGAGCCCTTTAATAAAAGGCACAAAAGACAATGGGGCAGATTTATGTTAACTGGCGCATCCCCAGGGATGCGCCAGTTAACATGCGCCACAGTGCGCCACAGCTCCGCCACCCTTGGTGCACCGCATTTATGATGCGGCGCACCATGGGGCAAAAACGGCACAGATGCGTGACGCATCTGTGCCGTAAAGGTGACGCATTGCTGGAGTTGCGTCGCAAGCGCGACGCAGCTCCAGCAAGGCTCGGGGTGCCCCATCTCCACAATGTTGCGTCAAGACCTACGCCTGCTTCAAGCAGGCGCAGGCTTTTGACGCAGCATTGGCCTGAAAGTGACTGAGTGAAATCTTATAGATTTCACTCAGCCACTTTTGCGAGGCGCACCTGCCCCGGAACGCCCACCCTGCGCCGGAACGCCCACAAGCGGCGCAGGGCTTTACAACGTGACGCATCTGCCTAGATGCGTCACGTTGTAAATCGTTCGTAGGGATGCGCCACGTTTACGCCACCTTGCGTGACGCAACAGCGGCGTAAACGTGGCGCAAGTGCCTCATAAATCTGCCCCCATGTACATTATCAGAGCCGAAACAAGTAACTCACGATGCCTCATCAGAAGTGGTAAGTGCTATATAAATACATTGCCATTCACACGTGTCCTCATTACAGAAGTGCTCTCTCAATGAATAAAGGTTGTGAGTGAAGTATTTGAAGACCCGCGGGACGAGGGAGCGTCATGGCCAGAAGAGGCGTGAGATTTAAAACAAGCATTTGCAATGCAAACGGTCTAGAATTTGCTAGAGTTTGAGCTATTGGCATTGTAAATGACAATGCCTTTTATTTATGTGTTAGTTTTTAAAACATAAATAAAAGGCATTGTCATTTACAATGCCAATAGCTCAAACTCTTGCAAATGCGAGACCCACTGCATTGTAAATGCGTATTTATTTAATGAGAAGTCGGGCCATTAGGGCAACTGTGGAACATACTTTAAAGTGTGTTCTAATTATCTTTACTGCTATATTAAATGTTACAAGTTTGAAGGTGATTTTACTACTGTTTTTTTCCGGGAATAATTAAAGTGGAGCCGCATTGTGCTGGTATGGGGCAGGGGACCAAGGTCAGCTGTGAGATAAGGTGCAATGGAAAGGTATAGTAGAAAAGTGGATAATCAAGCCTGTAAGGAAGTGCGCTGCAGATTCTGAGGTCAGATGGAGATAGTAATGACGAGGTATTCTCCCTGAAGGCTTGCATAAACGTAGCCCGAGTAGTGTCACTTGCCTGATACTCCCACCTCAGAAACCTCCTCTTCCCATCAAAGGGACATTACATGAAGAAAAACGCTTTTTGACAGTGATCAAATTTAGAAAGAGATTTGGAAAAGAATGCATTTTACTGGGCCTTGTAAGACTAAGAAGAGATAAAGGAGGGCCCTGAAGCAGGCCTGGCCAGACATATAAGCAACAAATCGGGCCCGCAGTGGCCCACCCGAATGCACCCTTGGCCCATCCAAATAAAAATTCCTGGAGCCGGGCCTGCATGGTGGTCAACTCGCACTGAGGCCGCTTGAGTGAAATTGGTGTTCCAGGGGTCTCGTTACAAGCTGGCAGCTGAAGTGGGGTGGTAATACAGGGCCAAGTATTTACGCTATCGGGTGGTATTACTTACCCCTTTACTGCCCATTTAAATTATAAGGCCCAGACTAGGGAATAGCATGCTGGACCCGGTATTACTGCTGAAAACCATATGGTAATACCACTCCACACTACTTGTAATGGGGTCCAAAATGTGAAGACGCATTTGTGGTCCTCTATCTTTCCATCTTTCATTTTGAACTTATCCAAATAAAAAGCAGGAGTCGCGATATGCAACAAAACTGTATATTCTTCTCTGCCAACATGTCTGCCAAGAACCTTTTACACGCTGCACTCCAAGACCGTTGTTTAATTCCAGCTGCAGAGTTTGTAGAACGCAGGCCAGGGGCACGAAAATGGGACGGAATGGTGGGTAAACCGAGACTTTAAGCTTTTTCAGTGTTTTCATTTCTCCTCACGTTAAGTACAAGTGACAAAAAGGGAAATGCCGCCATATGGGCAGATAGCCTCTCATATTGTAATATAACGCGTTTGATTGGCTCTCAGCCCAGCCCTGCCCCAGGTCGTCCGGCGCGTGAGGGCGCCAAGTGCATCTGCGCGCCAGGATTCCATGCCTCGTGCGCAGATGTGACTGGAAACCCATCTGCTCAGCCTCCAGCGAGCGTGCTGCCACGTCCTTCCGTTCAGTGCCCTTGCACACACAGGCATATATTCGGTATTCCTACACCTCCCTCAAAGTCTATAAAGCAGCAGCCAAGGCGCAGGAAGTGAACGGTCCCAAAATAGCCACTTTATAAACTCCTACCCGCTCAACAGGGGCCTCGAGTGGAGAAAAAAATCAAACAACTTAAAATAGGATGCAATTTAGCTAACTAAGCTCTTGCCAACAAGCCTGAGAGGGAAAAAGTCCAATGCAGAGAATCAGGGTTCATCCCAAGTCCTTTAACCACTTGTGCTGGATCATTGGTTGCCATTTTCTGCACTCCTTCCGGTTTCCTTGCCTCCCTATGGATCATCTGTCCTCTTGCTCTCTGATCGGGTAAAGTCAGTGTGCAGGCATCCAAAATCAAATGTCAAACTTAAACAGAGGGCCCTCCTGGGGTCATATTTACAAGCCCCTATCGCCACCACAACCTCACTTTTCAGGACGTTTTGGTGGCGATAGGGACTTTGCCTGATTTACAAGGCAGTGTTAAGCCACTTAATGTGGATTAACGCTGACTTGTAAAAAAGGCACCCTCTAATGCTATACTTAGGGGCTGATTACGATGTGCTCATAAAAGGCTGCGACCATCAGTTGGAACCTTTACGGCCACATTGTAATGGGCCACTCGGTTTCCATTCCAACCGCCTCATCACAATGGAGGCAGTCGAAAAGGAAACCGGCTTGTCATTCTGGCTATCTTCCAACGGGCTCGGGGTCTGTCGGTTGGAATGTGATCAGTAATCTCAAGGGCGGCCCTTTCGTCACTGAGATTACGATGGCGGTGTCCGACATGGTTTCCATGCCGGTCTGTCCGACATGGAAACTATGTCAGAAAGCGTCTCTGGGGGCCCCTAGCAGAGCCCAGTGGGTGCACTGCCTCCGGTTAGATTCCGAGGGGGCATGCCCCCTGTTGATCTCTGCACCTCCCATTTCCCTATGGGAGCATACATTACAGCCACTTATGGCATGCTCCCATGGTGTAATATAGGATCCTAATGGGGTAGTCGGAACCGCTGACCCGGTGTCAGTCAGTCCCATGCCTGAGACTGTGTTGGGCGAAGTTATTCCGGCCGACATTGTAATGACCTCCTGCATGTGAAAGGGAAGAGCAATGGATGTTGCTGTGGGCGTTTCACCGCAACACCCATTGATTTTGACGCTGCCCCATATTTACAAGGGTGGAGTCTTCAAAATTAAGACAAGGGAAAACCTGGTCTTACCCTTGTGCAATGAGGAGAAATGTTTAATTTTGCCTCGTTTTTGCTGTTTCCATGTGTGCTGTATTGTGCAGCACACATGGAAACAGCAAAACACCAATGATTGATTAAGTGCAGGAAGGTGTCCCTTCCTCCACATAAATAATCATTTAAAAAAATTACGTTTGTCAACTTCTATGTGTGCTACATTAAGCAGAACACATAGAAGTTACAAAACACCATTTAAAGATTGTTTGTGTAGGACGGGACACCTTCCTGCACATAAACCATCACTTCCCTCAACAGAGACACCCTTGCACTATGGTGCAAGGGTGCCTGCGTTGGCGCTAGGCAGCTATATTTAGCGCCAGTGCAGGGGGAAATGCAAGGCTGCACTATATTCTTGTAAATATGGTGCAGCCCTGCGTTTCTAAGGTAATGGAGCATGTCGTTAGCCTTCTTGGCATAACAACAGGCTTCGCCACTTTCCTTGTAAATATGCCCCCACCCCCCGTTGTCCTGGTCAGCGTACGTTTTCTCCTGTTTTTACAATTTTAGGAATGTTGTAATTTTAGAAGTGTAGTTTGAGAATAGCATTGGTTTTCTTCTTTTGCGTGTGTATGTTTATAGTAACAGGGCCCTCTTTGAATTCCTTCCCATCCCATTTAGTAGGAAGTACTCCTCATTTTCCAGTCACTCCCCCTTGTCCCTCCCACATTTACCACTGAAACCTATGTGTGTGATGAGTTCTACTACCATGGCAGAGATCTCCTCACAGAAAAAATAGGAGAGGCTGAAGTCTCCACCCATAGGTTTGTGAGTAGCATTCCTTAGTACATGAGCATCACAACTATAGTTCTACTTTAACTACTACAAATGCAGCATGTAAATAGGCTCGTAATTAGTTATGCATTTTAATAGTTCTATTCAGGTCTGATTATAGACTTGTTTATCATTGTTGTAGTCCTGGACAGATGCCATTTACCTTCATCTAAAGCTTCTCTAAAACAGAGCTATTTTTTTCTTCCTTGTATTCCATATCCCATCAGTAGCTGCCTCCATCCATTTCATGTACCAATGTTACCAAGAACATTTGCCTTCAGTTTACTCAATCTCTTATCTTTTAACGACATATATATATTTTTAATTTTCTTAAAACCGTCAACTTTATAATATTCGAGTGTTACCTTATCTTTTTTGGTGGTAATTGACTAGAAAATATCTCCTTTGATTACTATTTGGGACTATATTTTCAGGCTACCATAACCTGGTCAGATCATACAAAAAACAAATGGCTAAAGGTGTGTCGTTTGGCAAATAGAATGTTGGCTCATTTATAGGTATGGGTAAGCAATAGCTAAATGCACTGAGACAAATTTATGAAACCGAAATTCAAATATTCTCCCATATGCCTTTGTCTTCCATGGAACATGCAGTGGTTTAGAAGAAAAGGAAAAAAACTTGATCTGGCTGGTATTGGGAACAGGTTCAGAAGAGGGCCTTCCGGATCTTGGTTAGCACATTAATAGCACAATGGATTTTTTGGATATGTAAGAGTTATATTTGTGTTATGCAAGAGACAAGTTTCATGACTTATTAAACTACAGGGATCACATAGCCTTGGTGAGCTCTTGTACCAACTGGGAAGTGGTGGAGAAACCCAAGATGCCAAGGAGCGGTAAGGTAGCAGCAAGGTTTAATGACAAGAAACCATGAACAAGCACACAAACAGAGAGAACCATCATTTATTAGCTATAGAACCGAAGGAATGTGAAGTGAAGCAAAGCAAAGCAACAAAGAGGTGGGATGGGGAGCCAGTTGATGATGACAAGCGATTTAGCAATACAACAAACATTGCTAGGAAGCTTCCCACTGGGCTAAGGAATTTAAATATTTGTGCTTTTTTATGTCAACTTTGAAGTGACACCTAACCAAGATTTGAGTATCTAAAAGCTGGTTAGCGGTCTAGTCTATCCTCCCCAACCTCCACTGTGTGAGTGTGTGAATTCAATAAGGGAATTGCTGCAAGTATTGCCTCTTATTTTGTGATACGTCTTTATTCCTAAATCCTGCATGCGATTGTCACAGCAACAAAATCTTCTGATAGAGGTTAATTAGTTTACAAGTTGGGAAGACAGGAATTATGTACAAAGTGTATGGCCAGTGTGTCAGAGCCAAGTATTATTTACAAAACCTCTAGCTGAGTCATCAACAAATTCTGGTCTCAAATTATTATAAGTAAGATACTGTTAATACATTGTAAAATGAGAAAACTATTATTGAATTACAGGATTCTCTGAATGGAACGGCGGCATCATCTTATGATATACTAAAGACTTTAATGATAAAAGAAATAAAGAATCTGGATCCAGAAAAAACTTTACATTTTAGAATGGATGAACAACATTGTTCAAAGAAAAAGCACCAGAGCCCTATGGGGGGATGCACTGACCTGAGAGGACTAGTCAGCGCTGCATTTTTTAACCTAAAGTGCAGTGCACAGTAAGCCAGTAATTGAGTGAAGCGCAGCTGGGCAATGGTGGACTGTATCCTTTTGCTAAAGTAGTATTGGGTCTGTCACGGGGGCCAAGCCCCACTTGAAGCATTGAAGACGAATGAAGATATGGCTGGCCAGGAGGCTGAGGGAGGGCTGGGCAATGTGGAAATCAGAGGCGTAACACAGGCCCCTGCAGCCCCCGCGCTACGCGGGGGCCTTCTCCCTCCAGAGGGCCCCGTCAGCACCGCACTTCTGCGGGGGCCCTCTAAATTGAGTACGGAGGGGGCTCCTTCACTTACCCTGCAGGGGGGCCCCCTCAAGGTTCGTTACGCGGTGGAAATGTGAACTGGCGTAGGATGGGCGGGGCCACAGGGGCGTTAGCCCAAGGTGCAAAATTCTTAGGGGCATTCTTAGAGGTGCACTATTTTAATAGGGGCGCAACATTTTAAAAGAAAAGTGGAAGGATACTTGCCCAGCCCCGGGCGCTGGCAACCCACACTATGCTGCTGGAAAGATGTGCAGAGTCCACACTGGAGAGAAAGAATCACTGATGGTGACAGCCTCGTGGAGTACAGAGTGGTTGGGGGCTTTGTTGTTGCTGGGCAGCTGAGGGAGGAGGTGGACTTAATAGCTCATGCCGGTCCCTTTTAAAGTGGTGGCATAGCATGCTATCTAGGCATGGGCTGACCCACATGGTCTAGTTTGGTTTCCTGGTGGTGCAGTTTAGCAGTATGCCCTGCAGGTAGCTGAGCTCAAGACTATATAGATGGATGATTGCATGTTGAACTACAGAGACAGAAAAGCAATATTACTGGAGGATAGATAGATGGGACAATAATATATGATAGCAAAAGCATCCAGAATAACACTAAAATATTCCGAAAATTAAGAAAGGTTTCATTCTGGAACATAAATATTTTTTTTTAATAGTCACTTTACCTCTAGTGTGGCATAACAGCTATGAGATCTGTGTTCTCATCTTCTTATGCAAATCTTATAACAGGATAACCCTAGAAATGAATGCTGCTGTATCCCTTACATATATGATCTCTTCATTATTTAACGGTGGATAGAGGGAAAATTCAATGAATATGTGAGTAAACTTTATAGTAATTACTGGGGTTTGAAATATACTGTCACATTCAACTTCAATGAAATAGAAATTTTAGATCTGAGAAATATCGGTCTCTGAGCATACATGGAGTCCATGTTTCTCAGGAACACTGCCTCTACTAACTCAGTCTTTCCAAACATTCCTACCAGGGCAATAGGCTGAAAATTGATCAGGGGCTGTCCCTTTTATTATTATGTATACAAAACAGTAATGGTTGAAAGGCTTGAATTAATCCCAGCCACTGGTATTCCCTCATGCCGTATCCCAATCCATTGGTATTTTGCACACCGTGCCACCTGAGTTCGGACCGAGCTATATGCAAATCAGTCTTGACCCTGCTTCATTAGGAACAGTCAAGCCCACTCTGCCGAGCCAGGTCCTCACTGAACTGGAACACAAGCAAACCAGGACTGGGTTCACCCCCAGCTATAGGCTCATCAGCCGGTTTCAGCTTGGTTCCAGAAACACAATGAGCACAGGAACCCACGTCTGGGCATACCTGTCTCACTTAGGGTGACACAGTAAGTATTCAAAACAGTGACATATAGAATGCTTGAATTAATCTCACAACTGATAATCACTCGTGCCATGTCACAATCCATCGTTATTTTGCGCACCCTGCCACCTCAGTTTGGGCCCAGCTATATGCAAATCAGTCTTGACCCTGCTCCAATAGGAACAGTCCAGATGGAACTGCCAAGGCAGGTCCTCACTAAAATGCAACCCAAGACCTGTTTCGCCCTAATTATGGGCTCATCAGCTGGGTACACCTTGGTTCCAGTGATACAGTGTACACAGTACCCACGTCTAGGTCCTTGTGTTGGACGGGTATGCCCAGACATGGGTCTCGTGCACACTGTGTAGCTGGAACAAAGCTGTACCCGGCTGATGAGTCCACAACTCCCCAGAAAACATCATAAGGACAACATTCAAAGGGGCGAGCAATCAAAACAGAGAGACACTGCTGAAAAACACAGCCTGTAATGACACATTCATACCCCTGACATGTGTGGTAATATAAAACACCGTCTCTATTGAAGTGAAGAAAGTAGTCAACAAACACTGGTGGATCCTACACACAGGGAACCTAGATTGGCAAAAATGACAGACCACTTCTTGAGAATCGGACACACAACTAATGACATGGGGTGGGTGGTCACAGAACAAACTGACAAGCCACCTTGAACACTGAAGGACTACTGTTGGAAATAGAACAACGGTGGATATACCAGTTATCAACACATAAGACAGGGCTAAATAACAATATCCAGTGGAACATGGTACTGCAACAGTGATAAAGAACTGTGTCCATGACACCTGTAAATCCTAGACATATGATACACTCACCTGCAAAACTTCATTTTGATATGCTACGCCAATGCACGTGGAAATGTTGTCTCGTTATGACCAACACAACTCAATGGTGACAGCAGTGTTCACTTTGTTCCACCCCTTGAAAACGCTTATGCGGTGACCCAAAAAAAAAGTAACCTACTCTCAGACGTCGGTGCAAGGTCACCTCAAGAATATGGTCTGGTCTAAAATCCCACTTCCTGTGTTGATTTTCCTCATAGCAACAGGCTCACACCCCTTCAAAATGTTATTGATGACCAGGATGGTAGAGAGGGTATGGAGGGAGGCACTGAGGAATGGGAAGCGGTGGCAGGTAGGAGGGATGAAGGGGGGATTCTTTAAAAAAAGGGCAAACCGTGCTTGATCCTGGTGTTCTTAGGATCATATCTGACCTGAGGGCTGAAGTTAATGCGTTGAGTTCTGTAATTGGAGAGGTCACAGGGCAGATCAACCTTATCCTAGCTAGAGGTGCGAGTGATACTCAACAGTCTATCTAGACTACCACCCACCCCGACAACGTACCTTGCCCAGTGCATGTAGAGCCCCATCACCCTCCCTCATGAGGTGCCCCTGCAGACACCAAGCTTAGCTTTTCTGAAGTAGCCTCACACAGGGACCGCCTGGGGGGGCTAGATCAGTGAAGCCACAAACAGTTAGGGTCACATTTGTACAACGTGCTCTTCCCCCGTTAACTACCATCCACCTAGGAACAACCGAAACCCTAACTCATCATCTTGGGGGGACCTGGTTCCATTGGCCACTAAATGTATCTATATGATCAACTTGCCCAAAGTTGGCATCGATTTGAGGCAAGAAGGAGAAGATTCCCTTATAAATACACTGTATTCGCCACTTGAGAGGTTACCACTCAGTGATAAGGGATGACATTCTGGCAGCTAGAAGGCTTACCCACCTCAACAGTCTCACGGACTGTATTGAACTGTGCCTGACTGAGGGGAAGCTGGCCTTTTGATTGCCCTGGAGGCCAGATTTTGTCCCCCTACATCCTCGAATATCCAACTCAAATATAGACTGCCCCGCCACCAGTTGCCCACCCCCCTGTCCTCCATTTAGGCCTATATTCCACCCTAGCAGTTAATGATTGACTCCAGAATCTAGGCACTTGTTTATGTCCAAAGCCCCCATTGGTCCATCTTTCAAATGCCCAGCCTGCTACTACAACTAGTAGTCAAGTCCTCACGGGCTATATGACAACCTCCTCATCCCACAGATCCTCGCATGAAGGGGAATCATCTGACATCAAAGGAAAGTTGCCTAGAGGAACCTACTAGTCTTGTAAAGCCGTATGCCCAGGTAGGAAATCTTCAGGTTGGGCCAAGACCTATTTCTATAAATATGTAGGAAGCTTCTAGTACTCTCCAAATGGTGTTGTGGAACGTAAACGGGGTGACGTTGAAAATGTCCCTCCTACATTGTATTCAATATAGTGAATCCTTTCACATCTGTATTCTCCAAGAAAGCTGGATCGCATCCCCCGTTCACGTCCCAGGCTATGTAATGTTACATCGCCTAGCATGTTCCAATAATCCTGGTCGCCCTGCGGGGGGGTTTGTTAATCTAGGTTAGAATTGTGCTCCATTGTATAAATCTTGAGCTCCCGTCCAACAGCCCCGACATCCTAGGTATCCATCTCAAAGTTCATAATTGGACCTTTCTTGACATTTATAAGCGCTACGCTAGAGAAACTCGGGGTGGCAGGAGGTCTGCCATGATACATGATCTTGAAGAACTCTTGCATGATAGGGCCTCATTATGCACTTTGATTGTAGCTGGAGATTTTAACATTCGTTTTGAACCATTCGAGAGGGAGGATGTCTGTGGAACAAGGGAGGAGTATGAAATATGGCAAGTCACCCACCTTGACCTGCATTCAATTAAAAAATGGTCCCAAGTGGCACTCCAACTTAATGTCTTTTCCCTGGAGTTTAAATTAAGGGCTGCTAATGGTTGGACCAGCTCGGAAAAATTGGGAGCAAATAGATACAATAGGACTAACAGCATAAACTGTATCGACTATTTTCTGGTAGGCCTAAGGCTATGGTCCAGGATGTTCGACATGGCTGTCGGATCCACTACCAACAGAGATCACAGTCCCCTGTGTCTCACATTGGTGTCGCCTTGGGGAGACCCGCCTAGTTGCCCTAGATCTGTTCTAATGTCAAGGGAATTACTCCCAACAAATGAATACTGGTGCCTCAAGTGACCCCAGATGATTCTGGTTGAAGGCAAGCTTGAATTAAATTAAACGAGATCTACTGGCTTGCACAGCAGAGATCCCATGTTTATTAATTAACCATCTGAGAAGGGTGGAAGAGATCCTGGCTTGCAACACTCATCTTTTTGAGCAGTTAGCTGCCCGCTTTATTGACCCCTTGCACCTCACCAAATTTGGGTCAAAGCCAAGATCTCAGTTTGCTTGATATAATCAGGAGTGTAGGTGCCATAAGCGGCAGCTATCCTTGGCACTTAGATCTTAAGAACTTGGTCCTAGTGAGAGAACTAAGAAGGTCTCATAAGTCGGCTCAGGCGAGAGACAAAAGGGAGTGGGATGACAATAGGTGGGGGTTAATTGAGGAGGCCTGCGCCAGCAAAGACTCGCAGAAGTTCTGGGTCTTAGTTACCAAGGGGGACTGTAATAGGACACCACCACAGCCCAATATTTCTATTTCTGCATGGTACGACCACTTTAACCATTTATATTCAGGGTCATGTGTGTCAGTCATACAAGCAACTCCCCCAGATCCTGCTTATGTTACTGTTACGGATTTCTTCTCTAAAAGGGAAATCAGGACCTGCATCGATTCAATAGCTAAGGCAAAAGTCCCTGGACCCGACAGCATCACTGGCAATGTATTCTTATACGATAGTGAGAATTAGACAAATTACATTCTGTCTTGTGCCAATGCGATTGTGGAGGAGGCCTCAATACCTAGTTCTTGGAAGGGAGTTGAGGTGATTCCTATATATAAGAAAGACGATGGATCTTCACCCTGCAACTACAGACCCATCAGTTGTATAGACTGTGTCCAAAAGGTGTTTTCCCGAGCACTCCTTGTGAAGATACAGGATTGGATTTGTGAAAATAACATCTTGATCCCCTTCCAAGCTGGCTTCAGACAAAAGACAGGCACCATTGATCAGGTGTTTAGTTTCTTTCTTCTGTCTTGGAAGACCCTGCTTGTTGGCCAGGGAAGCCTCTATGTAACTTTTATTGACTTGAAGACTGCTTTCGATCTAGTCCCAATGAATAAGCTATGGCAAGTCTTAAAAGACATGGGCTTCCCCTGGAGATTTTATCTTTTGTCATCCATCTTCACAAGGGAAATGTTGCTAGGGTATGCTGGGGTGGCCAAGGCCAGCTTACTGACCCAATTAATGTTGGTAGGGGGGTACGTCAGGGCTGCGTACTGGCACCCACTCTCATTTCCCTTTTTGTGAACGGCGTTGTCCAGTATCTTTTCCAAACTCCAGCAGATGCCCTTAATCTGGGGCTGGGGGGGTGGGCAGGGGGGGGAGTTGTGACACTATTGTTTGCTGATGATACAATGTTAGTATCCAAAACACCAGAAGGGCTCCGGCTGTTTTTAAATCGTTTTAAGGATTTCTGCGACTCCCACAGATTAGAGATCAATACATTAAAGACGAACCTCCTATTGCTCAACCCTCATAAATCCTATAGAGGAAAATTATCCTCAGGAGGTGTTCCATTGGAAAGGGTCAGCACTTTTGACTATCTAGCCATCACTCTTTCAGAAGATATGCCTTGGAAGCCTCATGTTACCAAGTTATCCTCAAAGCACAGGCAAATACTAGGGGTCCTGATCAAAGAACATAGCACCTCATCCAGTATACCAGTGGCAGCCCCCTCCAGATCTAAAATTCTAAAGCAGTAAGCTCAGCTCTCTATGGAGCCAAACTGTGGGACTTTATAAGGAATGGATGACCTCTCTAAATCAGAGAACATGTTCCTGAAGTGCCTAGTATTGATACCCCAAAGCACGCCACTCCACCCGCTAAGGCTGGTTTGGGTAGAATTCCTATAATAGTTAAGGCTAAACTACGCCCTTTATTGTTTTGGTTGCGCATAAGGTCCACTCCTGAGCTGCTACCATGTGCCATTGCCGTTAGGGAAGTTAGTGTACTCGATTATTTTAATAAGACAAGCTAGATACGGAATATGAAATCTTTATTAGCTGCAATTGGACTAGAGGGCCATTGGGATGTTAAGGACCCGGCACTGCTCCCTAGCAAAGATTCTGTTAAAAAGCAGTACTCGGACGGAGTAGCACAGGTTTCACTTATTTAGTCTTTATGGGGACTTTTAACTGTGGAGTTCATGGATTTTAAATTGATCAGCTCGTTAGAACAATATCTAGATCAGAGGTCTTCTAACTTTTTTAGGTTGAGCCCCCCACCCAGCTGATTTCTTTTTTTAGATGTCGGGCCCCCGACTACCTGACAGAAATTTCTGGAATCTGGTACACTACATAATCGACCACCATCCGCATATCTCAGGCCATATCCAGCAAACAATTTTAAACACAATAAGAGTGTTTAGTAAACTGCAGGTTGGTGAGTGGGTGTGGTCAAATGACAGAGGCTTATTACACAGTTCAAATCAAATATTTCCGAGACAAAATGTGCGCAAATTGTTTTTACTAGGGTTTTACTTATGTTGTTGAGTCATAATGAGACAGTGTTATCTGGCGCAACCCAGTCACCTCCTAAGTAATCACCCTCAAGTCAGGCAAATACCAACCAACCTCTTCACAAACATTTTGAATGAAAGTGAGCCACTCAGTCCAAGACTTGTTGTTGTACCTAAGTACACTATTTATTTATTTATTTATTTATTTTCAGAGTTTGTATAGCGCGAACATGATCCATAACAGATATCAGAGCGCTTTACATACATATGGACAGAGGACAATAGGAAAGAAAACTTCATAAGGCAATTTGTGCAAACTTAGTGAACAGTGCAAGGTAATAAAATGTGATTGTGTGGTCGATTCAGGCAGAGGGAGAGACAACCAGGCAAACAGAATTTGCAGCGTTTAAATTCAAGTGAATTTAGCCAGTGGCTAATCCATATATTTACCGTACTGTAGATTATCGCCCGACTGATGTTTTTATTATGCTACCTTTGTCTATTTTTAGAATTTTTTGTATATGCACTTGCACTTTTATGGTCGTATGACCGAAATAAAGTTTTCTATATGTAGACAACACCGGCACTTATCCTGGTCTGCCACATGGTGGTGGTGTTTGTTTACTTTAGGGATGAGCAGAACGACAAGTGTTTCTTGATTCAATATACATTAAAAAGGACTAATATCTGCCACCCAAGCCATTCTTATATGTTTGAGGGCATGAAATAGACTGAATTGCCACAGTTGTAGGAGTGTGATGGTTAGTAGTTGTGCAGGTACTGTCATTGACAGTGCTGGCAGGGGCAATGGGTGGTGCAAGCTGCAGTGGTCTCCTGACGAAGACCCTGGCGCTTATTTGTTTGCAAGTTATGAACTGGTACAAACACACATAAACGCACCTGTGCGCTCGCACACAGAGTGAATATTGGACAACACCTCCACATGTGGCACTGCTGCCTGTGCCAACATGCTTTTCTGTAAGCGAGGCAGCATGCATGATGGCACCTGGCTCGTAGGAAGAGAGGCTGTGTGTGCGTGTGGGGCCGTGTGGGTGTGTATGTTGTTTTTAAAGAGCAAAATCCTTCCATTACACAAGACCTAAATTAAGTGCGACTGCAGCACGTGTTCAGGCTGTATTGACGTCAGTGCTTAATTTGTAAAAGAATAGGTGCTGGGGGCCACATTATAGTCAGAAGCCTGCCACTTCTGAATGCCTGGGTTGTTTCTGTAGTGGTCGATATATAGTTGCAGTGCACTAGTTATTTTTGCATTATGTGACCAACCTCAGAAAATAATATATCCAAAGCCCACACTTGTTATTGTCTACGTTTTTGGCAAATGAAACGCGATTCAGACGTGTCACAACTCGAGCTGTTGGCATGCAGGCTATACACAAAATGTAGCAGCGAAACCTTAACTCTCTGAGCTATCCCACGCTTTAGATGAAACGCTCTATATTAGTCCTACCAGTGGCGTAGTAAGGGTGACATGAGCCTAATCCAATCATAGAACAGGGGCGGCTCTAGGCTCATGGCGGCCCTGGGCAGGGAGCGCAGGTAGGGGGCCCCGGAAGAGAGGGTCTGGGCGGGGCGGAGCGCGGAGGCCAGTGAAGGGGAGGGGGAGGGGGGTCAGGGAGTTTGGAAGTGGAACAGAGCCGGAGGCTGCCAAATCCCTGCCAGGGGGCGCCACGCAAATATGTATCCATCCTCAGAGGATTAATATATTAAGGATATATATTGGCATGATGGCCCCTAGGGTTTGGTGGCCCTGTGCAGGTTCACAGCTTGCACATGCCTAAGGACGCCCCTGTATAGAAAAAGGTCCTCCCCATCCCTTTTAGGTAGCATAATAGCGCCCTAATATACTAAGTGATTCATCCAGCGAGTTACAGCTTTCATTTTATTTTCAGTTCGGGACCGCCAACAACTGGAGAAAAAAATTCCTGTACTCCCGGCCCTTTAAAAAAACAGTGCAGGTGTTGAGCACCGGCTCAAATTAAGCAATTTGACGTGAGTTTGCTCCAGTCGCTTTAAGAGGAATCTGACTTGTGACTTGGTGTGCTCTGATGCCAGATATCTATGTATTACTAATTTACTGTCTCTACCTGTTTACTGTCGCAATCTGCCCAAATGCCACTGCCATATAAAGGAACCCTTCGCTTGAGTTTTCGTGAAAGAAAAAGAACGGAGCAGACACATTTCCCAATGAAATGCTGCCCCCACGTGGTAATAATCGAAACGAATAGCATGCGAACTGAAGAAGAAAGCAAAGGCGTGGATCAGCAGCTGCAGGCTGGTTGGTGGCAAGCAGCTAGCTACATGGTTTCTAAACAGCCCAGTGGACATGTTATGTCTTGATATACTAGTATTCACGCAATGGAGCGCTGTGCTAATAAATGTAGCGCTGTGTTAATAAATGAGGCGCTGTGTTGCGTGAAAGAGGTAAAAATGCACGGGCAGATTGTATTTATTCATTTATTTATTTGATGCGATTTTATATAGCGCGAACATTACCCGAAGGTGTCAGAGCGCTGTACATAAGAACCAGTTGCATTACATAAGGACTTTGGATTACATGAGTTACATAAGAGCTATAAACAGGAGAACATTTTGCAAATGTACAAGTGGAGCGAGGGGAGGGAAAAATTGCAAATGTACAAGTAGGAGAGTCACGCAAGGAGTAGATACAAACAGATAAACTCTAAAATCACATAGGAATGGTAGTAAGTACAAAGGTCTACTAAATATACTAGTGGTTAAAGTTAAAAAAAATATACAAATTGCAAATTCACTCAGAATTACATTTTAAAAGCGATGAAGCTTGGTCAATTATAGATTACACATTTAAAGAGCAGGACATTCTTGCCATTGTTCAGACAGGTTTTAAGGTGGTGTTGCACTCAGGGTTGGTGGTTTTGGGTCTGGAAGGATCCACTGAGTTGGAGATGTCCATAGGGGTAGAAGGCCGGCTGGAGGTGAGGGAAGCAGCATGCTGGATACAGGTTGTGCTGGGCTGAACCAAGTAGGCAGAGTCCGCAAAGGTGAACAAGGGGGCGGATGATGCTCTTCCTCCCTCCGATTCCTGCTGTTTGAGATAATATCCGTGCCAATTGCTTCTGGGAGGGGGAGGCTTCAAGTGCGCAGATCCAACGCTGACGTGTAGCCGCCATTTTAAGGCCAGGCATGTTCCACTGATAATGTAGCAACTTGGCACTTGAATAATAAGTGCCAATTTAGTGCGCCTCCAACACAGACCTTGAAAAAAAACTACATAACTACATACATAACAACTATATATATGAGTGGGTTTCTCCAAGAACGAGAAATAGAGGCCACCAAGGGGAGAGAGAGGAGATTCCATTAGTGCCAATACAATACAACCAAGAACAGGGCAGATGCTTTTCGGCTTGATGTGTAGCCTCTTCAGCGCCAGATGGTTGTGACAGGGTGCGGGCAGTTTCGCTGATTTAAATATCATTTCCCCTCCTGCCAGGTGACAATAGGCTCCGCCCCCCGAACAGCGTAGAATCGGACTTGCTGTGTGATTAGGCAACATGCAGGACGCCCAATGCATCAGGACTGCATGTCCCAGCGTGCCTTTGGCTGGATTAGTGCAACAACGGGGGTAGGTGCAATAATGTGGTCCAAAGTCACTGAAATGTAGCACGGCCGGTGCCCCCTCGTCTCCCCTCAACTGCACCAACCTCGAAGTCTTGGCAAGTTCATGAGCAGGGGCGGAACCGGGAATCCAGCCTGCCCAACAAGAGGTACAATGACTCCAGCACTGCTTTCTTTATTTGCCGACTCCAAGGCGAGCCCCAGTCCTTCCAGACACCTGGATACAAGAATTTCCACCGTTGCAGAGAAGCCAGCGTGACCAGGGCCAACTTATGATGCAGGAGCCTCTAACAGCGCGCTACTGGCTGTCGCGCTAATGAAAGGTGAGTGGGTTTCTCCAAGAACGAGAAATAGAGGCCACTAAGGGGAGAGAGAGGAGATTCCATTAGTGCCAATACAAAACAACCAAGAACAGGGCGGATGCATTTCGGCTTGATGTGTAGCCTCTTCAGCGCCAGATGGTTGTGACAGGGTGCGGGCAGTTTCGCTGATTTAAATATCATTTCCCCTCCTGCCAGGTGACAATAGGCTCCGCCCCCCGAACAGCGTAGAATCGGACTTGCTGTGTGATTAGGCAACATGCAGGGCGCCCAATGCGTCAGGACTGCATGTCCCAGCGTGCCTTTGGCTGGATTAGTGCAACAACGGGGGTAGGTGCAATAATGTGGTCCAAAGTCACTGAAATGTAGCACGGCCGGTGCCCCCTCGTCTCCCCTCAACTGCACCAACCTCGAAGTCTTGGCAAGTTCATGAGCAGGGGCGGAACCGGGAATCCAGCCTGCCCAACATGAGGTACAATGAACCCAGCACTGCTTTCTTTACTTGCCGACTCCAAGGCGAGCCCCAGTCCTTCCAGACACCTGGATACAAGAATTTCCACCGTAGCAGAGAAGCCAGCGTGACCAGGGCCAACTTATGATGCAGGAGCCTCTAACAGCGCGCTACTGGCTGTCGCGCTAATGAAAGGTGAGTGGGTTTCTCCAAGAACGAGAAATAGAGGCCACTAAGGGGAGAGAGAGGAGATTCCATTAGTGCCAATACAAAACAACCAAGAACAGGGCGGATGCATTTCGGCTTGATGTGTAGCCTCTTCAGCGCCAGATGGTTGTGACAGGGTGCGGGCAGTTTCGCTGATTTAAATATCATTTCCCCTCCTGCCAGGTGACAATAGGCTCCGCCCCCCGAACAGCGTAGAATCGGACTTGCTGTGTGATTAGGCAACATGCAGGGCGCCCAATGCGTCAGGACTGCATGTCCCAGCGTGCCTTTGGCTGGATTAGTGCAACAACGGGGGTAGGTGCAATAATGTGGTCCAAAGTCACTGAAATGTAGCACGGCCGGTGCCCCCTCGTCTCCCCTCAACTGCACCAACCTCGAAGTCTTGGCAAGTTCATGAGCAGGGGCGGAACCGGGAATCCAGCCTGCCCAACATGAGGTACAATGAACCCAGCACTGCTTTCTTTACTTGCCGACTCCAAGGCGAGCCCCAGTCCTTCCAGACACCTGGATACAAGAATTTCCACCGTAGCAGAGAAGCCAGCGTGACCAGGGCCAACTTATGATGCAGGAGCCTCTAACAGCGCGCTACTGGCTGTCGCGCTAATGAAAGGTGAGTGGGTTTCTCCAAGAACGAGAAATAGAGGCCACTAAGGGGAGAGAGAGGAGATTCCATTAGTGGCAATACAAAACAACCAAGAACAGGGCGGATGCATTTCGGCTTGATGTGTAGCCTCTTCAGCGCCAGATGGTTGTGACAGGGTGCGGGCGGTTTCGCTGATTTAAATATAATTTCCCCTCCTGCCAGGTGACAATAGGCTCCGCCCCCGAACAACATAGAATCGGACTTGCTATGTGATTAGGCAACATGCAGGACGCCCAATGCGTCAGGACTGCATGTCCCAGCGTGCCTTTGGCTAGATTAGTGCAACAACGGGGGTAGGTGAAATAATGCGGTCCAAAGTCACTGAAATGTAGCACGGCCGGTGCCCCCTCGTCTCCCCTCAACTGCACCAACCTCGAAGTCTTGGCAAGTTCATGAGCAGGGGCGGAACCGGGAATCCAGCCTGCCCAACGTGAGGTACAATGACTCCAGCACTGCTTTCTTTACTTGCCGACTTTCTTAAGGTTTTGGAACAAATAACTTGGCAACCTCATTATATGATGATCACCATGGATGTGGTTGCCCTGTATACTAATATTGACAACCATCTAGGGCTACAGGCATGCGACCACTTTTTACGAGAACGGAACATTCATTTTCACAAACACAATGAAATGCTCCTCACTATGATAAATTGTGTGTTAACCAACAACATCTTCATGTTTGGGGACAAACTATATAGACAAAGGAACGGAGCCGCGATGGGCTTCTCTTTTAGCCCCAACTATGCCTGCACTGCCATGGGGTGGTGGGAGGAAAAAACAGCTTGGCAGGATAAATACGGAACTTATACCCAGCATATCATCACCTGGAAACGTTTCATTGATGACTTGTTCATCATATGGGACGGTGGAAATGAAAAATTCATGGAATATTTCACAATCCTTAACAACAGCACTCCATGTATAAAATTTACCCACACGGTAAATCAGAACAGGGCGGTTTTCTTGGACACCGAGGTGTACATAAACAACAATCGGATACACACTACACTCCACCGAAAAAAGACAGCAACAAATGCGACACTGGAAGCAACCAGCTTCCACCAGCAGTCCTTAATCTCCAGCATCCCTTACGGTGAATTCCTCAGATTAAGAAGAATCTGTAGTGAGAACACAGAATGGCAGGAACAAAGTGCCAAATGCATAAACCGTTTCCAAAGGAGAAAATACAATAAGAAAATTGTCCAAAGATGCTGGGAGAGAGCTGACACAATTTCCAGATTGGAGTGCTTACAAAAGAAACCCAAACAAACGGATGTGGAGGAAGAACCAATCAGATTAATTCTTGATTACAGCATGGAGGCAAAACAAGTAAACCGTATTCTGAGAAAGAACTGGAAAATCCTTCAACTGGACCAAACCATTGGTCACAAAATGGGCAACCACCCTGTCATCACATATAGGAGAGCCCAAAACTTGCAGGACCAACTGGTCCACAGCCACTTCCAAACAACTAAGAAAAAGACGAACTGGCTTAAAACCCGGGGCTTCATCAAGTGCTACAATTGCAAGGTGTGCGAGATTGCGAAACCCACCACTGAACTCATAATGCCAAACAAGAAAGTTTGGAAAATCCAAGAATGCATAACCTGCAATAGCAAGTATACCATCTATATGATTGAGTGCCCCTGCAACAAAAGGTATATCGGCAGCACCATCTGTGAATTAAAGAAAAGAATCCTGGAACATGTGCGGGCAACAATCCACAGAGACAGGAGTAATGCTGTTGCCAAGCACATGGAGGCGGAACATAACGGGGATCGGAAGCAACTGCGCTTCTGTGGTTTGGAAACAATGACTCTCTCAGAAAGGGGAGGCCACATGGAAAAAGTTTTGAGGCGCAAAGAATCCAGACACATCTTATCATTCAGAACTATGACTCCCCTCGGCCTCAACCAGTCAGAAGAACTTTACATTCACTTATAAGTGGACTCTTGATCAATTGTAACATCTATGCTATAACTGTTTTGCCTCCGCCCGTTCATTCATAACAATTGTTAATTTCAATTTTTCACTTATTTTTGTTTTTTTGAAAACGTCACCCCTGTACATCCCCCTTCTCCCTTACCCTTTGGCACACGGGCTCACAAAATAAGTTTCGGGAAATTAGCCCACTGGAGGGCAGTACTTTGGTCTTTAAATTAAGACAGCAGTCCATTGTAATTTCCCGCACACATATTGATATCTCACAGGTACTTAGCGACTGGAGACACTATATGTTTATATGAACACTATTTTAACCATAAATCCCACAATGCTGAGAATTGTGTCAGAATAATGTGCCCACCAGAGGGCAGCACTGGTCTTTAAGTTAAGCCTTTAAAAATTTAAAATTAAGTTCAATAATTGTTTCCAATCTAAACAGTGTGATTAAGAGTAATAGAGAATGCATTGCAAAAGAATTGATGCCTCATGTAAACCACAATCACACTTCGAACCACAAGTCCCATAATGCTTGTAAATATACTCCTTGTGGGCGGTACCTGTAATGTTGGAAAAGGTTTCATAACATTGTGAGCCACACACACAAACTGACCGTGAGCAAGACAACGGACGTTGTCGAAACGCGTTGGTGTTTGTTGTTTTTTTGACCCCATGGATAAATAAACCAAGATGGAACTTTAAACGCAGTGAAGTGCTGGAATTGTTTTTCAAAGCGACTCCGTTTTCTCGCCCCACGAGGGAGAGATATTGTGTAAATATATATATATATATATATATATATGGCATTTCTTAGAGATGAGATCCGCCAGACTTCGCTGGAAGCTGCCAAGCTGTTATGGAGGTCCTCAGTGGCAAGAGTCTATGGATGGGGAGACAAAGACGAGAAGCTCCCCCATCGCCTGGCCACGTACCCACTAGCCAACCGTATTATATCAGAGGTGATAGCCCCGGATGGCTCGACCCACCACTCCCCGGGGAAAGTAGCTCAGTGCTTTGCCACTCACTACACCACCCTTTACTCCACTCAACCTCCCAATCTCTCGCTCCCGGATCTGCTTCACCAGGAGCAGATCTCTCTCCCGTGGCTTAGCGTGCCCGAGATGGAGGCACTGGACCTCCCAATTACTCTAGAGGAGATCAACGAATCCATATCTCACATGGCCTCTGGTAAGACCCCGGGGCCAGACGGACTCCCGCAGGAGTGTTATGCAGCCTACCGGGGCAGGCTAGTGCCTCACCTTCTAGAGGTGTACGCTGAGACGACGGACAAGGGCTCGTTCTGTTATGAAAACGATATTGGCACCATTGTGGCGATTTTCAAGTATCTGCCCCCTCGAAGCACTGCTCCGAGTACCGCCCCATCTCTCTCATTAACTCGGAACTCAAAGTTTTTGCCTCTGTCTTAGCCAACCGCATGCAACAGCATTTGACCAAGCTTGTCCACCCCGGCCAGTGCGGCTTCATTCCTTATCAGGGCACCAGGCACTGTCTTAGGCGCCTCCACCTCCCTCTGGAGAGTTGCCAGCGATTGACTCCATACTTCTCGCTCCTTCTCATTGACTTCGAGAAAGCTTTTTGATTCAGTGGACTGGTGATATCTCTAGGAGGTGTTGATGGAGATGGGATTCGGGAAATACTTGCGCAACCTGGTAAAAACTCTATACAGTAAGCCGCGGACCCCGGGTGCTGGTAAATGGAGCACTGTTGCAGCACTTCCCCATCAGAAGAGGCACGAGACAGGGATGCCCCTCCCCTTTGTATTGGCAATGGAGCCCTTCACTTGCCTTATACGATCTGACGCGCAAATTATGGGGTGGAAATGGCCTGGGCTGGGGAGGACAAAATTGCCCTTTACGCAGATGACGTTCTGCTCTTCCTGGCAGAACCAGCGCAATCGGGCCCCCCGATGCCTTCGTGCATTGCATCTCTTAGAGCAGGTCTCTGGCCTCCGACTGAACCCTGCTAAGTCTCTCCTGGTCACTCTTCATCTCTCAAGGGAGTGCTTCGACTGGCAGACCACGATACCCCTTCGGAGACAGTCCTTCAAGTACCTCAGGATATGGGTGGCCCTCCTCCCAGACCTTGTCTGGTCGCTCAACGTAACCCCACTAATGAAAAAGGTCCGAGCTGACCTCCTCAGATGGAAACCGCTGCCGCTAAACCCTATGGGCATAATAGCCTTATTTAAAATTACGATCTTGCCCAGGTTCTTATATGTACTTCAGAATGTACCCTTGCTCTTCTCACGGATGTGGTTCGGGGAACTAGACAGTATAGCTACCAAGTTCCTCTGGGGAGGTCAGAGGCCCCGGTTGGCTCTCACCCAGTGCTGGATTCTGCCCTTCGATGGCGGTCTGGGGATGACAAACCTGTACCGTTATTACTTGGCCACAATGCTCCTCACTATACACGACTGGTTTAACTGCGGCTGGTCTGACCCAGCATACAGACTGGAACTACATGTCTTGGGCCTGTCTAGCATCCATGGGATGCTGTACAGGAGCCCATCCCCAGAACCCTGCCCTCAGTCACACATGGGATGGTTCTGGCCTGGCGTGCCTCTTTGCGCCACACCTTCTGATCGGGCAAACTGACTCAATACACCCCACTTTGGCAAGGGACCTGGATCCAGGAAGTCACCAATCTATCTTGCTTCAGAGCGTGGGATCTCATCGGGATCTCACAGCTGACAGACGTTTGGGGAGGGGACCGTCTGCGCACTTTCCAAGACCTGCAAACCCGGTATTCCCTGCATCCTTCACAGTTTTATTGCTACTTGCAGCTGTGGCATGCCCTCCACTCCCACATCTCAGAGAGCCCCTCCCTACCTGAATACAGCCCATCCGAAGCCCAAATTATGACGGACAACCTGGGGAAAGGGGAGATTTCCTGTATCTATCGCTCCCTCATGAACCACACTCCCAACACACTGCACCGCCTCAGAGATCGCTGGGAGGGATGGCTTGGGACCTTGGCAGACGATGACTGGAGGGATGCACTAATGTCACCCAAAGCAATCACAGCTTCGGCAAGACTCTGTTTAGTCCAAATATGCTATCTCCACGCTGCCTACCTTGCACCGCTTCACCTCCACCACGCATGGCTCAGGTCCGACGCGTCATGCCCCCGCTGTAGTCAACCACAAGCTGACTTTTATCACATGGTATTGCTTTTCTCAGTAGTCACACTCTTTTGGGAATTACTGGTTGGACAGCTCACTGAGGTCCTAAGCTGGGAGGTTCCTCTTAACCAACTGAATGTGCTCCTGGGGGTCACCAAGGGGTTGGATGGATCTCGGACTGACAAACTCTTTCTAAATACAGTCATGAGGATGGCCAAGAGGGACATTGAGGCAAACTAGCTGAACCAGACGGCGACCACCATGGCACGCTGGCGCAGGGGGTGGACTGGTGTGCAGCGCAGGAAAAACCTTTGTATGAAACCATGGGATGCCCAAAGAAATACCGCAAAATCTGGGGCAAATGGGTGGGGGTGATAGAGGATTGAAGTTTCCCAGGGCGGTCTGGGCCATGGTGGGCGTTACCCTGTTCCCCTTTTATGCTTCTGAATATCCAAGACGTGTTTCCTGTCATAATGTCATCATGTCTCTGTTGTGCACCGAGGCTCCTACTTGCTGCTGGTCTTATGTTTATGTTTTTGTTTTTCTTTCTACTCGCTTTTGCACTAAAATCAATAAAATTGTTTTTAGTGCAAAAGCGAGGACAAAGAAAAACAACAACATAAACATAAGACCTTTTTTATTTTAGGGAAAAACAGTGGCTCCTGTGGAAAAGATACTTAATAGTAATTTTGAGAGAGAGAAGGCGAAAATCGCATCGATATCCAGGGATTGAATTGAGATGCCAGATAGAAAGAGACTCAGAGACACTGATTTGATTCTTCAAAAAATATATTGAGATTTCAATTGTAGCGAAAAAGTTTTACACTTATAACAAACATATTTACATTCGTGTACTGTGTCCCAAGTGAAATTATGAACCAAAACATAAAGATAACATTTGTGAAGCAATTTGTGATAGGTTTCAAATAAACTTTGTTGGTTTTACAAAAGCGACCACTTTCTTATTTCAAAAATACATAACATCTATATAATAATAGAATGCTAATTGTAATGGTTCACTTTTCTCAATTGTCAACGGCGTTTCGACCCTAGTATGGATGTAGGGTCTCTCCTGGACCTACGATGTGAGGGACATCTAGGGAAATGGAGATATGGGTTTAGAATCTAAGATTAATTGCAATGTGGTTTGCTGTATTTACAGAAAAGATTCGAAATTACCTGAGTTGGGAATTGCTAGAGTGTTTGTGGTGTAAGTGCGAACCGTGTGCAGGTGAATTAAAATACTCACTAAGAAACCCAGCCGGGTTCTGTTGAGGAAGATAAAAACAAAACCAATAGTTGACATTAGAAGGGTGGAGAATTGGGAGCCAGAAGGAATTTGCAAGGATAGGTTGGTAGTATCAGTGGGATATAGGATCATTGGTCACTTACCCCTAGTGAACGTGTGAATTTCCACAATTCTTGGATGAACAATGGCTGTCCTCTTGGTTTCCGGGATGATAACAATAAGGTTCAATGGCCGGATGTCCATATTTTACTCCACGCAGGCCAGGGATGGCAGTCAACGCGGGTTGTATAGATTTCTGTGTATGGAAATCAACTGCCATTAGTTACTGTCTGTTTCTAAGTACGTTCCCATTTAATAAAAGGTACTTATGTAGTCAATATCTGTTTAAAATTGACCATTGGTAGCTGTCTGTATCAAATTGGATTTTCATATAATAGAGGAGTAGTAGTATCTGTATTTATAAAGGGGGGTTTTGCAATTCGCTAGCTATAGATACTTTGTGCAAATGGTAGTCACCGCTGATGGTGTAAAACCCGGTTGCCAGCACCTTTTAACCATTGATTGCTGTCTGTTTCAATTATTACTTCCCATTTATTTAATGTCTGTTGCCTTAGTAGGAACAGTAATGCGCTATCTCTTGTCCAAGGGAAGGTTCTACTAGGGATATATTACAATATATATACGATCCATCTATGCGCTCTATCAGGCAGCCAGGTCAGGAACAAACTGGTATAACCAGTGACTACATCTATGAAGGGAAGAAAAATAACGTTTTTAAGGCAACCAGAGGAGTTATTAAAGAATTTGGGCTAACTGATGTAGGGTATGTGAAAGGAATGGGAGCTCCTGGAAGCACTTTTTACTCCGCACCTCATCAAAAGCATGTGCGTCTAGATTATCTTTTTGTTACCGCAGGATGTGTTAAAAATGCTAGGTTTGATATTCAGCTCAAAATATTTTCTGATCACAATCCTATTACTTTAGAACTAGATATTTGTTACAGTACTCCTCTGAGGACCTGGACTTTTGAACGTAAACTACTAGTTGATCCAATTTATTGTGAACAAATGGGTAAATGGATAGTAGAATTTTTTAGAATTAATCGTGGATCAGCTTCCGGTTATACGGTGTGGGATGCTTTTAAGTCAGGGGTGCGGGGAGAAACATTAAGCTATTCCATAAATAAACAACGGAAATTACAAGAAGTGCTAGCGGATGAGATGAAGAAACTCAGTGAGATAGAAGTTCAACTTATAGGGGCAGTTAGTAATGGCCAGGATACTGATCAAATTTTGATTGACTTAGCCGCTCAAAAGGCTAGGCTGTATCACAATTTCGCCACAAAGCTAGCGGCGCAAACTGCAGTATATAGATCAGAGATTTATAAGGTGGGAGAAAACTCGGTCCGAATATTGGCTAAAAGACTACGTCAGAAAGAGGTCGCTAAAAGGATTGACAGTATTCAGGATGTGTTAGGGCAAATCCATGATAAACCTGTAGAAGTTTTAGAAGTTTTTTGCAAATTTTACAGTAAGCTGTATATGGAGGAAAGCATATGTGGGGTCGCAGATAGCGTAACGGATTTTAGTGCTGGTCCCGAAACTTTCACACTAACACTTGACCAAACTGAAGAATTAGACATCACATGGCAAGAAGAGGAGACAGCTATATTATCATTGGCGGTGGGCAAGGCGGTGGGCCCAGATGGCATCCCCCTTGAGATTTACAGGACTTTTAGGCATGTTCTGAAAGAAGAACTTATGCAAGTTTTTTGGGATGCACAGAAGGGGAATGCGCCTTTGTCCTGGTGGTAATCCATAATCACAGTTGTCTTAAAAAAAGACAAACCACCCCTGCTGCCCTCTTCATATAGGCCTATTTCGCTTATCAAGACCGATAGCATAATTTACTCTAAGATATTAGCATCACGCTTTTCCGGTATAATCTCTTCTCTCGTTTCAAAATTTCAGCATGGTTTTATTCCTGAGCGCAACACAACTGATCATGTTCGACGCTTGATCGCACTTGTGGATTGGGCACAAGCAACTAACTCCACAATGCGGGTAACCCTGTTAGATGCCCAAAAGGCATTCAACAGGGTTTCTTGGCCATATATGTGGGAGGTTTTAAGACTGAAGGGATTCAGCCCTAAGATGCTGCTGGCACTGAAGGATCTCTATTCTTCCCCGACTGCTTGTATTCGATTAGCCGCCCAGGAGTCTGTCTAGCTCACAATTTCTCGTGGAACACGGCAAGGGTGCCCGTGCTCGCCGCTTTTATTTGCTTTATACATAGATCTTTTTTTGAGTAAGTTAAACCAGGCTGAGAATATCAAATTCTATTCATGTGTGCCATATAGTTTACAGAGCCCTTGCCTATGCGGACGATATCGTAGTTGTCACCAGGGATATCAGCAACGCATTATCGCCATTGACGAACTGGCAGCTCGGTTTGGATCTTTCTCGGGCTATAAGTTAAACATTTCTAAAACTCAGATTATTTTTGTTGGTGAGGAACTTCCAGACAATGTAACTACTGTCTCTGAAGTTACCTATCTAGGATTTAAAATCTCGCTACCAGTCTGCAATATCCCCGAGCTAAACATGAATTCTGCGCTTATTAAAGTAAACTCAATGCTGGAGAGACTGGATCATCTGCATTTATCTCTATATGGAAGATCAAATGTTTTAAAAATGCTGGTACTACCTAAATTTCTATACATGTTTCGAACGATCCTGCTTGAATTCCCAGTCTCATGCTTTAAGAGATTAGAGAGGATCAGCTCTAGATTCTTGTGGGGATATAGGAGGCAAAGAAGGGCCTATAAAAATATGGTCCTGCCAAAAGATCGTGGTGGTTGGGGTATACCTTATTTTCTATTTTATTATTTGGCAGCTGTGCTGCAATTCATTAGCCCGCTGGTAGTGGGGATAGGGCCCGAATTTTGCCTTGACATCATCCTTCAATTTATGAATTCGGGTTGGGGGAGGCGACTATGGGTTGTTTGGTCAAAAGAACCTAACTATTTTAAAAAAACGAAATTTAAAATTCTTATAGCTGCATATATGGTGTGGAGACTTGTTAAGTGTCAGTTGGGGGTTCTGAAGGTGAATGCTTACACCCCGTTTGCCGCAGCCAAGATACTTCCCTTTATCTTTCGGGATCCAATCCCCAATAGATGGTTTCCAAAAGGAATTCAATGATTAGGTGATTTGTTGCAAGATGGATATCTAGCATTGTTTATTGAGTTACAAAGAAAGTTTGGTTTGGCCAAACATGAATTTTTTAAGTTCCTCCACATTCGTAGCTACTTGAACACGTTAGGTCCTGAGATAGTATAGCAATTTAGGAAATTTCCCCTCATCGAAAGTATGCGGAAAAAACACTGAATGGGCAATTTTATTCTTATCTCATTGCGGCACTGCCAGATGATCTTGAGAATTGCCAAGATAAGTGGGTAACCAAGCTGAGTCAAAAGGGAGTTAATATTGCTGAATCTCTAAGGCTAGCGAATCGGGTTCTGATGACAGGGAGGATGCGTACCCAGCACTACATGGCCATGTATGACTTGTATTATACACCAAGAAAGATATATAAATGGGGGACTTCTGCGGGGACTAAATGCAATCGATGTGGTCAGTTTGCTGCTGATTCTGTTCATATGTTTTTTTCTTGTCCCAAATTATCTGAATTATTTTCCTATATCGAACAATTTCTAGGATTAATAATGGGTTCACCAGTGACTATAACTGGGGAATTGGTATTGATTGGTGTTAGTTCAGATACTTCTGCTTACGCAAGACCTAAGGCTATTTTTTTGTATGGCTGTGGTACGGGCATGTATCACGAATGATTGGATTAACCCGGATCTTCCTTCCTTTTTTAGCTGGCGAGCGAGATTACTTGCTCTGTATAACCTGGAACTGGCCATATATAAGTCTAAGGGTAGAAGAAAGAGGGCCATGGGAGTTAAGATCTAGGCTGCTATAACTGATTGGATTTAATGGGGATCGTTCTCATTAGAAATTTTGTATAGGTTCTGTATTTCTATTTTCCCTAAAGACACAGGATAGATAAGGAATGGTTCTTCTCATGCATGTATTTGCTGTATGCTGTTTTACTTTTTGTCTTTTGTCATGTCTTTTATTCTTATTGTGCTTGCTGAATTTATTTGATTTGTATAACCTGAACTCTACATTCCTTGCATAAAATGGGGAAAAAAACAATAAAAATACTTCAAGTTATTGACCCAGACTTTTATTGTATGATCTTAACGGTCACACTGTAGCCCTTGGCCCCCGGAGTAGGCAATATAAGTGCAAGTACTGGTGTTTCCCAGGGCCAATTAAAACTATGTGGCCGGGAAGGACCAAATTATGTGGCAGGGGTAACTAAATTGTTTGACAAGAGAAGGCAAATTATGCGGTATATTGCTTCACATTTAGCATTAGCATTACCTTGTTATCTTGAAATCTTTACACCAGTAACCACTATCTGGGCAAATGTTTCACCTCATTAGTGCTACATTGACACCTAACTACAAGAATAAGCAATAGAAAAGTGATCAATCAACCTTAGCAAAGGACCTTCCACTGCTTGGCAACATATCACTGCACTTTTATTAACTTTTGATCCATTTGAGCTAGAAACAATTTTTTGATATTCAAATCTAGGGATAATGGATTATGTGGTAAATCCATAATTGTTCAGAAAACGACACTACCACAAACGTATACAATTTCAGTGACCCTGGCGTTTCCTATCACTATCCCAGGGTCTTGGTTACCATTGCTTGCAAATGTTATCCAAGAACAATCCTACTTCCATAGCTCTCTAACGGAAACTGTGATGATACAATCAAGGACCTGCTCTTAGATACATTGTAAAACATAAGTCATCAAACTCAATAGACAAATTCTTTGAAAAGGAATATGTGGGAAGGTGGCTTGATATATGGTGTACACTTATGTAAGTGGGCACCTTGCACCAATCCAGACTACCCTTGTGATGATTTTAGTGGTCTTAGACAACCTTAGAAAGCTCTCTAAGATGAAGCTGTGGAAAGCAGCCTTCAGCCTTAGTCCAGAAGGAGAATAAAACAGCTTGTTTACGAGAACATAATCTTATTGAGTAAGTAAAAAAAACCACAAAGTGTATTTATAAAAATATGTATTTATTATATAACACTCACTAACACTGACAGGTATCTCTTAGCCAGAGATACACACAATGCACACAATACTTTTCAATAGAAACAGGTAAGTAGCACATAATACACAGTGGTCACCAGGGGGAGACCAAACCATGTACTAAAATAGTGGTATGCGAACCACGACTCGAGCCAAGATTATACCCAGAAGACGTAGTAGTGTTGGGGACCTAAGTAACCAGGAGCCCCACGGAGGCTGTGTAGAGAGTGGGAACATGGCAGCGGGATCAATGTACGTAAATGGTAAGTCGCAGTTGCAATTTTAAAGCAGAAGGACCCTTCTCAGTAGACCCGGAAGAAACCCTGTGGAAGACAGAAGGTTGGAGAGCCAACCCACCCGTGGATACCTTAGGAACCAGGATACCTGGTGAGCCGGGTGCACAGGTGTGAAGTGGCGTCAGAAACTGCAGTCGAACCCAATGGAGGACTTCAGGAAGATGCAGCTGCTGGAGAAGGTGAAAGTGTCCGGTAGAACCCAAAGGTGAATTCAAGTCGAGAAGTACCTGAAAGCCGAGGGGACAGAGTCTATGCCACTTAGAAGTGAGCAGGAGGCATGGAAGATGAATGCTCACCAATGTCGTGTGCTGTAAAAGAGTTGACAGTGATCTTGGGGCTGCAGCTGTGAGGACCAGGTGATGTTGTGGAAGACCCGGAGCTGTTCACAAGCTGTCCCATGTCGGATGTCGATAGTTGAGGGGTCGGTGTCCGTCGAGAGCACCAACAAGCCTTGACAACTGAAAACAACATTAAAGCGAAGAAGGTGCAGTGTCGGGACCAGTGAGGTCCAGGAGACTCACCACAAGCAGTGGAGTCAGAGCAGGCCTGAGCAACCAGGGGAGCCCAAACAAATGTAAAAATTACCCTCAAGATGACCCACAGGCTGAAGGCACTGGAGTTGCAGAGGACCTCGAGCAGCTCACCACAGATGCAGGCCCACAGTGCAAGAGATGTGCTGAGGATGAAGATCTTGATCGCTGGAGATGCTGAGGTTGGGGCTACTTGGAGCCCAAAAATCTTGGTGGAAGGAAGCCAACAAGCCTTTGCAACTGCAAGTCAATGTTGGGCACAGGGGCTCAGTTCCTGCAGCTCTGACATGGGATACTGCCCTCAAACTTGGTGAGAGGACAGGGATCAAGAGATGAGAAGAACCACCACCTGTGTTGCTGAGCTGAGCAACCTGAGCTCCTGGGCTCCGTAGGAGCCCAGGAGCAGCAGAGCAGTCAGCTTAGTGCGGGTGCCTGCAGATGGAGGGAATTGACTCCTGCCCTTCAAGGGAGATTCCTTCAGGTGTCTTGGATGTCCACAGGCCCTGGACGGTTTCCTGTATGGAGCACAGGCACAGATGTTGCAGCAGACAAGAAGGGCGAAGAGATCAGGAGCAGGAGGGTCTTCCCAGTTGCAGCCTTCATGCCCAAAGTGAAGTCCAGTGAAGTTCATAGTGCCCAGATGGTCGAAGTTGAAGTGGTGTCTGGATTATATCTTGCCCCATGATGAATCTAGGGACCCGCCCACAGGTAAGCCCTTAAGTGCCCTTAGGAAAGGGTTGGGACGATACAGGGGTCCCTCCCTAAGGAGGGGCTGGACAAGGTGGAGGATACTCCCCAGTCCTTTGTCCAGTTTCACGCCAGAGCGGGAGCCAATGGCTCCTTGAACTGGTTAGAGCTGGCCTATGCATGGAGGGAACCGAATGTACCCTGCACTCAGACTATGTGGTGCTAGCAAGCACCCCCACCCTGCCCCAATACACCAAACCCTGTCTGGGAGGTGGTCACACCTCCCTGTGACAGGATGCCTAGTCATCTGCCTTCCTCTGCTCAAGCTTGGCTCAACAGCAGGAGGGCAGGATCGTGTTTCTGGTCAGCAGCAGCAATATTGTGCTGTCCGGGTCTAGAAAACTGGTACAGGGAGCACTGAGGGCCTAACGGAGGGCCTTTACAGTGCTTGGAATCATACCTTCCACACCATTTACAGTGTGGGGGTATAATTCCAAAATGTTTGATACCAAACACGACAGGGTTCGTTACAGCCAGTTTCAAGATGGTCGTTGGGTAATGACTTAGTGCCCCTCTAAATGTTATATGGATGTCTCACTTACAACCTGGGAGAATGGACTCCGAAGGCTGTAGGGATGTCCTGCTCATCCAGGGGCACCCTTACACTTATAACCAAGCACCCAACTTTAGGATTGCCAAGGCTTGCTGTAGGGGTGACTTATAGGTTTTAAGTACAGTGACCTTAGATATAGGGAAACCTATATATTTTGTAAGTGGTGCTAGCACCAGCTTACACAGGCTGCAATGGCTGGCCTGTAGTTACAATTTGAGTGGTCTCCCATGGGTGGCATAATACATGCTGCAGCGCATCGGGGACCCCTGGTGTACCTATGCCCTGGGTACCTTATTACCCTATACTAGGGACTGATAAGGTTACACCAGTGTCCAATCAAGGATTTGCTAAAGTACTTCCAAATCAATTTAGGGGGAAAAGTGCAGAGACTGGGGTCCTGATTAGCAGGATCTCAGCCAGACTAGTCATAAACAGCATTTCATCAAGCAAAAAGTGGGGGCAACCATAGAAGCAGATCCTACTTTCCTACACACCCTCCCCCAAACTTAAGGAAATGAGACTAACCTTGCCCAGTTGAGTCTTCATTTTCTAAGTGGAAATATCTGGAGAGTCCATTTGCATTGGCATGGTTAGTCCCAGGTCTATGTTCCACTGTGTAGTCCATACCCTGTAGGGAAATCGACCACCTCAAAAGTTTGGGATTTTCACCCTTCATCTGTTTAAGCCATAAGAGAGTCTTGTGGTCTGTCTACACAATGAAATGAGTGCCATACAGGTATGGCCTCAACTTCTTCAGGGCCCAGGCCACAGCTCTGGGGGTCGAATTTATGTTGATAAAAGCTACTGGTTGATCCTGTCCCTCTGCATTATGTTGTGATGACACAGCCCCTACCCCTATCTCAGATACATCTGTCTGGACAATGAACATTTTGGAGTAGTCAGGACTTTGCAGGATGGGAGCAGTGCACATGGTCTGCTTTAGGTCATCAAATGCCTTTTGACAGCTGTCCCCTGAACTTTCTTGGGCATTCCTTTGGATGTCAGATCATTCAAGGAAGTCACAATGGACCCATATACCTTCACAAATCTTCTGTAATACCCTGTCCAGCCCAAGAAAGCTCTGACCTGAGTCTGGGTAGTGGGAGCAACCTAGTCCAGAATGTTTAGGAAAATCCTCTCCTATGGTTGAACACAACCTTGCTCTACCCTATCTGGCACTTAGTGGCCTTGATAGTGAGGCCTGCCTTTTGCATGGCCTCTAGAACATTTCTGAAGTTGGCCAAGGTGATCTTCCCAGGTGTAGCTAAAGACAGCTATATCATCTAGATAGGCTGCACTATAGGCTTCCAAACCTGTAAAGACTTTATTCACCATCCTCTGAAATGTAGCATGTGAATTCTTCAGACCAAAGGGAATCACAACTAATTGATATTGCCCACTAGGGCTTGAGAATGCTGTTTTTGGCCTGCTGTCAAGTCAAATGTGTTCAGAAACTTGGTTGAGGCCAAAGTATCTATGAGCTCATCTGCCCTTGGAATTGGATTAGCATCAGTCCTAGTGACTGCATTGAGGCCTCTGTAGTCGACACAAAACCTCATCTCTCCTTGTCCACCCTTGGTGTGAGGTTTTGGCACAAGAACTACTGGACTAGCCCAGGGGCTACTTGAAGGCTCAATGACCCCCAATTCTAGCATCTTTTGGACCTCTGTCCTGATGCAGTCCCTGGAATGGTCAGGCTGTCTGTAGATTGTATTCTTCACAGGCAGACTGTCACCTGGTCCACTTCATGGGTACACCAGGTGGTTTGACTAGGTGTCAGGGAGAACATGGGTCTGTACTGATTGAGGACTTTCCTGCAATAAGCCTGCTGTTGATCAGTGAGGCTGCCTGCCAAGGCTACTCCATCTACTGATCAATCATCAGGGTTCTGAGGAAGGAGGTCAGGGAGAGGGTCACTCTCTTCCTCCTGTTCCTCATCAGTTGCCATGAGCAAGCCCATGTTATCCCTGTCATCAAAAGGTTTCAGGCAGTTCACATGAAGTACCCTATGCAGACTTCTTGGAGCACCTAGGTCCACCAAGTGGTGACCTCACCTTTTGTTTCAAGGATGGTGTGGGGCCCACTCCACTTATTTTGGAGAGCTGCTGGGGCCAAGGGCTTCAATACCCACACTTTCTGTCCTGGCTGGTAAACAGTCAAGACAACCTTTTGGTCATACCAAGCTTTTTGAAGTTCTTGGCTGGCCTCCAGGTTTTTACTGACCTTCTTCATGTAGTCAGCCATGTGTGAACGCAGGCCAAGGACATAGTCCACAATGTCCTGTTTATGAGGTTTGAGAGGCTGTTCCCAACCTTCCTTCATTAGACTCAATGGACCCCTAGCTGGATGTCCAAACAGAAGATCAAAGGGGCTGTAGTCCGCCACCTTCTGAGGATACTCTCTGTAGTCAAAGAGAAGGCAGGGTAATAGGACATCCCATTCTCGCCAAAGTGTTTCTGGGAGTCCCATGATCATACCCTTGAGGGTCTTGTTGATCCTTTCAACAAGCCCATTGCATTGAGGATGATAGGGCGTGGTAAATGTATAGTTTACTCCACACTCTTTCCACATTGCAGTGATATAACTTTACATGAAGTTGGCACCCCTGTCAGTTAAGACCTACTTAGGGAAGCCCAATCTGAAAAAGATGCCCCGGAGGGCCCTAGCCATCACATGAGCTGTGGTGGTCCTAATGGGAATAGCTTCTGGGAACCTAGTGGCATGGTCCACCGCCACCACCAGGTATATAACTGTGCCTAGATATAGTTGGAGGGTTTAAGGGGCCAATAATTTCAATCCCTACCCTCTCAAAGGGAACCCAACCACTGGAAGTGGAATTAAGGGGGCCTGTGTGGTGCCACCTGACTTACCACTGGCTTGGCAAGTGGCACAAGAGCGACACCGCTCCTTGGTGTATTCAGACATATGGGGCCAGTGAAAGTGAGGGACAAGCCTTCTCCCAAGTCTAGCTTTGCCCAAGTGTCCTGCAAGAGGAATATCATGTGCAAGGGAGAGTAGGAAACCTCTCAACGTCTGTGGTATGACCAACCTCCTGGTGGCACCAGACTTGGGGTCTCTGCCCTCAAAGTATAAGAGTCCTTCTTCCCAATACATCCTATGGGACCCACTGATATTCCCTGCTCCCTCGGGAGCATCTTGCTATCTGAGGGCTTCAAGAGAGGAGCAGGACTGCTGCTCCAAACTCAATTCTGCCCTGGAAGGGGCCCCTGTTCCCAAGTACTCTGCCTGATTAGGCCTCTGGGACAGTTCCTTCACAGGGGCTAAGATCATCTCCCTCAGGAGATTGATCTTCACTGTGTTTGTGAGGAGGGCAATTCCTTACCCTTCCTACTCCTTTGCTTAGGAATCACCTGGTCCATTGTTCTAGGATCCAGTGCTTTTTCAATGATGAGTGTTTAGCCTGAGCACTGGTGACAGCAAACACACTCTCAGAGATGCCCATCATCTCTGCATGAGTCCTGAACTCCACTTCAGACCAGGCTGAGGTTTCTAGATCATTGCCCAACAAACAATATACAGGTAGGTCTTGAGATACCACAACCCTCTTAGGTCTAGTTACACCTCCCCGGCTGAGATTTACAACTGCCAAGGAATGATCAGTCCTGACATTGTTAGCGTTGGATACTTGGTATATTTGTCCAGGTATGATCTGATCGGTGGACACAAGTTTCTCTTTCTCAATAGTGACACTGGCTCCTGTTTCCCTGTAGGCCATTGCCCCTCTTCCATTTATCGGAGGCTGTTGTCTGTACTTGCCCAAGTTAGTGGGACTGACTAGTAAGGTGGCAAGATCTATGCCACCATCACAGACTGAAACAGCCTGAGCTGGAGTTCTGACTAAGTCAGAACACAAGGGTAACCCCACTAATCCCTTGGTTGTTGTAATACCACTTGTAATTGTGCTAGGGGGAACAGGTGCCTTAGGGGCAGTGGTAGTAGTAGTTTCCTTGGCCTTTGGACAGTCAGCATCCCTTGCCCAATGGGTCATCATTACAAAGGTGGCACCAATTGTACTTTTTGCCTTTCTTGGAATTTTGGGACTCACCCCCAGATGCAGGTTTTTTGGAGGCCTTGAGAAGACTCTTTCTTATCTCTGCCCTTGTCCTCACCCTTATCCTGGGATTTGGAAGTATCTTGCTTCTTCTGGTCACCTCCATTACCATGGTTCTTCTGCTTAACCCTGGTTATGACCCACTTATCTGCCTTCTTTCCCAATTCTTGGGGAGAAGTCAGATCTGAGTCCACCAGGTACCGACAAAAAAGCTGATTATGACAGTTATTAAGGATGTGCTCCCTCATAATCAAATTGTACAATCCCTCATAGTCCTGTACCTTGCTTCCATGAAGCAAGCCTTCTAGAGCCTTATTAGCATTGTCTACAAAATCCACCCAGTCCTAAGCCTGTGCTTTCTGGGTGTCTCTGAACTTAATCCTGTACTATTCAGTGGTTAAACCAAGCCCATCTATTTAGTACTGAGTAATTATCAGCATCCTCTTCTCTAACAGCAAGGAGCTTATCTCTACCTTTGTTAGCAAAGGAGAGCCACAAGATAGCTGCACATTGATCTTGAGGGACACTTTACAGGTCCTCTCCAAAGCAGTGATCCATTTATGGATATCATCCCCCTCCTGGTAAGGCTCGACTATCCTGCTCAGGTTCCTAGTATCAAAAGATGTTTCTCTGATTCTAGGGAACCTGTTACTGCCGCCATGGGACTCTAGACCCAATTTCTTCTTAGCTTTTTGGACTTCTAGTGGCTCTTTGTCAAGGGCCAACTGATCTTTCCTAAGCCTTTCTTTCTCAAGTTCAAGCAGTTGGTACTTCCTGTCCAAAGAGCAGTCCCTCTTACTAGATATGGAGGTCCCTATAGAATGTCCTGAACCATTGGATTCCCTAGAAGATATTTAGGCTGTGGGGTTTTAGGTTTAAACCTATAATAACTGATAAAACCCCACAGAAAGAGAAATAGCCCTCACCAGTGTAAACATATAAGCACTGAAAAAACACCTGCACAACCACAAACGAAATGCCATTCAAAGAAAGGAAAAAGAGAGTGAAAGAATAATTTTTTTCTTCCTGAAGGGGCAAATACAATGTAACTTTGTTATACAAGCTAGCAGCAAGAAAGACTGGTCTAACATTATTCTGCTTGAGTTTTGATGCTTAGGGATGCCACTAAAATATTGTTTCTTCTTCCTTTTGCTTTTTTCAGATTTGTGGTCTTTGGTCTAAAGATGCAGTGTTTAGAAGCATGTTTTAGGTCTCATTTAATTATTTTATAAACTGTAGAGCATCAGGAAATATGAAATTCATATTTGATATTTTGGCTGCGCTTGATTCTTTCACTGATAGGTAAAATGGCTGGTTTCATAAGAATCTTTCCTAATACGTGTCATCACATGTACCCACAGAGAATAGGTAAAACCCCTTAATACATCAGCCCACAGTTGTTTCTAGTAGGTCAGTATTGATAGTAGGTGAATTGCCAGCACCTCAGGCTTTAAACACTAAATGCAAGGTATAGTGACAAGTATATGTATTAAGAGAACTATCACCAAGCATCTGAGATAGTGGTTAAAACATGACACCAGACTTTTGGAAAAACATGGAACGGAATGTCACTTGGAATGCTCTGCAAAACAGGTTCTTTCCAAGTTCAACAAAGATTGGAGTGATATTGTTTGTATTTGCAGTGATTCAGCTACGTATATGTAAAAGTTGTGTGATGGCCTGTCAAAATTGATACCCGAGCTGAACTGATTCCCTGTAGGAGATCCTTGCCACTTGTTAGATGGTATACTGAAAGCATCTTTACAATCTTCAGAGTTAATGAGGGATACAATTGACTTTTTAGTCCATTCTGGTACTCCTTGAGAGTAGGCCGAGTGACACCTTTAGTGACTTTGGCACTGCAACATGTTCCATGTTAGAGTGCTTGCCACTTGGTAAGCAACGCAATGTTGAAGAGCAATTCAGGAATGTTTATTCTACAATGTATGGGAAATGGCTTGCAATGATGCATAGAAATGTCCCTTCACCACAAATGGTATTTTAAGTCAATGAAACCTCACTGTGGTACTCTGTACAAGTTGTAGATCCCTTCAGTAAAGGAGAATTTCCTCCGTAGTTTCAAAAGTGCTGCTTCATTTTTGACTGCTTCAATAACTCTGAGGGCAAAAGCACCCAGCTCAATGTAAATGTTGCAGAACCTGCCCTGAGAATCGCAATCTTCAAGTACACCAGTATTGGCATGGAAAGCTATGTCAGTGGCCAGAGTTAGCAAATTGTGTACTGGCAGTTTTGGCGTTGCCATCTCAAGTGCCAATGTTGAGGGGTCTTTTTCACAGATACAAGTTTACATGGGAAGGAAAGAGCGAGCGTGCATGACCAAACACTCATGGAATAAGTATTGTATGGTGTACTACAATAAGTTTAATTTGCAAAAATCTATTTGGACCTCATATACACTATACATGCACTGTCTACATACCATGTTCTATCAGTGTAGAAAGCCAGCAATAATAAAAGCAAAACGTTCCATAAACACCGGAAAAACACTTTTTCTTTTGTTTTTAGTGGCGCTAAAATGTGTAACCACTGATAACAACTGTTTTTTAAGGTATTGAAATCACTGAAAAAACCCCACCAGAATTTACCAAAAATAGAAACTGAAAACAGGAAAGCCTAAAGATATTGTAGACCTCCTCAGTCTACTCTGAAACCTCCCAGGAGGAACAAATGGTGTCTCCTCTGTTTCATCTACACTATGCCCTGAAGGATTAGAGTTTGGCAGGTTGGACTCAATGGAGTCCTCCTGCCCATACTCAGAATTGGGATCATCAGGAAGAGCTCCTGATGCTCCCTCTTCAGGAATATCCCCACCCATATTTTCCTGCTCTTCTACCCTCACAGGATGACCATCATCCTTAGGCAGCAGCTCTAAGAGCAGCTTAATGGTGGGGTTGCCACTTGTCTTCATCTTTCTAAGACTACACAGGCTTCTTAGTTCCTGGAACTTTAGACCACCGTGCTTAGCAGACCGAGGTACACAGGCATCTCCAACTAAAGACATTGCTCTAGGTGTAGTGAGGTGTTGCACCTACCTAACCTAGTGAAAACTAAACTCTCTGTGGTTGGAGAAAGGGTGGTGCTAGACCATTAACTACCCAACTCTAAGTTCAATAGAATTTACGTATTCTATTCTGTATTATATGTGCCTAGGATTAGTGATGGTTTTTCAATTAATCCACACCAAGATTATCTGGTAAAACAATGCAAGCTTGAACCCCGAACCGCTGCACACCAATGTAAGAAGCTGGCATGGTATATGGTGTACACTTATGTGAGTGGGCACCTTGCATAAATCCAGACACGCCTTATGGTGATTTTAGTGTTCTTAGACAACCTTAGATAGCTCTATAAGTGGCAGCTGTGGAGAGCAGCATTCAGGCTTAGTCCAGAAGGAGTGTAAAGCAGCTTCTTTTACCAGAACAAAATCTTATTGATATAAATTAAGTGAAAAAGAACCACACAGGGTATTTATAAAAATATGTATTTATTATATTACACTCACTAACACGTACAGGTATCTCCTACTTTTCAATAGATACAGGTAAGTAGCACGTAATACACAGTGGTCACCAGGGGGAGACCAAACCATATACTAAAATAGTGGTATGTGAACCACGGCTCGAGTGAAGACTATACCCAGAAGATGTAGAAATGTCGGGGACACAAGGAACCACCCAAGGTAAGTAACCAGGAGCCCCACAGAGGCCATGCGCAGAGCGGGAACACGACTGCAGGATCAATGCAAGTCAATAGGTAAGTTGCGCTTGCAATTTTAAAGAAGAAGAACCCTTCCCAGTGGACCTGGAAGAAGCCCCGTGGAAGACAGAAGGTTGGAGAGCCAACCCATCCGTGGATTCTTTAGGAACCAGGATACCTGCCCCAGGGGAGCCGGGTGCATAGGTGTGAAGTGGCATCGGAAACTGCAGTCAAACCCAATGGAGGACTTCAGGAAGATGCCGCTGCTGGAGAAGGTAAAAGTGTCTGGTGGGACCCAAAGGTGGATTCAAGTCGAGAAGTACCTGAAAGCAAAGGGAACAGAGTCTATGAACATGGAATGACCAGGAGGCGCAGAAGACGAATACCCATCAATGTCGGGTGCTGTAAAAGAGTTGACGGCGACCTTGGGGCGGCAGCTGTGAGGACCAGGCAGTGTTGTTGAAGACCAGGAGCTGTTCATGAGCTGTCCCATATCTGATGTCGAGAGTTGATAGGTCGGTGTCCGTCGGGAGCACCAACAAGCCTTGACAACTGCAAACAACTTGGAAAGCGAAGAAGATGCAGTGTTGGGACCAGCGAGGTCCAGGAGACTCACCACAAGTAGGAACTCAGGGCACCTCCTTGAGCAATCAGGGGAGCCCAAAAGAATACAACGTGACCCTCAAGAGGACCCACAGGCCAAAGGCACTGGAGTAGCAGAGGACCTCGAGCAGCTCACCAAAGATGCAGGCCCACAGTACAAGTGATGTGGTGAGGATGAAGATCTTGGTCGCTGAAGAGGCTTGAGGTTGGGGCTACTTGGACCCCGAAGATCTTGGTATAAGGAAGCCAACAATCCTTTGCAAATGCAAGTCAATGTTAGGCACAGGGGTTTGGTTCCTGCAGCTCTGACGAGGGATACTGGCCTCAAACTTGGTGAGAGGACAGGGCAGGCCTCAAGGGATGTGAAGAACCACCACCTGTGTTGCTGAGCCTTTTGGAGTCCGTAGAAGCCCAGGAGCAGCAGACCAGTCAGCTTAGTTGTAGTGTCTGCAGATGCAGGGAAGTGACTCCTTCACTTCAGGGGAGATTCCTTCAGGTGTCTTGGATGTCCACAAGCTCTGGACGGATTCCTGTATGGAGCACAGACACGGATGTTGCAGCAGACAAGCAAGGTGAAGAGATCAGGAGCAGCAGGAGTCTTCCTGGTTGCAGCCTTTATGCCCAGAGCAAAGTTGAAATGGTGTCTGAATTGTATCGTGTCCCACGACGTATCTAGGGACCCGCCCATAGGTAAGCCCTTAAGTACCCTAGGGAAAGGGTTGGGATGGTACAGGGGTACCTCCCTAAGGAGTGGCTGAACAAGGGGTAGGATACTACCCTGTCTTTTGTCCAGTTTTGCTCCAGAGCGAGAGACAATGGCTCCCTGAACTGGTTTGAGCTGGACTATGAATGGAGGGCATCAAATGTGCCCTGCATGCAGACTATGCAGCGCTGGCAAGCGCTCCCACCCAGCCACAATACACTAAACACTGTTTGGGAGGTGGTCACACCTCTCTGTAACAGGATGCTCACACTTAGAACCAAGCACCCTGCCTTCAGAATTGCCAAGGCCTGCTATAGGGGTGACTTATAGGTTTTAAGTGCAGTGACCGTAGATATTGGGAAACCTATATCTTTTGTAAGTGGTGCTAGCACCAGCTTGCACAGGCTGCAATGGCAGGCCTGTAGTTACAAATTGAGTGGTCTCCCTTAGGTGGCATAATACATGCTTTAGCCCATGGGGGACCCCTGGTGTACCCATGCCATGGGTACCTTACCATATACTAGCGACTGATAAGGTAACACCAGTGTCTAATCTGAGATGTACCTAAGTACTTACCAAACCAATGTACGAGAAAAAGCACAGAGACTGGGGTCCTGGTTAGCAGGATCTCAGTCAGACTAGTCATAAACAGCATTACATCAAGCAAAACGTTGGGGTAACTATAGAAGCAGATCCTACTTTCCTACACAATACTTTTTAAAGGCAAGAAAAGAATAATACAAAATGTAAAGGAGAACCTCATAATGAAAACACAGTATGCTTAGCCCTCACTAAAGCTGAGACATAACACAAACATATTTTTACATACCGCTACATGACAGCCTAGATGGTGGCTACCTTAAAGGGGAGATGGCTACCCTCTGAGACTATCTTCTTGACCAATTGGAAGGGCTTGGGCCTCAAACTTACTGCTTGGTTTGCTTTGAAAGAGACGGTTGCTAAAGATCTACACAGTATCCTAGGCCACCAGACATATGTTGCAGCTGTGCTCTACAAATCCTGATTGATTGATTGATTGATTGATTGATTGAACAGTCTGGTAGACATTCAAAGTAGCTCAGTAGGTTTGACTACTGCTGTGGAGTTTCAAGCAGAAAGGTATACAAGACTTCACTTAACTGGGATCTGGCAAAAGTTGAATGGCTACTGGTTTTTGTAGCAGCTGCAGTTCGCGATTCTTAACGTCTGTAGGTGTCCTTGGGCCCCCTTTGCTCACAGATGTTGGATGTGGCTACTGGTTGGACATAATAAGCTATAAGGTCCACACTGACCAGTCTCTATTTACTTTTTACAGTACCCAAAATGACCGAAGCATTAACATCACAGCTCTGGGTGTCAGACCAACTTGTTGTGACTATATCCACAAACAACCAGTCCGTTCAAAATTGCTCAGAGCTTCTAGGGTCCTGGGTCCTCACCATAATGCATGCAATATATCGCATGATAAAATTATTGTTTGTGTTACATCGAGCTAAATATTGCATTGCAAGGGAAGTCTGGGAAAATAAATGGAGTTATTAATAATAGTAAACACCCAGCTTAATGATGCAGCAGTAGGCCATGTAGTGCATGTCATATAGTTTTAGGCGGATACTGTCGAACTTGATTCAGTGACATACTACCAGGTTTAGGAATCCTGGATCCCGGTGGGATAGGTGTAGGTCTACCATGGACACTTCTGGTCCTTCAGACCAGGGGTCTTCAAACAGGGGGGGGGGGCTTGGAGGCCTCAAGTGATCCCATGGGGTGTGAAGCTCTGGCCAAAAGAAGTATTATGCTGACAAAAGTCCTTTGTTTTAAGTGGAAAAAATGAGCAGCAGTAAGCCGCTCTGCAATGGGCCATCACTAACATCTTTTGTCATGCTTATCCTAGTTGAGAGTATGTATCAACAGGGAGAGGTTCCCAAATATTCTTTAAACTCCCCAGCCCAACTTCTATTAATCACACTGTGGATACTTTTACACGTAAGTAAGGCCTGCCTGACCAGAATAGTATGTGTGGGAATCATGTATTTGATTGTATTTTTAAAACTGGAACGGAACTTAACTGCAATGTTTAAATAAGTCAAGACATATTTGAAAAATCCCAATTTAATTGAATAATTGTTAAAAATGTTGCGGGGGGCCCGATGATTTGCATTTGTTTGCTGGGGGCAAGGCGTTAAAAAGTTTGAAGACCACTGCTTTAGGCTGTGCATCATTTTGCTGGCAGGCAGGTTGGTTCCCTCAGGTAGGTCTGTCAACAAGCAGGATTTGGGTAGTAAACATTGAGCTTTATGACATCTTGGAAGCTCCACACAGATAAAAGTTTAGTGCAGTTTTTCTAAAGTAGTGGATTAAGGAGTACAGTGTTTATTATGTTTTTGATAGAGCTAGTATTGGACAGTGCTTAATATGTAAAAAAGTAAGTGACAGGGCCAAAGGCACTTCATAGGAGTCAACTAAAGCTGGCACCACCAACAGCCATGTCACTGCTACCGAATGCCAGTACCAGCATTATCTTGAATAATTGTACCTTTAATGCAATTCCTGATATTCTGAACTTTCCTGCTGTTTTTCAGCAGAAGAATCATCAGTAATCTGCTGGTAGATGTTGTTAGAATAGAAATATTCATGTTTGTGCATTGCCCTATATAAGTAAGCATTCGCTGCACCATTTTCTATTCAGGTGCCATTTTGAATCACGATCGAAACAAATCCTTTGCTGTTTCTGAGAAAAGGCCTCTGTTATGTTTTGTTTCTGCAGTGTTGGGTTTTGCTTCACTAATTAATAGACTGTTCATATTAGTGCATACCTTTCTCACTAGATAGAGCCCTCTCCCACCAGTCTGGTGGCGGGTGAGGGGTGAAATGACCTTGGGTTGTATTAGGTAGTGCGAGATATGAGAACCGTTTCTTATTTTCTTTGTATTTCACTGTCCAGCTGCATCTGCTTGGAAACTTTGGGCGTGCCTTCACTTGGTTATGAAACGTACATAATGTATCTTTATGCTTTTTTGATGTCAGTCCCTCTGCAGCACTCCTAGCGACTGGGCAGACTGGGCTCCGCTCTGAGTGTATATGAATAAACAGTTATTGGTTTGTATTCTCTACTGTCTGACCGACTCTTCATTTAGTATGGAAGGCTGAGAATTGGTCATTAGTGACCCGGGTGACCCGAATCGGGCCACTTCCTTCAATGTGAGGATTATTTTGTGTATCAATTCAGTGTTATATCTAGAATCCAGACCCAGATTTATTAAAGATGTGCATGATGCAGAAGTATGTAAAGGCGTGCAAGGGCATTAACTTTCCAGTGCAAAAGTTATTTTACACTGTAAATGCACTCTTTCCTCAGCGTAAATAGCACTGTGCACTAATTTACATCTCTTTGCATCAATGTTGCGTTACTGAGCTGTAACTTGAGTGGATCAATGCAACCACCCATCATTTTTTTAACAAAGCCCAATCTACTAAGTTGGGCACGCTAGCTTTGCATCCAAAAAAAAATGCCTCATTGAATCAAACGTTAAAAAAGAGAAATTCTTTAATCTCTCCAAACAACCCAGACAATGCATGTGTGGTGCATGCGTGTGATGCTTCACAGTTTGCCTACAAAAGGTAAACAACAGGAGGAAACCCGATAGTCCAGTTGAGACCAGGTACATACGTTATATAAAGCCTCAAAACAATGTCTCAACCCATAATCACTTTAAAAAAAGGCATGTATAATATACAAAAGGTCAATTTCAAGCACATAGAAAAGGGAGACAACACAGATTTTAGGAAGACCAGGGAAATGGTTGGTATATTTTGCGGTAACAGTAGTTGTATCCGCACTACATTACATTATTTTGATGGTAACTCAGAGTTCACTGTTCACAAAGGTGCTGGTGGAAAGGTGAATGGCGCAAGTGACAAGTGAAAAAAGTAAGGTAACAGTGAACAACAGCTAAAAAAGCAAGAGAAACGCCGTCGACTATTCAGCACTTCTCTAGGTGGCTTCGTGGTTTCAAAAATCAGTGCAAAAAAATCCTATCTACTGTAACCATCTATTTACTCTTGCTTTTTTCGCCGTTGTTCGCTGTTACCTCACTTTTTTTTACTTGTGACTAGAGCCTGTTAAAACGCAGTCCCATTGCACACTGGCTGCCCTGGGGGCACCCAGGGTACCATGCTGGGCCCTGGGTGCCGGGGTCCCTGTGGCCGAAATCAGCCTAGGGAGGGGGGCCAAGTGGCCCCCATTGGAAAAAGGTCAGGCCTCGGGGAATGGTGCCACGCGGCCCACCCCTTCCCTTTTGATGGTTTATTTGTAAAGGTTGGGGCCTGGGGATGGGGTCCCTGTGGCAGAAATCGGCCCGGGGAGGGCTGCACTGCCCCCTCCCACTTGAAAAAAGATGGGGCCCTGGGGAATGGGGTTCCCCCTCCTGTTTTGAAAATGTCACTTTAAAGTACAGTTCCTGAGGTATGGGGTCCCTCGGGGCCTAAATAGGCCAGAGGGGGGCAGCTATGCGGCAGTCCCCACCTTGGAAATAGGCTGGGACACAGTGGCTGGGGTCCCTGGGGCTGAATCAGCCTGAGAAGAGGGGCTACGTGGCACCGCCCCATTGGAAATAGGCTGGGCCCGGGGGATGGGGTCCTTGGGGCCAAAAATTGTCTTGGGAAGGGGGCGCAATGCAGCCCACTCGCCATTTGTTTATTGTTGGGCCCCAGGCTGGGATCCTTTGGCTGCAAATGGCCGAGGGAGTGGGGCCATGCGGTCCCCCTTCCAAATTAAATTATGACTGGGCCCCAGGGCCAAATTCGACCCACGGAGGGGGCTGATCAGCACCCCACCCCAAACCAAATGTGGCCTGGACACTGAAACATTGACTCACAGACTCCCTTAGCCACTCACTAACCCACTCATAAACTCACAGACACTCACACACCTACTTAGCCCCTCACAGACCCACTCAAACACTCATGCACCCATGAGAGACACTTCAGAGGCTCATGCGCCCCCTCACAGACCCACTCATAGACTCCTGCACCCACTTACAGACCCACTCAGACACTCACGCACTCACTTACAGACCCACATAGACACTCATGCATCTACTCACAGACCCACTCAGAGACTCATGTACCCACTTGTAACCCCACTCAGACATTCATGTGCCCATTTAGACACTCATACACTCACTCACAGACCCCGTCAGACACTCATGCACTCAGTCACACTCACAGACCCAGTGAGACACATATGCAGGTACACCCAGACCCACTCAGACATTCACACACCCAGCCACACACCGATTGCAGCACTCACACACTCACACACCAACTGAGACACTCATGCACTCACTCACACACTCACTTTCCAAGGTCAGAATTTTCAGTTAGAAAATAAAATTAGAAAACCTTTGAAATCCACTTTAAAAACAAAAGGTTACAAGGATGTTATAGTTAGGAAATATAGTTTTTTTAAACATAGAAATTCACTGAAAAAACAAAGGTTACAGTGACGTTTTATTTAGGCTCAGATTTCGCTTGTACAAAACCAGAGAAATTCAGCAGTTATAGTTAGCTGAGCTAATTATAACTTAGATCCCCGCAATGCACTGCTTATGATCTCACGTATTGCATCACTCATGACCAGTGCTTTAAATGGGCCGGTACTCGCCGGTACTGAGTACCGGCACTTCCGAATGTTTTTGCCATCAGTACTGGCACTTCTCTGGAGCCAGGGAGAGTACCGGTACCGTGATCGACAGCACGGCAAGCTCAGGTTAGGTTTCTCTTCCAGCAGGGCAGAGGCCGCTCTGCTTCCGAAGAGTTAGTAATTAACTCGGCTGAAGCAGCCTTTTGCAGATTTGCTGGCGAAGATTCCAGCAGCGCCCATTTGAATGGGCCAAACTGCAGGGGGTTGAGAGGGCTTGGGCCACGCAGTGATTAACAGGACAGGGTCTCTATGCAGACCCTGCACTGTGAATCAGGTGTGAGCGACCATTCGGGTGAAAGTGCCATCATGACTTTTATCTTGTGTAAGGAGTTAATCTTTTTTTTTTTTTACAGAAACACACTTCTCATGTGCTTTAATATGTGCTGCAACTGGTACAGAAGTAATTATGTATGATCAAATGTTGCCCTTAGCCCCGCCCTAGCCCCACCCACTTGCCACACCTCTATTTTAATGAGTACCTGCACTTATTTTTCCCCATTTAAAGCACTGCTCATGAAATGTTCAGTGACATCACTCATGACATCTTAGGGAACCTTTTACAGTAGAGAGTAGAGTTCTGGTGATTGACTATATGGATGGCTCTACGGCGCCCAATCTTGATGGTTATAAAAGGCTTTTTACAAAGCCTACAAACATCTTTTAGCTCTGTATCCCCTTGATATGTAATTGGAGGCCTTAGAAAACAGGGTACTCCCACCCACCCTAAGGGAGGCTGTAATTACACTGCTCCAAAAGCCAGGTAAAGATCCACAATTTTGCGGATCATAAAGATTATTGTCATTATTAAACTTTGACAATAAGATCCTGGCAAAGTTATTGATGACCCGCCTTGCTTTACTAATGGCACAGATAATTCCCAGGCCCAAACAGGCTTCACCCCACGCCGCTCCACTGCATGGTATCTCCGTACGGTGTTTACCGTACTTAACAGAATATCACCCACTGTACCAGCTGTGGTTGCCTTTTTTGGATACAGAGAAAGCAGATGATTTGTTAGAATGGCCCTTCTTGCATCATACAATCCATAAAATGGGATTTCCTCTAGGCTTCTCTTCTCTTTTGACACTCCTCTACTCTCATTTGGATAAACGGTACGCTCTCTGCTCACATCACAATCGCTCTCTGCTCACATCACGATCACTAGAGGTACTAGACAGGGCTGCCCCCTTTCCCTACTGCTATTCATCAAAGTGATGGTCCCACTAGTATGTCACTTACAAGAAAAACAACAGCTTAATAGTCGACTATGCACACATGACTTGGACACGCAGAAAAATTGCACTAAACTGGAGGAAAGTATTCAACGCCCTTACTCTTGACACATTTAACAATAGCACCTTCCGCCTTATTAGCACCACTGGGATATGTGTGAGATATACATAAATCTCGGCACTTATATGTCACAATCGTTTTGCTCCTTGCCAAACGTGAAATAGCTATTCACTCGGGGAGGAAATATCCATGTTCGAAAGTGGCATGGATTAGGAACCTCATGTATTGCTTACAACAATAATAGCAAACTCATATGCCTCTCTTCAGCCACCCAAATCCATACCGAAAGACATCTGGGATCCACTAAGGGGCTATCTCTTGACACTAGACCCCCCAAGACTATTTGACAGTCATTGGCTACCTTGTTAACAACACCCGAGCGCAGACTAACTATGGTTACTTGTGATCCTCAGAATTGTGGTTCGATACCATACATCCACCTGAATCTGTGATGTCTTTAGGATTGTTATGGTTGACTATATTTGTTATTTTACTTTCTGTACAATGATGACACATTTTTTCTATTTCCCTGCCAGGGAAATGACATCTGTATGTGTATGGTAACGTAATATTAAAATACAGTTTAAAAAAAATATATTTTTTAAAAGTTCAAGTGGTTTATTTACATTTTGTTAAGGGTTTTAAATAATGCTACATGTCTCTTGGGATTTTGTGGAGTAGGATCCAGAGAAATGCCAATGTTTCCTCCATGAGCCAATGTAAGAGGCCCTACTAATGTCCTTTGAATTTCTGGATGTCCTTCTTAACCCCACTGTTCTCAGAATGTTACGGCATGCCACAGTCCCTGATAGCTATAGGGGTTCAATCTTGGTACCTATACATAAAAAGGGAAGCGAGCCTCACCCACTAACTACAGAATGATAGCTCTGGATGTGGAAGAAAAGTGCTATACAAGGTTACTGTATGAAGAGCTGGAAACCTGAGGAAAAGAGAAGAAATTAGTCCCATGGTTTCAGTTTGGTTTTAAAATTCATAGTAACATCAAGCATAATGTCCTGACCTTAACCTGCCTTTATCAATGTACCTATGTTCCCCATGTCCTGACCTCTTAATGTGGCATTTATCGATTTTACAAATGCTTTCAATAGTATCCCAAGAGGCAGGCCCTGGGAACAGCTAACGAAGTGGGAAATACCGTTGCACCTCCTAAAGGCCACAAAATCACTACATAGTGGGGCAGAAGCCAAAAAACGCTTAAATGCTTTTATTGTGAAGGGGTTGAGTTGACAAAGGTTTCCTCTTTCTCCTATTTGGGAGTCTTTTTTGATGAGAGGGACTCGTGGGCTCCTCAGCTAAAAGCAAAAAAATATGCGATGTCACGGTCCATAGCTGCTATCCAAGGATTTGCATCCCGGCTTGAAGCGAAGCCTTGCTCATTATCTATAGGTCTAAAAGCATTGCTATAACAAGGTATGGGTTTGCGATTAGGGGATATAAATCTGCAGCAGGGCTCCAGACAGTTGAAAATAAATTTCTTAGATACCTTCTGGCGGTTCCCCAATCAGGGTAATTCCTGTTCTGGTATTGTGGTTCCCCAATCTACCCCTATCTATGTTATACACCAAGAGTTGGTCTCTGGCTTCGTTGCAGACCTGATAGGCCTGTGCCCTGTGGTATGCTGGTTAAATATCTGGACTAACCCAGAATTGGCATGGAATAGAGAAATTGCCAAGGATTGTGTTGCCCTGGAAAATGTAAGTAAAATTCAATGGCTACAATATGTTAAGTCATTTTTAGATAAACTGGGACGACCCAAACTTTTTGCCTCTCCAGAAAAGATAGTGAAAGAGGACTTGGTATGGGCTTAAGCGCAATTTTTAAATATGTTATCTGTACAGAGAGAAGAACATTTTAATTTGTATTGTTGGTATATTAATTGTTGTTTGTTGTGTACTTTTATGGCTTTCACTATCCGAATAAAGTGGTTTTGACTGACTGACACTACACAGTAACACTTGGGTGAAAGTTACTCTATCTGCTAACTAGGCAGCCTCAGGGAAAATCTCTAAAAACAACGGACTAAAACAGGGATGTATCCTTGCCCACATACTTTCTAACTTGTATATGGCAGGCATGAAAAGTCATCTAGTAGTCCCAAGGATTTGCCCGCCCCATTTGATGAAGCAAGAAATGTGAATCCGCAGATGACATGGTGGTACTTGATAACAAGCAAATTGGCCTCCAGAGTTTGTTTGATGGGCTTGTATAATACTGCACTGCTAAGTACATTATTATAAATCTAGGTAAGACAAAAACAGGGACCTTTTGTAAAAACCTGAGGTTCAAGGTTAGAAAGAGTACCAAGCTTTAAATATCTCAGCGTTACCCGGGGGCAGGAAAGCTGAGTTAGGCTCCATGAAAACTATGGTGAGACACCTGATATGTAGGATGGGCCAACTCAAAAGAAGTCTTGCATGCCAAAACACCAATGCACTACTGATGGTGGTGGCAACTCAGAAGATGGCTACAATACCTTATGGTGCAATGCTGTTTAAGGATCAACTCTATGAGTGGCTAGATAAACAGCAATGTATCTGTTATCGCCAACTATTTGCACTCCCAGCCTGCACTAGCCAACCACAAATAAGACATGAATTTAAATTTACAAGGGAATGATCTGGTTTTGCTGGCCAAATTTGTTTCATACAGTTGAAGAGCCGTTTATACCCACTTACTGGGTCTCGGTGGCGGGGGAACCGCCCAAGTCTTCCATACCCTCCTTATATATAAAAAGGAGACACAGGAGCCTTCGTCTGCAGGAGGAACCAGGTTTTATTCTAATAGCCCGGGCTATGGAACAGAGTCCCAAGCTCGTTGGAGACAAGACAGAGGAGGCTGCTGCTTCACTCTGCAGCTTACAGGCCTTGTATACACATTTCCCACCTTAAGAAACCAGTTTGGGTGGGGGCCTGGCGCTCCCGAGTCAAAATGCAGTTACACCATTCTTTGTTCAGGCAGGACGGGGGCAGCAACAGATGGTACAAAGATTACGGACAGGGCTTGCAAAACAGGATATGTACGTGAGAGAACAGACAGATCTTGAACAACAGGATATGTGAAAGAAACAAGTTCTGGGACGGTGGCGTGACCAAGTCTTGTGAAGCAGGATGGATGTGTGCAGGAGTTCAGTCCAAGGCTGGTGAGGCCAATTCTTTGTTCCCTTTTTCGAAATTGGCTCAACCACAAGGAGCAGGAAGGGCAGGGTGGTCGTGACAGTTAGGATTTCATCAGACATCAGCAGAAACAATCAGAATGGGCGTGCAGAGGTGTTTGACACGAAATGGCAACACAAAAATAATGGAGTCCTGACACAAAATAAATGCCGACAAGAAGGACACTTTTCCTCACAGTGAAAATGGTACCAATTTCCTCAATGAAACACTTTCTGCGGGAGAAATTCCAGGAGCCTGGCTCTGCTTGGGGCCAACTCTTGGCAACCTCTATTAAGGCTCTGAGCGTGTAGGATTTAATAAATAACACCTTACCTCGGAGAACGAGAGCTAAGCTATAAATGAAAGTAGCAAAGATAATTTCAGGGGATTAGGACCTCTGTGACTGACAGCCAAATTTAATGGCAACCGAGCTGTGAATCCCTACACTCCAAGCACCCTACCTCAATATCTGAATCCACCCCTCCCAAACCATGCAAAGTATACACTTATGAGAATGTGTTTTGGCCTTATTCCCCTAAGGTGCTATTGGTATGGTCACAAGGATGGTGAAGGTGATACACAATACAGATGGTGCAGACAAACAGAAGAGCGTGGTGTGCGCCAAGGCTGTGCCATGGCCCCCACGCTCTTTTCAATCTACATTAATGGTGTAGTAGAGTGCATGGCCTTGGAAAGTGTAGATGCACCAATTTTGGCCGGTGTAAAAACCCCAATTTTATTGTTTGTGGATGGCACGCTTATTTTATCTAAAACTCCTAGTGGCCTACAGCGAGCTTTGAAGATTTTCGAGGAGTTTTGTGTCGATCATGGGCTGGAAGTGAATGTAGCGAAAACGAAGCTCATGGCATTTAATCCGTATCCTAGTTTTAAAGGAAAGTTTTTTATGAATGGGCAATGTGTGGAAATGGTGACGGATTTCATTTATTTAGGCATCCATGTGGCAAAAGACAATAAGTGGGGAAAACACATAGAAATGGCGGCTCTAAAACACCGCCAAAATGCAGGAGCAATAAACTTAGAGCATAGGAAATCACAGACAAAGCCGATAAAACCAGCTCTCCAAGTGTGTGAGGCAGAAGCCCTAAGCTCAGCACTATACGGTGGCGAGATATGGGGCTATGGAAAACTAACAGCATTAACGCTTGCCGAGAACAAGTTTCTGCGTAATCTTACTGGTCTTCCAAAGAGTACCCCGATGAAGCCATTGAGATATGACTTGGGCAGAAAGGCAATAGCAGATAGGGCCAGATTGCATCCTATTTTATATTGGCGCAGACTATGGGTAACCCCTGAGCTTGCTCATTATGCCCAAGGATTCTTGAATATCATTAGAATTGATGAATTCCACAAGATAATGTGGTTAAAGGAACTCTCCAAGACTCTGGTGGGAATGGGTATGCGGGGGCTATGGGATAATCCAGAGGCAACTCCATTTCCAACCAAAGACACTTTAAAAGAAAAGTATTGGGAATTGGTTGCGCATCGCACCTGGAATAGCGTTGATCCCTCTACTATGGAAGGTCGCTTCCTGGAGGCTAAACCTACACCCAGTCTAGAGTTATATTGGGATGTCATTACAAAACCCGGGGACAGAAAGCCCTATTTCCAGCTCAGAGCAGGATCTCTACCTTTAAGAACGCTGACCGGCAGGTGGGCTAGAGGTAATAGCAACATTTGTCTGGCATGCTCAACTGAAAAGGAGACCATTGCCCACTTTGTTTTTGTCTGTCCCACTTATACAATCCCTAGACGAGTCTGGCTAAAAGCTATGTGCATATCGCTAGGCACTAGAGATAGTGCGGTGGCATTACGATTAATTTGCACTAGCACTTTACCAGTTATCTCAGTAGCGGTTGCCAAATATCTGGGGTGGGCTTGGGCCATTAGGAATTTTTTTTTGCTGTGATTAATCGGTTTATCCTTGGTGCACATATGAAATTATGAATTATAAGTGTATTTAGATGTTGAGAAAGATAGAGATCCCACTGATGGGACTTTGCCTGCATTAACTGTGATGATATGAATTTGATGTCTGTCTTTTTAATTGTGCACCATTACCGATCGTTGCCTATTTCACTAAATTTTCGGTATAGTGCTGTCAAAATGCTTTTTTATCCTCTTTCTACTTTAAAAAAAAAACTTTTATATGATGACAAATCATTTTTTAATTGTAACAGAAAGTGTTTTAGTCATTGTTAATGTTAATGTACTCATATTAATAATGGGACGCTCATTTTTAGGTTTTGCCTAGCCAATGCGTACGAGGTACGCATACGCTAGCAAAATCTTATGTTTTTCTCTGTGGGGTCGGGTATCCGCCCCCTCCTCCCATTGGCTAGCTCCATAAATGGAGGCTAGCCATTGGGAGAAGGCTCTGTCCGTCAATCCCGGACCAGATTCGGGGGCGTTCCTGCGATTTTTCCCTCTCCGCCTCTGCGATGTCGTCATCGCTGCGGTGGGTGTGTGTTATTTTTTTTTCTTCGAGTCGGCCTGTTTTCTTCTTTTTACAAGTGTCTGTTGTTGGAGTTGGCTGCAAGATTTGAGTTCCCACGAAGCGATCAGGTAAGGAGCATTTTTTTTAATATAATTTATTTTTTTTGTTTCCTTTGTCGGTTCTGCTGTGTCGTGTGAGCTGTTATGTACTTTGGCTCGTGAGCTCTGTTTCCCGCCCCCCCCCCTCCCGCTGTCCGTGTGTCTGTTCCGCCCCCCTCAACGTGTGTCCATTCCGCCCCCTCCCAGTGTGCCCGTTCCCGCCCCCCCTCCCCTTTCACTCTCCGTTGCTTGTTACTGTTTCATGCGAGGAACACAAAGACCTGGAGTTTGTCTAGAAAGAGCACAGACCTCAAGCCAATCTCGTGTTTCATTGTGGAATGCGACTTGAAAACAGAACACCCAGGCTTCCAAATCACTCTTATGAAAATGTACAGGAAAAAACATAAAATCCATCTTTTCTTTTATCCGCCCCCTCTCTCCCCTCGCTCCATGCCAAGTTATTGTTTTTTTTGTGCAGGCTGGGTACGTTCAGAGACTTTGCTCGGTTTTATTACAGCTTGATTTAAAGCAGTCGCCAGGATCTTGAAGGCGATGCTAACTCTGAAGAGCTCTGTAAGCCAATGGCGCTGCGAGAGGGCCAGAGGAGGGCGGGCTTAGGCTACACTTTAGTCAAACCAAATAACACGAAAGACTGGAGTTATTTCAATATATGTAAATTCTATCTCCAACTCGTTCATATGTAGATATGTGAGCTTTGTATGATAGTCAGGTAAGACCGGAGCCTGGAATATGAGTTGCCATTTAGTGTGGGGGTGGAGCTCCTCTCCTTGTGTTTTGTGGGGTGGGGGGCAGCTGGGTACTTAGGACTACCCAAGTGTGTTCTACATCTTTCTGGTTTGTAATTTCAGACAGCTGTTATGTACTTTGGCTCGTGAGCTCTGTTTCCCGCCCCCCCCCGTCCGTGTGTCTGTTCCGCCCCCCTCCCCGTGTGTCCGTTCCGCCCCCCTCCCCGTGTGCCCGTTCCCGCCCCCCCTCCCCTTTCACTCTCCGTTGCTTGTTACTGTTTCATGCGAGGGACACAAAGACCTGGAGTTTGTCTAGAAAGAGCACAGACCTCAAGCCAATCTCGTGTTTCATTGTGGAATGCGACTTGAAAACAGAACACCCAGGCTTCCAAATCACTCTTATGAAAATGTACAGGAAAAAACATAAAATCCTTCTTTTCTTTTATCCGCCCCCTCTCTCCGTGCCAAGTTATAGTTTTTTTGTTCAGGCTGGGTACGTTCAGAGACTTTGCTCGGTTTTATTACAGCTTGATTTAAAGCAGCCGCCAGGATCTTGAAGGCGATGCGAACTCTGAAGAGCTCTGTAAGCCAATGGCGCTGCGAGAGGGCCAGGGGAGGGCGGGCTTAGGCTACACTTTAGTCAAACCAAATAACACGAAAGACTGGAGTTATTTCAATATATGTAAATTCTATCTCCAACTCGTTCATATGTAGATATGTGAGCTTTGTATGATAGTCAGGTAAGACCGGAGCCTGGAATATGAGTTGCCATTTATCAGTCCAGGGTCACGACGATCTATAAGTACCTGTTGCTTCGATAGACCGCTCTGTTCCTGGAATTCTTTTTTTAAATCTGTGCTGTGGGTCTTTAGAGCGGGCAGAGAGGGCATACTGTGTTTTAAGTGGTCCTCCTCATTTACAATTGTGCTCTCAATGTAAGCGATACATATAATGTGTTGCAGGGATATCTCGCAGTTAGCCACGTTAACTTCCTGTAGCCGGATTTGTCTTCCAGACCGCAATGCTAACCCTACTCCCCCCCCCCCCCCCCGCCCCCCTCCTGTTTTGACAATGGCCACTTGCGGACACACCGTTCTTGTATCCTGGGCTTCATGGTGTTACATTTTTTTGCGTGGCCTGAAATGCTACTGTTTAGGTTGTTTTTTGTGTGGCGTTTAAGTAATTTTTGGGGTGGAAAAGGGTCGTACTGTGTTGGTGGAGCGCTAGTGCAGCCATATAGAGTGCCAGGTTCACAACAGCGACGTCAGAATTTTCAGGAACAGCAGGGTGTGCTCCTTTTGTTATTCATCGATATCTACTTTCACTTCCAGGGACCAACATTCACCACGGCGTGAACGCGGGCAGTATATGGGTGCTGCAGCACCACGTGGAAAGCAAACACAAACACAAAACTAAACTCGAGGTGGCCTTCCCGTCTCGTGGATTCCCTACACAGACCCATGTATTCGCTTCTCCCCCTCCCATGGGCGCAGCTTGCAATGACCCCTTTCCCCCAAAACCTTCAATGAAACGTTTCCACCTGGCCCTCTTACCATCTTTAAAGGCTGCCACAAGTACCCCTGTTCAACTTAAAATACTTGCTATCCAGTCATGACACAATTTACTCCCCACAGGAAAAAAACACAATCACAGGATAAGCCGCTATAGAGCAATGCTTAACACTGCCGGAGGAGCACATTATAGTTTCACTTCAGGCAACAGGCTTTTCTGCAAAGAACACTCTTCTCACCTCCGAAACTGCATGAAGCAAGCTCATCGTACGCCTTTAACTATTTATTTACAGTGCCTTTCTGTTTCTTTTTTTTGCATTACCTCTAAAGTACACCCCTCCCACCAATGATAGCATCAAACAGTTCTCACTGTGCGCCTTTATTAACATCGCTGTATGCTTGTCTTGGGCTTCTTTTCACTTCTTTTAATGGAGGTGGGGTTTATTAATTGTAATGTCCTGCTGGACCGGGCCGCTAGCTCTCCCCTTGACTGCTGACGTTAAGAGGGGCAACGCCGTCTCCAGGGAGGCGGGGGCCCCAACCTCCAGGATCAGTGCATTGCACCAAGAGCCCTAGGCTTGGTGTGCAGGGTGCAGCACTTGGGTGGAGCAGGACTTAGAGTGCATGCAGTAACGTTGCCCCAGTGCGCAGTGCAAATAGAAACCATGCAGCTGCAAAGTGCAAGTGAACTACGAAATCGCATTAGAGAGACGTGCTATATTTAATTGCACTGCACGGGTCACTCCTGTGCAGTGAGATGATACAGAACATCAGGAGCGGTTACAGTGTGTGCAGTAATTCCTTGTACTGACCCGTGTGCAGCAGTAGGAACATGCCGAAGAACCGAGAGCTGCAGCTCACACCGCCTGACCCCAGAACTGCACAGAAGTGAAGCCTGTAGGGGTAGTGTCCGGTCCGTGAGTGAGTCAGTAGATAATTTGGCGCTGGACGGGCGGGCCGGCCCGAAGCTGAAACTACTGCCCTCGTGTCACGTGGTATTGCTAGGGCACACTGGGTACAGCAGACAGCTGAGACCATGATGATTTGACCCCTGAGACACAGATGTTGCAGGTTGCAGCTTTCCTTTCAGTTGCTGTTCTGCCGCCAGTGCCACCCGGTCTCGAGACAGCAGGTCAGTATATGGGATCATTATTTGTGTCTGTTTGTGGGACTATTGGGCTAGGTGGATGTGTAGGGTTAAACTGATTATTTTTTCTGATACTGCTGCATGAAGCTATTGGCATTGTAAATGACAATGCCATTTATTTATCTGTTTTCAAAACCAACACATAAATAAAAAGTTTGTCATTTACAATGCCAATAGCTCTAACTTTTCCGAAGGCGAAACCGTTGCATTGTAAATGCTTGTTTATTTTGCTTTTATGAGTTTTTGCTCGAATAAAGCTAATTTGACGGACTGACAGACAGAAGAGTCCATAATACAAGTGATCTGCATATGTGAAGTTCTAAAACCGTTTAAGGTGCCGTTGACTTCAACATTTCAAACTCTTAATGTGAGGACATGTTGTGCAGCAGTCTTTACTTGCTTAAATGGAGATTCGTATCAGCTATCCAGGCATTTTCTTACATTTATGGAAGCAGAAATTGGTAATGTAAAATGTTTATGGTTGCTTTTACTTTGATAGCCTTTTTGCATGGAGCACAATGATGTCTGGGGCCACACCCTACTGGCTCAGAGCACGTTTGACAAGTGGGGGTCAAACTGATGAATCAGAATAAGGATAATATCCTGGTTGCAAATTTGCCATAAACTGTTTAAAAAGAGAAACATGCCCGCTACCCGGGCCTTTTCCTATGTAACGTCTATGTAAGCCACAATTGATTATTTTAAGATGCTTATGATTGTTTTTATATTGGTCGTTGTTTATTTCTATAGAGCACGTTGACTCCCGGGGTCGCGCCCAACTAGCACATAGCACTTTTAACCAGTAGTCTCCATGACTAATTTTCTGTGTGAGGTGAAGGTGAAAGAGCCATGTTGGGCTATTGGGGACGGAGCCTTAGCAGCTCCAAAAGAGTTCTACAAACTTGATAACCTTTTTCTTCCCTTATCCAAACAGTGTTTTCCTCATATTTTAACATTTCTATGGGTTGACAAGTAATAATTTGAATTACTCGAGTTGAGATGTAATGATTTTCATTAACTCAGTCCATCATTATGTTGCACTCCATGCCACCTCAGTTTGGACCCAGCCATATGCAAATCAGTCTTGACCCTGCTCCTTGTGGGAACAGTCCAGCCCAAACTGTGAAGCTAGGTCCTCCCTGAACCAGAACACAAGCAACTCAGGACTGGTTTCGACCTTGTTTTGGGCTCATCAGCTGGGTATGGCATGGCTCCAGTGACACAGTTTGCATGGGGCCCACGTTCATCCTATTTAGGGTGGCATACTCAAGTGTATAAAAAGTGATGGATAGATTGCTTGAATTAACCCCAGCCACTGGTAATTACTCAGGCTACATCCTAGTCCATTGGTATTTTGCGCACCATGCTACTTTGACCCAGCTATATGCAAATCAGTCTTGACCCAGCTCCAATGGGAACAGTCCAGCTTGAAATGCCAAGCCAGGACCTCCCTGAACCAACATGTCAGTTCTCTTTCCTCTGTGCTTCTCTTGTCTTCTTGAAGTGATTAAACAATGCAGAGCCCGTGAACGAGGTGGTAAAACTGTAAATTCGGTGGCCTCGTTCAAGCAGATTATAGCCAAACTAGGTTAAAATTAAATGAGACCTCTTTATGTTACATTTCTTTTACATTACCGTATACATTTAAAAAACCGTGCCTGCTAAACGGAGACTCCACTGTGCTGTGACCGGGTGCTCCTTTGAAGACCTTTAACCCCACGCCTCACGGCCCCCGCTGCGCGGTGTCGTGTCGTTATGCCTGACCTCAGAGAGAGACAGGTCAGGCAAGGAGGAAAAGGAAGTGGACAGACAGGAATAGGAGGAGCAAGTAGTGTGTAAGCCAGTAGCTTCCTGGCAGGGAATAAAGAAGGTTACCCCTAGCCGAGCTCTGTGTCCTGTGTCTGATTTGGGCGGGCTAAGGCGTGACAATGGCGACGAGGGTGGGATGAGCAGACCCCACACACAACGTCGCGCAGCCCAGCCGAGGAACGGCCCCAACGACAAGCCAGCAGCTCCAGAAGCGCCGCTCCGCAAGAAAGAGCGCGAAACGGACCGACGCCTGCATCACTACCCTGGCTCACAGACGGAGCGGAGTGAAGAAGAGCCGTGGGATCGCGTGACAGAAGACGCGGAGAGCCCTGCAGAGCGGCGCTGAGGTGAGCGCGAGTGCGGAGAGCCCTGCAGAGCAGCGCTGAGGTGAGCGCGAGTGCTCCACCCCTCCGAGGCCCGAGGACCACGAGGGTGAGTCCCGCAGCATACGCGACCGCCAGACAAGCAAAAGCGTAGTCTGCACGCATGGCAGAGACTGCTGGGGCCAGAGAACACGGCGGCCATCTTTAAGTCAGGCGCCAGCCCCTAGTAAACCAACGCTTCCCATACGGCGGCCATCTTAGAGTCAGGTGATGACCACGAACAAGCAGAAAAAGCGGGAAACTTGCCACTAACCTCACCCAGGAGCAAGAGAGGGGCAGCAACAAGTAAAAGACTGCAAATAACAAGCAAGTGAACAAGTACAAGCCATTACAAAGAAATAAAAATATATAATACAGACACCATGTCTGATACCGACGCTCAAAGCACCTCCACAACTGGAGGCGCACCTACGCAACCCAGCACAACGATGGTGCCTCAAGCAGCGTCCATAGGAGCACCCTTCATGCGACAACCACAGCCGCTGGTGCGGACGCCTGGCAACACCATGGGGCCTGCCTGGAAAACCTGGAGTGAGGACTTCGAAGACTACATGGAAGGGTCCCTGGTACAAGACTCAAAGCGCAAACTGGTGGCACTACGAAATCTAGCAGGCCAAGAAATAGCACAAATAATCAAAGAAATGCCCGACGCTGCCACTGCCACTTATGACGAAGTGAAGGCGGCCCTTGATCGGCGATTCCTGCACAAGCGCAATGTAGATTACGAACGCTATGTGTTCAACCTAGCTTCTCAAGAGAAAGGAGAGTGCATGGGTGACTTCATTACAGGCATCAAGAGGATGACACGTCACTGCGATTTCGAAAATTTCAAGACGATAGACGCATTGCGGCTCCGCATCATCGACGGCTGCCGCTCGGAATCACTACGCAGACGCCTCCTAAAGAAATCGTACACACTAGAACAGATCGAAGAACTCACAAGGATTAACGACCAAGCAGAAGACCATGCCAAGAGAATAGAAACACACAAGCCTGACCACAAAGAACACAAAGAGCATGCCCTTCGGGTACAGACGCGCAAACACATCCGCCCTGGGATGAGCGCGCATAGGACAAGCAAGCATCACCACAGCTCCCGGAAAGTGTCACCCCGACGGGAATCACGACATACAAAGCACACCAAACCTGCGCCTGCCTGTTATCGATGTGGTCAAGATTATCCCCACTCGGGACAATGCCCAGCCATCGGCCAACGATGTCACCGGTGCGGGAAGGACAATCACTTTGAGATTGTTTGCCAAGCCAGACAATCCACCCGGAGATCTCCCACTCCACGATCTGACACCCGACATCATGCCCGAGCCGTGACGAGAAGAGAGAGCCACTCATCCGACTCATCAAGCTCCAGTACCCTCTCGACACACTCTCACCAACGGCGAAGCCGATCCACAAGTATGCCTCGCCCACGTCAACACTCCACGAGGTCACGACAGGCTCACCGTTCCTCGTCCAACAGCTCGTCGTCACTCACCACAGTGTCACAAGATAGTGATGAGTACGTCTGTAGGGTGTTTGATTCGTCAACAATGCTACAGGACAGTGATGAATACATCTGCATGGTGGCTGACCCGGACCGCCTAAAACGATATCCAAAACTAGACATTCTGATAGGAGATCATCCAGCAAAGTTCGTCCTGGACTCAGGCGCCTCATTGAACTATATTTGTGCGCTAGAGTATCAGAAAATGAAGACCCGGCCCAAACTAGAGCCAGCGGCGGTTCGCATCTTCACGTGGATGTGCCGGAAACCACTGCCATGCCTCGGTCGGTTTCATACCACACTGACTTTCAAAAACAGGAAAATTCCAGCATATGTCCACGTCGTGGAAGGACCCGACTTCGCCGACTGCCTGCTCAGTCTGGCAACAGCGGAACGACTGAAGCTGGTAGAGCTGTTGTACATGACTGAAGATGCCCCCGACATCGTGGCAAAATTTCCGAAACTCTTCAAAGGCTTGGGCAAGCTGAATCATTTCAAAGTAAAGCTCCACATCAACGAAAACATCACACCTGTTGCCCAGCACCACAGGAAAGTGCCCTTCCACCTGCAACAAGCCGTTGATGATGAGTTACAAGACCTCTTGCAATCGGACATCATAGAACGCACGTCCGGACCCACCCCATGGGTATCCCCGGTCGTGGTAGTCCCAAAGAAAGGGCAAGACAACAAAGTCCGGCTATGCGTGGACATGAGAGCGCCCAACACCGCCATTGAGCGTGAACGCCACCCAGGGCCACACATCAGTGATATGATCACGAAACTGAATGGTGCCACAATGTTCTCAAAACTCGACCTGAACAAAGGATACCACCAATTAGAGCTCCATGAACAGTCGCGATATATCACAACATTTACCACGCATCAAGGCCTATTCCGCTACAAGCGTTTAAATTTCGGCATTTCATCAGCCGCCGAAATCTTCCAGGAAACAATCCGAAAGATCATCCAAGGGATCCCGAACTCCTTCAACTACAGCGACGACCTGCTGGTCTTCGGCAAGGATCAAGTTGAGCACGACACTGCGCTGGACAGAGTGTGCCATGCATTAATGAAGGCAAATCTGACGCTGAATGCTGATAAGTGCGAGTTCCACAAAAACACCCTCAAATTCTATGGACACAATTTCTCAAGTGAAGGAATGACGCCAGACCCCGACAAGGTGGCCGCGCTTGCTGACACTCCGACACCCAGGGATGCGAGTGACCTCCGCTCCTTCCTGGGAATGGCGAGCTACTGCGCGCGGTACATTCGGGACTACGCCACCATCAGTTACCCACTTCGAGAACTGACACGTCAAGGGCAACCTTTTGAGTGGTCACGTGCGTGCGCCAAAGCCTTCACGGAAATCAAGCAAGCTGTTGGTTCGGCCATCAACCTAGCATACTTTGACACGAATAAGAGGACAGAGATCACCGTCGACGCCAGTCCGGTGGGCCTGGGTGTCATTCTAGCCCAATATCGTGAACACTCCGACCAGCGACACATCATTGCATACGCTAGTCGCAGCCTCACGGACACGGAAAAAGCATACTCCCAGCCGGAGAAGGAAAGCTTAGCCGTAGTATGGGCGTGTGAACACTTCCACTTATTCGTGTATGGAAAACACTTTACCATCGTTACTGATCATCAGGCCCTACTCACCATATTTGGCAATCCCAACGCCAAGATGCCACCTCGCATCGAACGCTGGGGTCTGAGACTCCAAGATTACGTGTACACGATTGTCCACAAACCAGGCAAGGCTGAGAACCCAGCAGACTATATGTCCCGACACCCCTTGACGAGTGTCGCGAATGCCGAATCTCTAGCAGACGACTACATTAATTTCGTCATTGATGCTGCGTGCCCTCCTGCAGTCCCCTTGGAAACCATCCAGAATGCATCTGCCTCAGACCCACTGATTCAAACTGTCATGACCCACGTGCGCAACAACTCCTGGCGACATGCCATGAACACCACTCATGGTTCAGATCCACCCCTGCACGACCTCACGGCATTTCACCGTGTTCATGAGGAACTGTCCATCAGTGACACCGGCCTTCTCTTGAGAGGGGGGAGGATTGTGATCCCCCACAAACTACGCCAAGGCATTGTCAACCTAGCCCACAAAGGCCACAGAGGCATGAACGCTACAAAGAAGACCCTGAGAGAACGAGTCTGGTTCCCTCCCTCGACTCCATGGTAGAGACAACCCTAAAACACTGCATGACGTGTCAACTAGTGAGTCGCGAAGAACCCCCAGCACCACTCCAAATGTCCGACCTGCCAGACGGAGTGTGGAAACAAGTCGCAGTTGATTTCTTTGGACCACTACAATCTGGACAATACATCATGGTTGTCATGGACGAATATTCAAGATTTCCTTTTGCACATTTGATATCATCCACCAGAGCAACAGCCGTCATTCCTGTATTGGATGACATCTTCGCAGCGTGGGGTGTCCCCTCAAGAGTCAAGTCCGACAACGGACCCCCGTTCAATGGCCATGAGTTCGCGGAATTCGCGAAACACCTTGACTTTAAACATCACAAGATAACACCACTGTGGCCACAAGCCAATGGCATGGTGGAGAGATTCATGGGAACATTAAAGAAAGCCATCCAACAAGCGGAGGTGACACGCCGAGACGTCCAGCAAACCTTGAAAGAGGTACTGAGGGCTTACCGGACCACTCCCCACAACACCACGAACCAGTGCCCGGCCACAATAATGCTGGGGAGAACACACAGAACGAGAGTACCCATGATAAGCACGGCGCCTCAATCACAGACTGTCACCGTTGACCACGAAACATTAGTCGACATTGACAGAAAGAAGAAACAGAAAATGAAAACGTATGCAGACTGTCGCCGACACGCCAAAAAGACCGACATCCGTGAAGGAGACTGGGTCATAGTAAGAGGAGACCGGCGAACGAAAGCAGACAGCCGATACCTGAATCTTCCCCTACAGGTCCACAAGAGGAAAGGAACCATGATTACAGCCAAAGCTGATCATAAGCAAATAACGAGAAATATATCTCACTTCAAAAGACACAATCCTGTGAATAGGCAAGAAAAGTCCTCAGGTCAAACTTCAAGTGACCCCGCCAGTCAAAGTGACAGCAACGATGTCCACTACAATCAATCTCCAAGAACGATCAGTGGCCCTGATCGACGCAGTCACATGCCAGAACGAGAAGCTCGCCCCAGACGCCAGGTGAGGAAACCACGGCGACTCGTTGAAGAAATGTAGCACCACTTCTTTGTACAAAAGGGGGAGATGTCGTGTCGTTATGCCTGACCTCAGAGAGAGACAGGTCAGGCAAGGAGGAAAAGGAAGTGGACAGACAGGAATAGGAGGAGCAAGTGGTTTGTAAGCCAGTAGCTTCCTGGCAGGGAATAAAGAAGGTTACCCCTAGCCGAGCTCTGTGTCCTGTGTCTGATTTGGGCGGGCTAAGGCGTGACACGCGGGTGCCGCTCGAGGCTCTCACCGTCCTGCTTCCCGACTGCCTGCCTGCCTGAGTAAGAGGTTTCGCCGAGGGATCCAAACAACATCACCAGGGACTGCGAGGACCAGCGGGCGCTGCGGTGAAAACTAGCCACAGCTGGTCCTCTTCCCGCCCCCCTCCCGCTGGACTTAAAGCTAGGAGGGTTTGAACTCACTCCGTGTGCCTGCTAAACGGAGACTCCACTGTGCTGTGACCGGGTGCTCCTTTGAAGACCTTTAACCCCACGCCTCACGGCCCCCGCTGCGCGGGTGCCGCTCGAGGCTCTCACCGTCCTGCTTCCTGACTGCCTGCCTGCCTGAGTAAGAGGTTTCGAAGAGGGATCCAAACAACATCACCAGGGACTGCGAGGACCAGCGGGCGCTGCGGTGAAAACTCGCCACAGCTGGTCCTCTTCCCGCCCCCCTCCCGCTATATAATTTCAACCAATAACGAGCTAGCGGGACGTGCGCGGAGCAAAGCGCTGAGCGAAGCCCGGGCAAAGGGCGGGCCCTCTACGGCCCTCATCGGCACGAGTAGGCCAGGCTAGGCCACCTCCCTAAAAATCATCATTGAGCACCAGGGATTAGTTCCAGCCAGCCCATTGCCAGTGGAAGTGTTATTGCCTTGGTTGACCGCCACCTAAATCCTAGTTACCAGACGGGGGTCGGCAAATAGTCTGTATAAGCTGTCACCGAATCGCCCAGGAGCTTGGAAAGAGGAGGGGGCCTTCGATGACAAGTTGATAGCACACACAACACCACTACGAAGCAGGAAATGAGTCCGCTGGATACTTGTATAAGGCGCTGAAGTAAGACATTTGTTTTTAAACTTTGAGAGTTATACTTTGTTATTTTATTGAGTTGTGGGTACAAGATTATCACACCCCTTTGTATAACTATGCCTAAAAGAAATAATCACATGGGATCTGAAACGCCAAAGAACACTATGGAAAACTACCTTGTTCAAGTGGTCAACAAGATAAACAGTGAGCGTAGACAGTCGTTGGGACTGTCTCAGTCACCTATTCTCCCTCCCATGAGCCCACCCACTTCCTTGCAAACAAATGAGTCCTTGCTATTAGACTCTAACAATGATGCTCATGAAACAAACTCCCCAGTAAATGTCAGTACCGATACCAGTGCAGCAAATGTGGCGGATACTGAGCCACATGCGGACAATGACTTAGATGCACAGGCTGTCATTGTGGTTGAAGAAAAAGAAGAAGTGGAGGACGAACCAGCTGCAAAGCAGACCACGAGGGCAGTTAGAGCCTGTCGTAGATTACAAAACAAACGTGGGGGGGCACGTTCTGGAAAAAATAAGGTTATGTCACCACCAAAGACAAAAAGCACTCGCCAGAACCATGAGGAGAACAATTCGAGGGAGACATCGGATGAGGACCTAATGTCAAGAATAGCAGAGCTGTTAGAAATAAAAATCCAGACACTTATCAAGCCACTTATTAGCAAGATTGATAAACTTTCTGCGGACATAAAGAAATTGGGAGGTACACAAAATGTATTAGCAGATATGATAGGAAATGTCTTAAGTAATGTTAACAAGGGCCACGATTGTCCAAAGGAAGATAACGAATCTGGGTTAACATCAGATGTTACCCCACTAGGGCCAATTCTTCCGGAATGCCCGCAAACTGGCCCCATTAACAATGATTTGCCACTAGAAGCCCCAATTGCTCAACTAATTGATCCACCACATGTTACAGTGCCCCCTAGTTCTGAAGAAGACTCAACACAATTTGTAGTTGAAGCATCGCCATTGGTGTTAGTTCTAGCTAATACACCAACCCTATCACCGGGTCAAACCGAGTCAACACCGTCACTAAAAAGTAAGGCACTATACTGGCTGTCAAATAATATGCGGATAGCACAGGGGGGTGAACAGCGGTTGGCTGACGAAATCAAAATGGCAAGGAGGGTTAGATGGATAGGAAATAAGCAAAAAAAATGGAAGGGCGACTGTGTGATATTAAATCTTTCAAATCCAGCTGCTCTTCCCGATATTCTATCCAATATTCTTCCACCACAAAGAAGAAGTAGTTCTATAATCCCCCTTACATTAGAATTCTTTTACAATGAGTCGCAAAAAGCCAATAATCATAAGTCCCTGAAGCCAGCATGGTTAGCGAGAAATAATGGATGGGGTGGGGGACCTAAAATGTTTGACACAAACTATGCTGCTAAAAATAGGGCTGGCCCATGGCAAGTTAATCAACATAACATTCCTTGTTCCACCACTCCAGGGCAAAATTGGAATTTAATGGGCAGACGAGGGCCGGGCACATCTGCTAACAATTGTGGGGCCTCAGGTAATGGCAACTACAACGGAGGATGGCCAGGTGTGCAGCAGAATTTATTATATCCTATTACCCCTGCACCCATAGGCAATGGCAACCATACGGAGGATGGCTGGGAACCCACCAGAATCCAGCATATCCTATTACCCCTGCACCTAGATGGAATGCACCAGCAAATGGTTGGTGTTAGACGGGGACCTGGAGGGTCGGCCGAGCACAAGGGGAGAGGCCGCCGGTGAGGGCCGTCTCCAGCGAATCGTACAGATAAGTAACTTCCCCCCCACAGATGGACACCACACGAGGATCAGATTAATACTCTTTATAGGCAATTCTTGAAGTAAGGTAGTACGATACAAGGGGATCAGGACACGAGGATCCTTTCAATTCTAGTCTCTAGTAGGGAAAGGGGGTAGCGGGACAGTCTTGGTACCTACGGGTACTGAGGTGAACGGTGGTAGCTCACAATCCTCGAGCTCGGCGTTCGGACGGGTCGGGCCGCGGCAGCGCCAGCAGGTCCCGAAGAGGTCGTAGGTGGCAACGGACCGCGGCAGCGCCAGCAGGTCCCAACGAAGATGACGATTACAACGGGCCGCGGCAGCGCCAGCAGGTCCCACGAGGATGAAGGTTGCAGAAGGCCGCGGCAGCGCCAGCAGGCAGGACGATAGTTCACAAGGCAGGGCTGCGGCAGCGCCAGCAGTCCGTCAAGGATGAGTTCTTCTCGGTGTCTCTCGACTCCAGGATACAACTGCCTTCCTGCTCTGGGGCTGCCTCAGTTATAGGTCTGGCGCCCTTTGATGTCCGGACCCTCGCACTGGGAGGTCGGGAGGTCCGGGATGAGGGAGTCCAGACACCCAGCAGGGGGGTGGAGCCAGCACCCGGGGAGGCTGGGGGCGAGCGGCACCTGGCGGGGGAGAGCCATCGACACTTCTTTCTCCCATTAACCTGCCAAGTGGTCCGTCACCTCCTGGGTGGATGGTGGTGCCGGGATGTCGGGGCCTGGCCAGGCCCAGGGTTGGGGTTGAGCTGAGGCCACGCGGCCGCGTGGTGCAGTGTCCAAGATGGCGGCTGGGCCGGGCAATGGGGCTGATGGGGGCCCGGGCTCAATGGTGCTCCAGCGCTGTTCTCGGGGCAGTAGGCGTCTGCTGATGAAGGCCACTGGTTGGTCGACTCCCTCGGGGTTCAGTTGGGAGAGGACGGCCCCGATGCCATGGTCTGAGGCATCAGTTTGGACGATGAACTCTCGGCTGTAGTCGGGGGCCTGGAGCACAGGAGCGGTGCACATGGCGGCCTTCAGACTCTCGAAGGCCGCTTGACAGTCGGGAGTCCAGTTGACTGTTTTTGGGTTGGTCTTGGATGTGAGTTCCGTGAGGGGCCCCACCATGCTGCCATAGTCCTTCACGAACCGCCGATAGTATCCGGTGAGCCCCAAGAAGGCTCGGACCTCGGTTTGGGTTACGGGGGGGCGCCAGGACTGGATGGCAGCGATCTTGAGCTGGAGGGGGGCCACCAGACCGCTCCCCACTTGGTGTCCGAGGTAGGTCACGGACCCCTGGCCGATTTGGCACTTGCTGGCCTTGATTGTGAGGCCGGCCTGTTGGAGGGCCTGCAGGACCCCTCGGAGGTGGCGGAGGTGGTCTGACCAGTGGCGGCTATACACCGCGATGTCGTCCAGGTATGCGGCGCTGAACTCTTCGAGGCCCGCTAATACCTGGTTCACAAGTCGTTGAAACGTGGCTGGAGCGTTTTTCATGCCGAATGGCATCACTCTGAAATGGTAGTGTCCATCCGGGGTGGAGAAAGCGGATCGTTCTTGTGCCCTGGGGGTGAGGCCGATCTGCCAGTAGCCCGCCGTCAGGTCGAAGATGCTTAGGTAGCGGGCCGCCCCCATGCGGTCGACTAGTTCGTCGGCTCGGGGGATGGGGTGAGCGTCGGTTCGGGTGACAGCGTTCAGACCCCGATAGTCGATGCAGAATCGGAGCTCGGGTGTGGTGCCCGGGGCCGCCGCTTTGGGGACCAGCACAACCGGACTGGCCATGGGGCTGTCCGAGGGTTCGATGACTCCGAGTGCAAGCATCTTGGAGACTTCTTCTTGGATGCAAGTGCGTACCCGATCTGGTACTCGGTACGGCCGGTGTCAGATAGGAGGACTGTCGCCAGTGTCCACGTCGTGCAGGCACCAGGGGGTGACCCCGGGTGTGAGGGAGAATAGGCTTGCAAATTGCAGCAGGAGGGCCCGACAGTCTTGGCGCTGCTCCGGGGTCAGGGCCTCGGAGAGTTGGACCCCGTCCACTGAACCATCTTTTTCCCCGGTCCCCAGTAGGTCAGGGAGGGGCTCGGAGTCCTCTTCCGCTCCACTGTCTGTAGCCATCAACAGGCTGAGCTCCGAGCGCACGAAGTGGGGTTTGAGTCTGTTGGCGTGGAGGACCCGGAGGGGGTTTCGGGGGGATTCCATGTCGATGAGGTAGGTGACGGGGCTCTTACGCTCGATCACCTTGAAGGGCCCCGTCCACTTGTCCTGTAAGGCACAAGGTTCGATGGGGGACATCACCCATACCTGCTGGCCAGGCTCGAATTCGATGGAGGAGGCATGTTGATCGTACCACTTCTTCATGTCCTCCTGACTGGCCTCAAGATTGGCTTTGGCGATCTCTCTGAATCGCCGGGTCTGATTACGGAGGGTCAGGAGGTACTTGTAGACGTCTGGAGGGGTCTTCAGGGGGGCCATTTCCCACTCTTCTTTAACTAGGCTGAGGGGCCCGCGAACAGGGTGTCCGTACAGGAGTTCGAAGGGGCTGAAGCCGAGGGACTTCTGGGGGACTTCTCGGTAGGCGAAGAGGAGGCACGGTAGTAGCACGTCCCACTGGCGGAGTAGGGGTTCTTCCAGCCCCATGATCATCCCCTTGAGAGTGCGGTTGAATCGCTCGACCAGTCCGTTTCCTTGCGGGTGATAGGGGGTTGTGAATCGGTAGGTGACTCCGCACTGTTGCCATAGGGATTTCATATATATTGAAATAAAGTTTGTGCCCCTGTCGCTGACGACTTCCCTGGGGAAGCCCACTCGAGAGAAGATCCCCATTAAGGCTCGACCTACCACTGGTGCTGTTACAGTTCGAAGGGGAACCGCCTCAGGATAGCGGGTGGCGTGGTCCACCAGGACCAGGATGAATCGATGCCCTTGTGCTGTTCGGGGGTCCAGGGGCCCCACAATGTCTATTCCCACCCTCTCGAACGGGGTGGTCACAACGGGGAATGGTTGCAGGGGTGCCTTGAGTTTGCGTCCGCTCTTCCCGCTGGCCTGGCAGGTCGGGCAGGACCGGCAGTGGTTGGAGACGTCATTTCTCATTTTCGGCCAGTAAAAGTGAGTCACCAGGCGGTTGTATGTTTTGTCTTGCCCCAAGTGTCCAGCCAGGGGGACATCATGGGCCAAGTTCAAAAGGAAGTCTCTGAAGCGGAGGGGCACCACCAGCACTCGACTGGCCCCCAGCTCCGCTATTCTTTGTTCACTGTACAGTAGGTCATTGTCCCAATAGATCCAGTGGGCCCCTGCGGTGTCTCCTGCGCTCTGGGCGAGCGCTTGCTGTCACAGTCCCTCGAGGGAGGGACATGTCTTTTGCTCTTGCCGGAATTGTTCTTGGGTGGGCCCCCCTTCCTGACGCCACTGAGCCAGGTCTGGAAGGTCTTGGGGCTGAGTGGGCTCTTCTTGGGTTTGTTCCGGGGGGTCGGTAGGGCTGGAGTCTCCCTCTGGAGCGATCGGGGGAGGAGGTGCTGGCCATTCGGGTTCTTCAGATCTAGGGATGTTGTCGGCGGCCATGGACCGGGTTGTTACGCACGCCCAGCCCGGGAGGCCCAACATCCCCAGGTGCTCTCTTCTTTCAACGGCTGCCCACGGGGAACTCTCGAGATCGTTCCCCAGGAGGCAGTCCACGGGGGCATCGTCGCGGACAGTCACTCTTAGCATACCGGACACTCCTCCCCATTCGAAGGGGACGCAGGCCATCCGACACAGGCTCTCCGAGTTGTCGGCCGATCGGACGGGGCAAAGAACGTTTGGCAGGATTTGTTCTGGGGTCACCAGGTGACAACGGATGGCCGTCACACTGGCCCCTGTGTCACGTAGGGCTTCGGCCTTACGCCCATTTATGTTCACCCACTGACTGTATTTCCTGGTGTTGGCTGGTAGGGGAGCCCGCGGGATCAGGTCTCTTCCCCCTAGGCAGGCCAGGGACATGGCGGCAGGTTCCCACTCGGGCTGCTCCTGCTCGTACTCTTCAGGCTCTTCGGAGATTTGCTCTTCTCCTAGGGCGGCGGCAGCCACCTGGCGGGGCCCGGGGGTCTGGTTCTTTGGGCAGGTCGGATCACTGGCATAGTGGCCGACTCGCTGGCATCGATGACACGTAACGTTGGCTCGGAACCCCGGGCGCATCGGGGGGTTGCCCCGGCCGGCCGGGGGCGGGGTGTTGCTTGCGGGAGCGGCCGGGATGGCGTCTCTGCCCCGGCCCTGTCCTCCTCCTCCTCCTCGGGGACGATGATGACCTTGGTTGGTTCTGTTCTGCTCGGTTGGCCCATTCCGGGTCACTCGGGTGCTCTCCCATCGGTCAGCCTCGGCGGCGAGCTGTCGTGGGTCAGTCAATTTACTGTCGAGGAGGTGCTGCCTGAGCTCGACGAAGCAGTTGTTGGAGATGTGCTCCCACACAATGAGGTTGAAGAGCTGCTCGTAGGTTGTTACGTTGCTACCCTTGATCCATCCCTCGAAGGCTCGGCTGAAATAGTTCACATATTCTATCCAGGTTGTATCCGGGTGCAGTTGCGGAACCTCTGGCAGTACATCTCGGGCGTCAGCCCATATCGACTGAGGAGGGCGGCCTTCATGTGGTCATAGGACGTCATTTGATGGTCCGGAAGCTGCAGCAGGGCATCACGGCCTTCATTGACGAATCTCCCCCATAGACCGGCTCCCCAGTCACTTCGAGCGATTCGGTGGGCAGTCATGGCGATCTCGTAGGCCTTGAACCACTGCTGTATGTCGTCGTTCCGATAATATTCACGGACCACATCTTTGGGGATGTGGACCTTCTGTTCGGTAGTACCTGGGGGGCGCGGTTGTTCGGGCACCCCTAGGTCTTTGTTCTGTTTGCGTATTTCTATCTCCGCTAGCTTGCACTCGTGTTCGTATGCCAGTCTTTTTTCTTCGAGTTCTCTCTGTCTCTGCTTTTCCTCTCGCTCTTCTTGGAGCCGTAAGTGTTCTAAGTTCATCTTTTGTTCTGCCAGTTTCAATTCTCCGTCTAATTTGAGCCGTGCCAACTCTAACTCGTGTAGCCTATTTTTCTCTCGTTCTCTGATCTCTTCCCGGGAGAGATCCGTTCTCCTTTCTTCCGTCAGAGTGGCGTTTGTCTACGGGGTTTCGGCGGTATTTGTCTCTGCCCAGGATTCTAGGGCGTGTTTGAAGTCCTCTTTTGTGCTCAGACCGGTGGTAGCAATGCCTAGTTCTATGCAAAATTGTTTTAGCTCTCGGTGGTTGTACTCTTCCAATTTTTCCATCTGGAATTCCTCTGCAGATCCGCTCTCTCTGGTCGTCATTGTGGATTCGTCGTAGGGTGAGTTACTCTCTGTACGGTTACGCGTTGGTTCGGATCGCGCCGCTGGCCACCAATGTTAGACGGGGACCTGGAGGGTCGGCCGAGCACAAGGGGAGAGGCCGCCGGTGAGGGCCGTCTCCAGCGAATCGTACAGAGAAGTAACTTCCCCCCCACAGATGGACACCACACGAGGATCAGATTAATACTCTTTATAGGCAATTCTTGAAGTAAGGTAGTACGATACAAGGGGATCAGGACACGAGGATCCTCTCAATTCTAGTCTCTAGTAGGGAAAGGGGGTAGCGGGACAGTCTTGGTACCTACGGGTACTGAGGTGAACGGTGGTAGCTCACAATCCTCGAGCTCGGCGTTCGGACGGGTCGGGCCGCGGCAGCGCCAGCAGGTCCCGAAGAGGTCGTAGGTGGCAACGGACCGCGGCAGCGCCAGCAGGTCCCAACGAGGATGACGATTACAACGGGCCGCGGCAGCGCCAGCAGGTCCCACGAGGATGAAGGTTGCAGAAGGCCGCGGCAGCGCCAGCAGGCAGGACGATAGTTCACAAGGCAGGGCTGCGGCAGCGCCAGCAGTCCGTCAAGGATGAGTTCTTCTCGGTGTCTCTCGACTCCAGGATACAACTGCCTTCCTGCTCTGGGGCTGCCTCAGTTATAGGTCTGGCGCCCTTTGATGTCCGGACCCTCGCACTGGGAGGTCGGGAGGTCCGGGATGAGGGAGTCCAGACACCCAGCAGGGGGGTGGAGCCAGCACCCGGGGAGGCTGGGGGCGAGCGGCACCTGGCGGGGGAGAGCCATCGACACTTCTTTCTCCCATTAACCTGCCAAGTGGTCCGTCACCTCCTGGGTGGATGGTGGTGCCGGGATGTCGGGGCCTGGCCAGGCCCAGGGTTGGGGTCGAGCTGAGGCCACGCAGCCGCGTGGTGCAGTGTCCGAGATGGCGGCTGGGCCGGGCAATGGGGCTGACGGGGGCCCGGGCCCGTGACACAGAGATATCCGGGAGCAGGCGTCCCGTAGGGGACGGGTTGCGGGTTGTTTCTGCGGGTAGCACCCGGAGAGCCGGTGTCTGGGCCCTGTCATGGGGGGGGGGAAGCGAGCCCTTCATGGGGCCTGTCCAACAGTTGGGGTCTTGGGGCCTCCTCCTATAATTGGGGAGTTAGTACCTCAAATAGGTTTGAGGCCCTAGCTGGTTTAGCTGATTGCGATTGACTTGATGGTGGGGCTTTGGTAATGTCATGTGGCATAGAATATACACATCCTAGTGTGTATCCTGAAGTTGTACCAACGCAGATCGCACCTGTTAAAAATTCTCAACAGCCACTGCATTATGTCGACACAATGGCACAAACACCACACTCAGATGCAAATGGGTCTATTATACAACAGCAGGTAACAGGGAAACTAGATGCTCTAGAAATAACAAAAATAATCTGTTGGAATATTGCAGGCTTGAAAAAAAACCTTTCAGATCCGGCCTGGCATGACTACCTGGCTAGTGGGGATTTAATCATGTTCCAGGAAACTTGGGGGCTCGAGAATTATTTCAAGGTAGATTATAGATCTTTTTTTATCCCCGCAGTTAACACAAATGGGGGAAGACCTTCTGGCGGCCTAACAATATGGGTGAAAATCACAAGTGGCCTGTCCTTTAAGCAAATTGATACAAATAATCCCGACCTTTTATTACTTGAGTTAAAAAACACTAAGGGTTGTAGCATTTACGTGATCAATATTTACAGTAGACCACATCGATCGTGTAAAGAATCATCAGTTGTAACCCATTTGAGTAATATTGTGGCGGGGTTTGATCAAAATGCAATAATGATTATAGGTGGTGACTTTAATAGAGGTTTCGAACCTATAATAAGCCTAGAAGACATCCACAAGGACGAGGACAGCGCCAATAATATCCCCTTGGTTGATACAAATTATAAAGCACCTTGTACAGTGAGTGCCCTACAATTATTGAATTTGACTCTCGAGTTAGGCCTACGTGCCTGCAATGGGCGGTTGCCCTCAGATTGCCCCAGTAAACCAACATTTACCAGAGGGGCGAATCCTAGCCATTTAGATTATTTTATAGTTTCTCTGAACTCCTGGCCCATGATCATCGACCTAATGGTGGATGACCGCACGGAAAGGGACCATACCCATTGATCTTATCTGTCCAGACCCAGATCTTTAAAACCCTTGATAAAAGTGCTAAAAGTACTGTTTCCTTACCACAGGACCCTCTAGTGGCAAACAACCGTAGATCCCTAAAGTGGCCAGTGGTTTTAGGTGACACAACAATCATTAGTCAAATCTATAATGTATTTGTGAGGCACATGTCCCCTCTTTTAGGAAATAGTACTGTTACCCAAAATCCTTGTCTGATAGAATCCCATGATCATTTAATTGATCAACTTGGCGAGATCCTAACTAGGGCGGTAAAAAGATCACATAACGCCCAAAAGAGTAAACAAACAGGGATCACCTGGTACAACCAGGAATGCCGGAGAGCCAAAACAGACCTAATTACAGCGGTCAGGGGGGATTCAGCGGACATTGTGAGAATTAAGAGAGCTCAGTATAAAAGAACCCTATTAATGGCCAAAAAAGAGTGGGACGAAAGGGTTTGGTCAGATTTGTTGGACGCATGTAAGTGTAAAGACCAGACCTCCTTTTGGAGCCTCATCGCTAGAGGCACCAGGGGGGCGACTGAATGCAAAGATAAATTCTTAGAGGAGGAAATTTGGGTCAAGCATTTCACCTTGTTATATGCTTGTGAAAGTTCTGGCGAGATTGAAGGCTGTGACAGCTTGCAGCCTCTTTTGGCTGCGCATGACACTCCTCTTGTCTTCTCCTTGACAGAAACAATTCTAGCAATCAAGGCAGTTAAGCCAGGGAAAGCGCCAGGCCCTGACAGAATACCAGGTGATCTTTGGAAGCACGAGAACTATATTTGGGCCCCTTATATCAATTTATTATCTAATGATATTGCTAGAGGAGCTCCTGTCCCAGAAACCTGGAAGGGTGCGGAGATTGTAACACTGTTCAAGAAGGGTGACAGGTCAAATCCTTCGCATTATCGGCCTATCAGCTTAATTGACGTGTTGCAAAAATTTTTTGCCCGTCAAGTCCTTAGCCGGATTTCCACTTGGATTGAAGAACACTCTATCTATACAAAATACCAGGCAGGTTTTAGATCAAAGATAAGCACTGTAGACCAGGTTTTTAGATTTTTATGTTTAGTTTGGAAATATACGATTATAAGAAGTTCCCATATATACGTGGCTTTTGTTGATTTGAAGGCAGCCTTCGATATGGTTCCAAGGGTAGCCCTATGGAAGACATTAAACAAGATGGGCGTCCCCGGGAATATCCTTCAAATTTTAATTAGACTTCACGAGAACAATTTCGCACGAGTTAGATGGGGACCAAACGGAGAAGTCAGTGAGAAGATAAAAATAGCAAAAGGGGTAAGGCAAGGTTGCGTAATGGCACCTACCTTATTCTCCTTATACGTCAATGACATCCCGACACTCTTTAGGGCTGCGAGCATGACTCTCCCAAATTGAGCGGGCAAGCCGTTCCGGCATTATTGTTTGCAGACGACACCATTTTAATCTCTCAGACACCCAGGGGGCTTCAAAACCTTTTAAATAAATTTAGCTTGTATTGTCACGACAAGGAACTAGAAATCAATTCCTCAAAAACAAAAGTTATGACAATCAACCCTCATAAAGGTTTTAGTAAAGTTTTTAAGATAAACAACGAACCTATTGAAGAAGTCCCCAATTTTAAATACCTGGGTATCATTTTAGACAGTAACGTTACATGGAAAACACAATTGGAGAACTCAAAATTAAGGCTGACTCAAAACCAGTGTCCGATTTTAAAGAGGCATAAGAACAGCCAGTTTAAAGCAGTCTCACCAGCCATTGAACTATTTAAGTACAAAGTGCAATCATCCTCACTTTATGGCGCGGATCTCTGGGCTCATGCTTCAAAGGATACTTTCCGAGTGAGGGAAAACTCCTTTATTAGGCAACTCTTAGGGATACCTGGGTCAACACCACTGACACCCGTACTATGGGACCTTAACTTTCGACGTACAGATGACTATGCTTCTCTTCGTCCGCTGCTCTATTGGGTCCGCTTATGGTCCATTGAGGAGCTGACTGATTACAGAGAAGCATTGAAAGACATACTGGCTATAAGGAATATCACGCATTTGCCATGGCTAGAGTACGTCAAAAAATGGTTTGAAAAACTAGGGTTAAGTGATTTTTGGTTTGACCCTGACTCTCTCACAAATAGCTCAAAAAGGATCTTGAAACAAAGGTACTGGGACTATATTAGAGACTCAGTGCTATCAAACCCCAGAACAGGGACTCTAACCTCGAAATTTTTTGAATTTAAAGTGACCATGCAATTAGAGCCTCTTATGGATGAAATGTACCCTCCATTGGCCAAAAGCCTATACTTAAAGTTCAGGTATGGCATTTTGCAATTAAAAGAAAGGACAAATAACTGGAATTGCAATAAGGGGTTGGTCGGGGCCACTGGCTCCGATATATGTGAGTTTTGTGAGATGGGGCTGAAAGAGGATGTGTCCCATGTTTTATTTATATGCCCAGCATACCTTAAAGCCAGGAAAAAATGGCTAAAGCCAATCTGTAAAAAGTTAGGCCTCCTACAAATTAAGGTTGGACTTAGAATTTTTAAGGGAGACACTGCCCAACCGATTGTGTTCAGCCTGAGCCGTTTCCTTTTATGTGTAGCCTTGATTAGGAAGAGGAAAGACCAAAAAACTTAAGGAAATAGGCTAGTTTACCATGTTACTGAGTCACTTGTTGACTGCTAAAGCGCTGTTTGCTTTACTGTTCTGGTTTTTAACAAAACAGATGTTTAACTTATTGTTTATTATTCTGTATATGTATTCAGTGTTCTTGTACATTAGAGGGGTCAACTAGGACCAAGCCACCCCCAAGTGGACAAACTGGGAAATGAATTGAATTCTATGTATTATATGCAAAGGAAGTGTGTCGATATTTTTAGCCACCCGATATTTTTTTATGTATTTAAATTGTGTTATGATGTATTATGATTGAATGTATTGTATCTTACAAGGTTTCTTAAACCGAATAAAGATTGAAATGATTAAACAATGTCCACAAAGTCAGATATTATATTAGCAGCAAAGAAAGAAACAAATGAGTGTAAAAGCCATGTTTCCTTGCTGTGGATCCCACTCCTAGCCCTTGCCATAATCCCTCACTAGTAAATAAGAGGCTATGAGCGAGTCAAGGAGTAAACCCTTTAATATCACTGGGTTCAAAGGGTGAATGAGGTCGCTTTTCCTACATCTGGCATTTTGGTGAATCAACAGTCGTGGTCTCTTCTGCAATGCTCTGCCACGTCTCATTCTCTTTCGCCCAAGAGTTGAGCATTCTCCCCTCCCCTCTCTTCTCAGCAGTATTAGCACACACCAAACTCCTCTCTGTGCTTCTAGCAGGTTATGACTCACCTCCTACCCATATTATGGTCTCATCAGGTCATAAACTTCTGTATGCTGGGATGTAGGAGTGTCATCAATACATTAATACTTACATAAAAAAGCTGCAATTATGTCAAGGGTGTATTGCTGCAACCAGAAGTTTTGTATGTTCCAGAGGGATGCACACTATTCTTACCCTCAATAAATCAATCAATCAGGCAGTATTTATATAGTGCGGCTATTCACCTCTTGGGGTATTTAAGCGCTGAGGTCTCGCAGGACTCTAGTCGAAGAGCCAGGTCTCGAGTCCCAATCTGAAGTCCGCGAGTGCGGGTGATGTATGCAGATGGAGGTCATTCTAGGATTTGGCGGCGAGGTAGGAGAAGGAACGACCTCTGCTGCTGTCCCTTTGGTGAATGCGGGGAACATGTAGTTGTCTGGCGGGCTGGTGGGAGTTCAGCCGGTGGTTGATGTAAACTGGGCCATGGTTGCGGAGGGCTCTGTAGGCGCAGGTTAGGCGTAGGTTCCTGAGGTGGGGGGGTTATGTGGGCCACTTGGGGAGGTCGAGGATGAGTCTGGCTGCTGCATTCTGTATGGTCTGGAGTCTCTTGAGGAGTTGGGTGGTGATATGGGCGTAGAGTGTGTTTTGGTAGTGCAGTGGGCTGGCGACGAGGGTTTGCCTGCCTTGGTTCTCAAAGCTTGTGACTATGTTTGTGTCAAAGTACTGGAGAGGGGTTTTTGTGCGATTAATAGTTTGTCATGGAGTTCTTTTTAAAAGGCCAGAAAGTGGAAATCAGCTCCCATGACACACTGATGTCTATGGAAAAGCACAGGAAGAATCAGTCATGTAACTAACAAAGTGGTGGGCTTAAGTGGATACAAATATATTTAAAAAAGGAAAAATAAAGATAGGCAGCAATAAAAGGATGTAGAAATGGTGACAGAGTATATGTATTAATGTAGTTGGTCAGAAGGAAGCGAACACCGTCTATAAACGTTTTTGAGCCTCAACATCTTGCAAGAGGCAGAGTGGACGGCTGATTTCTAAATATTTTGCCACTAGAGAGCAGCAGAGTACTGTCAGACGTCTGTGCTTCTCCTCCATAACTAAAAAGCCCAGGTTCCAGAAACAACAGGCGAGCTACAATATGGACGATTTCACGGTTTTGACAGCCTAAGACAAGAGAATTAGAATATTTGCAGAGCAAAGCGAACGCTTTTTGTTTAATGCAAATCATTGGGGTAAAGGCTTATATTTATCATATGCAGAAATGTTTCGATTCGTTGACAATGGAAGCCTGATGGAAAACAATTCAATGAGAATAGGAAGAATGAAACTAACATAAGAGAGTTTATTTAATTCTATAACTTTCAAAATTCAACTATGCAACATAAAGTTTTGGCCAGAGTGAGATGCCCGGGAAATCGCAATTGACGGTATCCTACCGGATTAACGTACAATTGATTCGTTGGCTAAACTTTCTTTGATGAGGCCTTTCTGGAGGAAAGGTAGGGGGAGATGACCGCAGGCAACATCATCGGTTGAGAGTTACTGCAGGAGCAGCAGATTGGCAGCAACATTACATCAGAAAGTGTTTTTGAAAAGCCAGAGTCTTCGCTCCGCTTGGTGGTGGTGTTTACCCTGCGTCACTTCCGCCTTGTCCAAGGGAAGAGGGCAGATGGATCTGATAGACTTGCCTTCAGACTGAAGCAACTACTTCCGTGTCTGAGATATGGAGCAACTAAGACTTCCTGTTGCTTGAAGTAACCCAAGCAGGAAACTTAAAACCTGCGTAGGAGTGAAGTTGTCAGCTAAGGAAGTGTTCTGGCCCCAGTAGCCACGCTGTGAAGAAATGACTAGGAGTTTGCGGATTTGGCAAGGTATTTCTCCATAGAAGTCCGCAGAGTTACCCAAAAAAGTCTGCAAGATTCCACGAGCTGTGGAATTCCAGTCCATTGCACTACTCGCCCAGATTTTTAGCTCTAGTAGCTTGTCCCGTGCTGCAAAATCCGTGCGAACGGCACCACGCAGTGCGCCAGAGGACGCTGCTTCTTTCTGCGGCTCGAGTAGATTTTCTACTCAAGCAGCAGATTTTGCATCACGAGCAACAACTTTCTCAACAAGAGCGATTGGGACCTGCCGCAATCTCTTTCGTTGAGAAATCTCACCGGGAGGCGGTCTAGCGCTCGTTTTTCCTTGCTTGCGCCTGCCAACTTAACATTGGCGAGCCGAGGGCGAGAAAAACTCTGCCATGCAGCTGTTGACAGGGTTTTTACTGAACTCTGCACTCCAAGTGGAGCACGTACTGGGCAAAACTCTGTAAACCTCGCTGGCAGAGTGGAGTTTACTGCCCACCCCTAGAAAGGACTAATCAATCTCATTCTCTCACTTTTTAGTTCTCTTAGCTGTCTGCTATCAAAAGATATATTGTATGCAATACCAACGCTTTAAGTGGACTTTGGGTCAGCACTATTCTCATGTTTTATTGGCCTTGTTGTCTATCTCATTTGCTTGCATCTTATTTGATGGGTTTCCTCCTTCCTCTTGTGCATGTCCTTCTCCTTTAGCATAGTTTGTTTGCTTTTTTTTAACGGTGGACATGTATGCTGCTGCAGCTGACATCAGGGAACTACTTTTTCATTTTCTTTAAGCACTCCATAGTAGTGTATGTGTTTTCTTGCTATTCTGTTTTTCCCTCGCATCCCATCCACTGCTTCTCTGCCCCATGCATACAGTACACACATTGGTTTAAGAAAGATGGCTAAATAGAACTTTGTACTTGTTGGTCTTACATGTACCATATGCCTTTTGTACCCTTAGTCAAAGTGAATCGTTAAAAACCCTCAACTTATTATCCTTAGAGTGGGCATAATGTACTCTTTTGTGTCACCATTAAGCAAAATGTTAAACATTCATTTGTGTATCACTACATAATGATGATTCCATTCTTAGACCCATAACCTTTACCCTGATTAGCATGTCTATTGAATACTAACACAGTTTAAAAATATCCTAGAGATAAACCTTCTGGCACCAACACCCACCAACTCACAACCTCCCCTGTGTGCTACTAAACGTGGGGAATTTTTTCACACCCATGTAAAAAAACAAATCTCTGTTGCTAATTATTGTTATTCTTTGCCCAGAATCATCTAACAAGTTAGCTTCATGTCATCCAAAATGACAATCACATTTAGATTTTCACACTTTACAGAACCATCACTCACTTTCGAAACATTATCTTGTACAGAAGTATTTAACTCCCCCAAACTCTTCTTCACCACATTAACTTTTGTTTGCTTAAACCTTTGGAAAACTTTTGCAAAGTCTCCCCTCCCCCTACTTTAACACATATTCTACAAATACAATGGGGATGATATACAAGCCTCTTTCGCCGCCAGTGCGTCACGTTTTGTGACGCACCTGCTGCACATTTTGCTGCCCCATATTTACAAGGACAGGAAAAGCCATCCTGCGTGGCTTTTCCTGTCCTTGTAAATCCGACTCCTTTACATGCAGCACTTTGCATGAAATGGGCGTTCCATGGGTGTTGCTGTGGGTGTTCCCACGCAACACCCAGGGAACCGGACCCATTTCCAGATTTACGAGAAATCGTAAACCTGGAAATGAGTCTGAATGCTACGCTTCCCAGGGAGGGGTAACGAGGAGAAATGTATTAATTTCTCCTCGTTTATTTCCTCGTTCCATGAGTGCTGCATTCTGCAGCACACATAGGAAGAGGAAATCACAAAATATGACACATCCATGTGCTTTGAAAGTACCACAGCATGGTGCAGCCAAAGGGCTTGTGGTGCCACGCGTTGGCACTTTCTTGTAAATGAGGCCCAATATTTCTACTACACCATCTCCTTATGAAATTGTGATTGGAATAGCTGCAGCAAAACATATAAATACTTGTTTAAAAATGTGTTTCGATCTACCCTCTGGTTCCTTTTTGTGCCCATTCGCACTGATTCTATGTTATGCCTGTTCCATTCCCTCTGCCCAATGCTAACATTTATATTCCCATTAACCTCCAACTCTTTGGTTTTCTGTTTATAATCTTTAAGTACACATTTTCCGTAGACAATTTTGCATCGAACGAGTAAGGGATCTTTTTCTCAAAAGGAGTCTCTGATTGACATTTTTGTCACTAGATTTAACAACTATTTTGTCCCTTGTCAATTGCAAAGTAAATATTCAAATTGACAATCAGCATCCATCCAAAATGCGTTACGCTGTGGCAAGTGAGTGTATTATCTTTTCACGCTTTGCTCTTAATGTCTCAACACAGCTAGACCCAGTTGTACATTATAGTGGCTTTCCAGTCTTTTAACACTCTCATGGTGCTCATCTAGCCCCCCTTCTTATGATTCAAACATTCTCTATGTTTGCTCTATATCTATATATATCTCATGCCCCCAACTAAGTTGGAGATGTACTGAGTCAGACTTTCCACCTGGTTATTGCTTCACCTAATGACTGAAGAAAAGGTGAAGGAGAAGCCACACTCTGCATGACTGAACTGAAATCTGAAATAACAACAAATAATATCTCACAATTGCTATGTTACGTGAGCGGCATCGTTGAAAGTTGAACTGCACATCAGCAGTGCACACAACTGCTGAGATGTATATAATTGGCAGCCTTGTGTGTCAGGTGGTGTGTTTATCACCATACGGAAAATAATTTTTTCTTTATGTGCTGCTTCAAACACATCCAATTGTAATACAAAAAATACAGATACGCATATCATCATTGCATCTCCCGTTTACAGTGTGTTTATCAACAACAACAGAATCAACAGTTTCCCAATGTGGATTATCAAAAGCACTGTAGATACTGGCAATTATGATTGCATTACTGATGCAATATGGCTGTCAATGATTGCAAGACAATTTATTCTATGCTGGCTGAGTTTCCAAGTTTTCAAAATGGCTGCCAATGTGTGGGAAATACTGTGGGTGAAAGAGGTGAGACACACTGCCCTTGATGTCTGTAGTGACCAATGAGCCATCAGATGCTAATGATTTTCCCTACATAATGGTAAACAGCTGTGGGTGTACAGGCACCCCAGAAATTAATCTGCTTCTCAATGCACGGTCAAGAGTTGGGTGGGTCTGGATGGTGTTAACCTCAGTTTCATGAGAAAATGTGTTCCAGAGACAAGGTACAAAACATAATTTCAAAATACACTCAAATAAGAAAAGAAAGACCTACAAAGTGAGTACTAGAGTGGAATTTAGAAAAACAAAAAAGGTTTATTACAAAATTCAGAGGAACAATACAGAAACAATGGAATGCAGAAGCTTCTGGGTTACATAGAAGTCAATTGCCCTAAAGACCACCTATTCAGAATAATGCAAAACAGTGACAATTGTTAGAGAAATGCCAAGTCCCAAATGTCCAGCAAAATCATTACGAAATCTTACAGCATCCCTAGTAGCATAGGAAAGGTCTAATGGGTCACCCCCAAATTCAACGGTTGATATAGCCAATCTTTCAAAAGAGGAACATCAGAACTGCAAACTCATTTTGGTGTGAGCCAAGAACTGCATTTTCAACAAATCAGAATACAGAAATATACGTCACATAACCTTACCACCTTATCACTAACCCACTATATTAATATTGAATAAGAGGAACTGAAATAATACCATTCGGAGGTGTTAGAACAAACTAGTTACATAAATAACAGTGAACCATTGTGAATGAATACAATAACATGTGAAAGCAGAAGATCCTTGAGAAAATGTTACAAAATGCCAAAGCCTTCTTTGAAAACCATGTTCTTCAGAACTAGACCAATCGCATCATGCTGGACTCCATGCAGCAGAAATAAACAGAGAATAAATACAGTGTTGTAACATCCATTTTAGATAAGATGGCTTCGAGGCCTAATTGAGGGCTAGTTAGCATAAGCCAGGAAAACACGCTTAAACATGTTATAGCAAATGTGTTTTGACTGCATGAGCTCTATGTAAATTTGGGAGTGGATTAGTAATGCACATTTTAATTTAAACACATAACTCATTATCACTGCTTATTGCTGAATGGAAGTACTTGATATTGTGCCACACACAGTACAGAGAATCAGTATGATACGTAAAAGTTGGTTGTTGCAGGAACAGATCATGTTGATCAGGTGAACCATCATTGTAGGCTTCAGTTTTGGTCAGAGTGGTGGAAATAAATCAAATGGGTTTGATCTGAAAAATTGGTTTGCAGCTGATTTTGTTACCAAATATGTGAAAGACAGCAAAAGGTCAGAACTAAAATTGACACCTTCATTTAAATGTAATACAACCCACGCCTAACATCAGGAAGCATTAACAGAATCCATATACAACGTTAACATACAAACCCTCTGACAGTCTAAAGTTCCATCATATTAACACATGCCGAAATACCAATATGCACATACCCATTAACAGTACATATCATTAATTTACAAATCCCTAGCATGGGAATATACAGGAATACTCAAAACAGCTGTAAATTGAAGATAACACATGGGTGTGCCATAGTTTACACTGATATATCCCATCTTTTTAAATATGCACAATGGCATTTTACATAACCCAGGGTTTCTCAAGCCTTTCTCTGAAGGAGAGTAAATTGCGTTTAGTAATACATATTCAACAGTGCCTCCATTTAGTACATATTAGTTGCTGTTGATTTACATTTAATTGTTAATGCCTTTTGCTGATGGAGTTGATATCAGCTACTTACTCACCAATATGAGATAGAGCTGAAGGAGACAAATAACAGCCTTTAATATTTACAGCAAGTGCACACAAAAGTTTATAGCACACACTTTCCCCACTTGCGCTCCCAGCAAGATCTGTCTGTGAGTTAAGGCTTGCAGCGGATGGTTGTAGTGATCTGAGGTCATGAATCTGCATCCTATTGATTTAAACTTAGTCTTCCATCTTTCTGAGACCAGAAAATTGAATACCACAAAATTGCCTAATTGTAACTTCTGATTTTTACAGTGCCTTGAAATGGCAGAAGTGTGCTATGAAGGACTAAAGATAAGTTATTTTTACGCTCTGAAATGCTCAAATACTCCCAACTTGCTTGATAGCTCTACTACAATTTCGATTAACTTAACACCACTAGTTAGCGCCTGCATTCAAAGTCTTACGATTGGCAGGAAGTAATCTCAACATTCCTGGGCCTAGTGTGATATAATTGATCTGAAACAACCTGGTATCCCCATGACAGCTCTTTTCTTTTTATGACAGTGGGTTATCTGGATAAGAGCAGTTTCCTGAAAATGTATGAGATGAGTGGTCCCTTGTTTCAGAATTAGGTGTATTACATTCTCTGGGCATGCATGCATATCTTCCCAAAAGGACATATATGACTCGTAAGAAGAAAACTTTTTAGTTGCAGTAAGAGTTCCACAAGGAACAGTAAAAGATACCATATTACAGAAATCAGTGAATCGCCAAGGAGAACAGATATTTGAGACAGTGCACAAAACAGCTGTTTTTCTCACATATTTGCATTACACATCTTTAAAATTTCAGGAGAAGAAACAATGCCAAGCATCTCACATATCTCTATACAAATGTTCAAGCCTATATCAGTACCCAATACTTGAGATGAGGACTGCATATTTATTCTTTTCTGAGTTTCTCCAAGTCAGCATAGCACATGATTCTCTCCATGATTCTAACACGAAGATGCATTTATGAATGAAGAGGATAATATGCCAATAATGAGATTATTGCCTATGGTGCTCTAGGGTTGAGTCAATCAATTGCTACTTGTCATCTCCTTGAGTTTTTTAGCTAAAGATACTGACCAATTCTACCTATCTATCTCTGTATCCCTTTGCCTGGGCACCACAATACGGAATATTCCTTCAGCCACCTTAACCGATGAGTTTGATAACGGGTTGAGTAATGTAACTGGACTACTTTTAAAGTAACTTATTGACTCGCTTCTTGAACCGAGATAAAAGAGCCTAGTCTACCCTGTGCTGGGTTTGCCAATACAAAAATAGGTCTACTTGCTGAAGTAGGTGGGGGCTTCAAAATCTAACCTTTACGGATCTTCTCCCTTGCAATCGCAACCGTGCAAAGAAATAGAAATCTCCAATGCTCATAAATGTCTGTTGCTAGCCAGACACCAGTTCGACTAGCAAGAACCCAATCTCTCCCAAGAAAAACATGATGGAAGGCGCCACAATATGGGCATTGTGGTCAACCACTCAATACAATTAATCAAACAGTGGATAGGACACTTGTAACCACGTTACACGGAGGTATGTTAGATAACCCTCATAAACGCTGTGTATTGATTGTGCGGTTCATATCTTTTCTCCGCCCCACACTCGCGTTGTGGCATTTGTCATCGGGTTAACTAACGTGCTTCATGCCCGCCTCAACCAGAGGCATTCTCTAGTGTTGCGTGGCAGTATCCAGAGAATCTCCGTGTTTATGCCCTCACATGAAGGTTATAGTTAGAAAACCTTTAGTCTCCAAACAACCAGTAGACTTTTTATTTTGTTGGATGGATGACTGCTTAAAAAATATGATGTATGCTAGACAAACCGCGTAACTAGGTCTGTTGCATATCGCTTGGACATACATAAAACGTCGACATGTTTCAGCTCCTTATGGGTCTGTGGAGCCTTCGTCAGGACAGAAAAAAGGTTTTAAAATTACTTACACGATTTGTGCAGTATATCTGGGTTTTTTGGTTTTCTTACCCAATTGTTTTCCAAGGTATTTTTCACCTGAAAAATAGATGGTTTTAGGATCATTGTCATGATTAAAGAGGGTATAGTGTGGCTAGAAAGAAAGAAACATGATTATGTTTATATACACATATTGTTATGTTTACACGGTATTTTGTACTCTTAGAGGTGTGTGTGGCGAATTACAGTAGGGAGCGACATAAATATTTCACATATTATTATTGGAAGATCTTCTTCATATTTATCGAGACAAGAGTGTTAAGTATCTAAAGTGTGCCATCATTAGGAAACTGATTGCACTTGGATTTAAGCAGTTGTCCTAACAATGCGATATTTTAAAACGTTTAACTCGTATTTAGCTAATGAGCACAGACCACAAGTATGTTCATACTTTAAAATGCACGATCTTAAGGACACAAAAACATTTAAGGCATATGATGGCAATTGGTTCCCCGTACTTTTTTGTAAAAAGAGTGACTATTCCTTTACCTTATATTATGGTGATCTCTCCTAGAAAACGCTGTATTGGATAGAAAAGAGGGTGGGGGACACAAAGAAACTTGGCATAGGCATTTCAAATTACCGGTTAGTTGTTACAAAACCACTTCATTTTCCGAGTCCGGATGTAAAATTACCTTAATGTATCAATCAATAATCGTCATCAGGGGGAAAGGACTGCTTCGTCCCAGGCTATATTTAAAAAAGATAAGAGGAGGCGTAATCCTTACTTGATACACACGCCACGGAGATATTTTGCGCTGGGCGCCATTCTTACCCGCGAGGAAGGCGGATTCCGCGTCTGGTGCTGGCTCTGCCCTCTGGACGCGGAATCGACAAATCCCGCGGTATTTTCTAAACATCCGAACTACGGAGATAGAGAGAGGACTAAAGACTACTATGACCCACAACGTTAGTGCTATCCTACGTTGCTGGTGTGTTGTTAAATTATTTTATATGTCATAAATCCTGTCATTACAAGTGTAAAAAGGGGTATATTATCAAAAGGAACTATACACACAATCATTTTGGGAATCGTGCCTTACAAAACGGTAACAAGGGATACTACTCGAGTATTAGTAAGCCAGTGCCAGTGCGTTTGATGGAAATGTCATTTCTAGTGGTAAGGGGTTAGCTATTAATGTTAAGTTCGGGACGTTAGATCATTTTGTCGAAAGGCCAGTTTAGGTTATCGTGAGAAGTGATGCCAAGAAATGTCATCATTCAAACCATGTTGATTTGTTTTTAATCTGTCCACCCAACGTTGTTCTTTTTCATACAGAATTTTTTCTGCATTTGAGGTCCCATCTTGTAGCTTTTCAATGACTGTCCATTTTAGTTCCTCAACGTTATGGCCTAGCTCTATGAAGTGGGAGCATAGTTATGTGGTGCTCTTTTTTAGCCGGATATTACTCTTGTGCTCTCCAATTCGTAGCTTTACCTTTCTACAGGTCATCCATATGTACTGCTTTCCACAGGGACATGTTATCATGTATATGACCTGTGATGAATTACAGTTAGTATGTTGTTTTTGGGTCCAGTTCAAGGTTGGTGTTAATTGTAGGCTTTTTGATGTGGTTGTCGATTTACATACCAAACAGGTGCCACATGGATAATGCCCTGTCACTGGCATCATATGCAGGTCTCTTATCTGTCCTGTCAGAGTTCGATGTTTTGGACGTGTATGTACCAACATGTCACGTAGGTTCTTAGTGCGTCTGTTTGCAAAACGTGGCTTCGGCCAATCGAATTTGCCTGTTTTCAAAATATTTTTGAACCAGGGGGGAGTCAGATCCTAGGACGTGTGTTTGGCTGGACCATAAATTATATATCAAAAAATACTTTGCCGACTCCACACTAATTTATATCCTCAATTTTTAAGGAACAAACCAAGTAAAAACTCCTCGGTTGTTTGGGTATATTTTACTCTTACCCTTTTATTTTTCAACTTTTTGGATATTTACATGTAGAAAGGGACGCTCTAGCGTTCAGTTTCAGTTCCACATAAAGACTATACATTTCTACAACACAAATACAACATTTATATTTACACAAATTTTACACAAATATTTTTTCTTAAGTTTATACACAAGTGTCTGTTTTCTCTAAAAGACAAGAGTAACGCTTTAAACTCAAAGTATAGCTTCACAGCACATGAATGCAGCAAAAATAGAGTATATTAATATATACAAAAATAAACCATAAATTAATGTGTGGCTTATTGGGCAACTGATGTCTGTCTTTGTATGCCGACGCGTTTCGAATCCGGTTTAATCACTTTACGGATTCTCCCCAGGGCTCTGTCTTTTTTAAGTTCATCTAAAAGTATATAAAACAAAAGAAACCCTTACTTTAGTATTCTTATGTCTAAGTTTTTAAAGCTATCCTCTGCTCTTAGTTATTGTCACTAATATTACCTGTATCCCAGCAGCCGCCGGTCCGCAGGTAATATTTTGGAGATTTGTCTCTTGGTTCTTTTAATTCGGGTCCTGTGGGTAAACAGGAAGATGTTGTGATACTCACTACAACCCAAACCGGGGCAGTATTACTAGTGTACTCCTCGACATACCTCACACAATTGAGTGTTGATCTCACAGTATTCTTCAACAATTATTGTGTTGCTGCTGGCGGCGTTAATCCTTCATAATTACTCCCAGCCTGCAAACAACAGCAAAGTTTTGTAAACTGTTGCCCTAGCGTTTGAGAGAGATAATGTTTACTACTTCAAAGGGAACATACCTTTAGTTCCTGTAGTCTGTTTATGCTTCGGATGTTCTGTCTAGAAGCGGCGTTTTTCGCTTGCATCAATATTCTCAGTTGAGGACCACTCACTTTATCCTAAAAGCAGAGCCCCAGTTAGATTTTAGCAATTACGGGCAAGCAGGCACTCACTCGCGTTGGGAAAACATATTCTACCTACTTACTCGCAGCGCGGCAATCCGGTGACTCCAAAAGTCAGTCTATGTGGTGCTCTTTTTTAGCCGGATATTACTCTTGTGCTCTCCAATTCATAGCTTTACCTTTCTACAGGTCATCCCTATGTACTGCTTTCCACAGGGACATGTTATCATGTATATGACCTGTGATGAATTACAGTTAGTATGTTGTTTTTGGGTCCAGTTCAAGGTTGGTGTTAATTGTAGGCTTTTTGATGTGGTTGTCGATTTACATACCAAACAGGTGCCACATGGATAATGCCCTGTCACTGGCATCATATGCAGGTCTCTTATCTGTCCTGTCAGAGTTCGATTTTTTGGACGTGTATGTACCAACTTGTCACGTAGGTTCTTAGTGCGTCTGTTTGCAAAACGTGGCCTCGGTCAATCGAATTTGCCTGTTTTCAAAATATGCCAATTTTTGTTGATCAATTTGTTGACATTATACGTTGCAGGGCAAAATGTCATGACGCATGTCATTAGATCTTTGTTAGGTACCTTAGGATGCGTTTCCAGGAGACATTCTCTAGGTTGATTTTTCGCTCTTTTGCGGCATTTCGATATTATTGATGGTTTGTAGTCATGTCTTAAAAGTCTCTCACTGAGTTCTTTTGATTGTTCCCAGTAATCACTCCCTTGGCTACAGTTTCGTTTCAGTCTTAAAAATTGACTGTATGGCAAATTGTCTCTTAGGGGTTTTGGATGGTAACTCTTATATGATAAAAGACTGTTCTTAGCCGTTGGTTTTCGAAATGTTTTTGTCTCCACTTTGCCCATTTTTTATGTAAATTGTGAGGTCCAGAAAGTCAATGCTTGTGTTATTTGAAGTAAAAGTGAACTTAAGCCATTGGTCTCTGGTGTTAAGCCAATCGATGAATAATTTTATATCCTTGTCATTCTGCCATATAAATAAAATGTAATCGATATAACGTTTCCAGTAGAGTATACTGGAGACATAGGGTTTTCATTGGTCAGGACGTTGGCTTAAGTTCACTTTTACTTCAAATAACACAAGCATTGACTTTCTGGACCAATCAAAAGAACTCAGTGAGAGACTTTTAAGACGTGACTACAAACCATCAATAATATCGAAATGCCGCAAAAGAGCGAAAAATCAACCTAGAGAATGTCTCCTGGAAACGCATCCTAAGGTACCTAACAAAGATCTAATGACATGCGTCACGACATTTTGCCCTGCAACGTATAATGTCAACAAATTGATCAACAAAAATTGGCATATTTTGAAAACAGGCAAATTCGATTGGCCGAAGCCACGTTTTGCAAACAGACGCACTAAGAACCTACGTGACATGTTGGTACATACACGTCCAAAAAATCGAAATCTGACAGGACAGATAAGAGACCTGCATATGATGCCAGTGACAGGGCATTATCCATGTGGCACCTGTTTGGTATGTAAATCGACAACCACATCAAAAAGCCTACAATTAACACCAACCTTGAACTGGACCCAAAAACAACATACTAACTGTAATTCGTCACAGGTCATATACATGATAACATGTCCCTGTGGAAAGCAGTACATAGGGATGACCTGTAGAAAGGTAAAGCTACGAATTGGAGAGCACAAGAGTAATATCCGGCTAAAAAAGAGCACCACAAAACTATGCTCCCACTTCATAGAGCTAGGCCATAACGTTGAGGAACTAAAATGGACAGTCATTGAAAAGCTACAAGATGGGACCTCAAATGCAGAAAAAATTCTGTATGAAAAAGAACAACGTTGGGTGGGCAGAATAAAAACAAATCAACATGGTCTGAATGATGACATTTCTTGGCATCACTTCTCACGATAACCTAAACTGGCCTTTCGACAAAATGATCTAACGTCCCGAACTTAACATTAATAGCTAACCCCTTACCACTAGAAATGACATTTCCATCAAATGCACTGGCACTGGCTTACTAATACTCGAGTAGTATCCCTTGTTACCGTTTTGTAAGGCACGATTCCCGAAATGATTGTGTGTATAGTTCCTTTTGATAATATACCCCTTTTTACACTTGTAATGACAGGATTTATGACATATAAAATAATTTAACAACACACCAGCAATGTAGGATAGCACTAACGTTGTGGGTCATAGTAGTCTTTAGTCCTCTCTCTATCTCCGTAGTTTGGATGTTTAGAAAATACCGCAGGATTTGTCGATTCCGCGTCCAGGGGGCAGAGCCAGCACCAGACGCGGAATCCGCCTTCCTTGCGGGTAAGAATGGCGCCCAGCGCAAAATATCTCCGTGGCGTGTGTATCAAGTAAGGATTAAGCCTCCTCTTATCTTTTTTAAATATAGCCTATTCTATTCTATTCTAAGGTTTTGATAAAGCGCAAACAGTTGCCCCAGCGAAGAGGCGTCCCGGCGCTAATAAAAAACACAGAATCCCACCTGAGCAAGGAGAGGAGAGAAGAAGATTAATTAAGCAGATCAGAACAGGAAAGTATTAATAGCCTTTCGGAAAGTAGGGAGGCTGTCCAGGGAGCGGATATGGAGAGGCAAAGCATTCCAAAGCTTGGCTCCCAAGACCCTAAAGGAGCGTCCTCCAATACGGCAAAGCTTAGTGCGGGGAACGTTCAGTAAGTATTGGTTAGAGGAGCGCAGATCACGTCGAGGAACGTAAGGAGTTAAGAGGGTTTGTAGGAGAGTAGGACTTCCCAGTTTAAAAATGTTGAAGGTCATGATGAGGGCTTTAAAATGAATTCTGGAGTCAACGGGTAGCCAATGCAATTTGCGGATCGTAGCCCTAACCGAGCATCTGCGGGGAAGGCCGACCAGAGCTCTTGCCGCCGCGTTTTGCACGCGCTGTAGTCGTGCTATTTCTCCTTTGTTGGCGCCTAAGAGGAGAACATTAGCGTAGTCCAAGCGAGAAAGGATAGTTGCTTGGAGGATAAGTTGGCGGACCTTAGCATCAAAGAAGCCAAAATAGGGCTAAGGCTCCTCAACAGACCAAAACAGGTGGCAGCCACTCGCTTGGTGTGAGTCTGATAACTGAGGGATGCGTCCATTCAGACTCCTAGATATTTTACTAGGGACTTAGGAGGGGGAGTGGGGCCTAGGGATGACGGCCACCAGTGCTCATTCCAAAGGCTGGTGTTTTTGCCAAGGAGCAGCACTTCAGTTTTTCCCGCTTTAAGCTGTAAATAGTTATTCGTCATCCATTGGGCCACTGCCGCAAGGCCCTCCCTGAATCTAGATGCCGCGATGGAAGGACCTTCCGAGAGGGTGATGGCCAGCTGAGTGTCATCGGCATACGACACCAGCGTCAGCCCCCATTCTTTGGCCACTGCTGCAAGTGGCTGCACGTAAAGGTTAAAAAGGGAGGGGCTCAGCGCAGAGCCCTGAGGGACTCCCTGTGCAGTGGGGTGGGGTTTGGATAGGAATGGGGGAGCTGATACCCGGAAAGATCTATCCTTTAGGAACGAGCGGAACCATGTCAGGGCAGGGCCAGAAATTCCTGTCGTCTCCAGACGTTTTAGAAGGATGTCATGGGATACCGTGTCAAAGGCTGCGCTGAGATCAAGAAGAATCAGCGCAGCACTTTGACCGGAATATAAGATCGTCCGAAGATATTCGGACGTAGCCAGGAGGGCGGACTCCGTACTGTGGCCCGGTCTGAACCCATTTGGGATGGGTCAAGGATGTTGTTCTGGTTCATATGTTGGGACAGGATACTATTAACATGTGCCTCTGCAAGTTTGGACAGCCATGGGAGCAGAGATATGGGTCGAAAATTTTCCGGCTTTGATGGATCTAGAGTGGGTTTTTTTTAAAATGGGTGAAACCCACGCTTGTTTCCAGGCTAATTGAACACTAGCTGAGGAGAAGGAAGATTGAGTATGGCGGCCATAGGAGGCAAGAAGAAATCAAGCGAGTCCAAGAAGTGAGTAGGACTCATAGGATCCGCAGGGGAGCCTGATTTCACCTTTCTGCACAATTTAATAAGATCGTCAGAAGTGATGTCAGGAATTTGCGTTAAAGGAGTGCAGTTAAAGGTGCAATCAGTGGGATTGAGAGGATTAGGGGAGTGTTGAGGGAATGTTTTGTAAATATTTTGAATTTTCTCTATAAAGTACGTGGCGAGATCCTCACATTGTTGCGCAGACGAAATACTGGGGGAGGGTGACCTAGTTCTTGAACTAGTTTAAAAACTATTTTAGTAGGGTTGGAACTCGAAGTGATTTTGTCTGCGTAGAAAGCTGCGCGTGCCGTGCGGATAGCTTTATGATACAATTTTAGTTTAGATATATAATTGGTTTTGTCATCACTGTTAAATTCTCTTCTCCAGAGACGCTCAGCTTTTTTACAGTCCTTGCGCATGGATTTAAGGGTGTCATTGTACCAAGGATTAGATGGTAAGGTACGCCCTTTGGAAAATTTCGCTGGGATGAGAGTGTCTAGTCCACCCGTAATCCAGTCATTAAAAGCGCTATAGGTCTTATTAATGTCCAGGTTAGACCCCAGATGAAATTCACCGAGGGTGGCGTGGAGATCACTGGTGGATAATTTGTGCCATGGTCTTTTAAGGCGGCGGGTTGGTTCGATATTACGCGTACGACCATTGACTAGTACAGTCAGTTTAATGAGGTAGTGGTCCGTCCATCCCATAGGTATAGGCAGCTCTGTTATAACTTCCTGAAGGTTGGTAAAAACCGGATCTAAGGTATGTCCGGCTAGATGTGTAGGGGCCTGAATTAGAGAATTTAGCTGAAGGGCAGACAGATCAGCAAGGAGGTTTTTAATAGTGGAGTCGTTAGACAAATCAAAATGAAGATTGAGGTCACCTAATATGGTAAAATTAGCAGATTTGGTCACAAGTGCGTTAGCTACCTCAAGAAGGGCTTCGATAAATCTAGAAGCGGGTCCCGGTGGGCGGTAGATGTAAAGGCCAGACAAGGCAAAGTGAGGGCTGGTTGTAATTTTAAAGCGAGCGCATTCACAACCTGGGAGATCCTCTTTTGTGAATGAGCAAGAAAATTGCTTTTTATAAATTACAGCAATGCCACCGCCTCTTGCGTCACGATTTAAAGTTAACATGTGATAATCGTCTGGAAGCGTGAGGTTGGGTATGGCAGATTTGCCATCCCGTAGCCAAGTTTCACAGAGGAAGAAAATGTCTGGGTTTTCATCAAGTATGAGGGAGTTAACCTTGAGATGATGTTTGGTGAGAGACCTGACATTAAGCTGAAGAATCGTGAGGGGGGTAGTTGTAGGTGAGTCTCGCTTTCCTAAAGTGCAGCGAGGGCTGGTAGCAGTAAAGTGGCAGGAGTTACATTGGAGGCGTGTGTAGCCAAAGGTACCTGTAATATCAACACATCTCTGCCCAGAATTCAAGGCAAGGAGGTGTTCTCTATCGTAGTGAAGAGATACCTGAGGCAAAGTTCGACCAGGGGGACTGGCGAAAGGCGATGTCGTGGCGATGATGGGCGCAGACGGGCTTGCCTTAGGCGCGCCCGCTGCGTCCGTCCGCTGCGCGTCCGGTGGAAACACATGTTTATCAGGAAGTGAGCGATGGGCGGGGGCGTGGCCTAGAAGTGGGCGTGTCCTCACATCACGCTGTCAATGGCGGCAAGAATTGTTTCCAAAGCGGCAATTCTGCTGCAGCGCTAAATCGGCTGCGCGGTCAGCTCGAGGGTAACAAGTCCTAAGGCAGTCAGGGACCAAGTAAGTGCAAAGGTTTTTTTTAAAACAGAGTATTCGTGACACACAAGATAAAATGTAAAGTACACGCTCCCGGCTTCCGCCTCAGGAGGAAAGGTGTTTTCTGGCCAAGAACGCTCGCATTCAGCGTTATATACCAGTAAGGGGGGGGGGCGTGGCCTAGAAGTGGGCGTATCCTCACAGCACGCTGTCAATGGGGCAAGAATTGTTTTCAAAGCGGCAATTCCGCTGCAGCGCTAAATCGGCTGCGCGGTCAGCTCGAGGGTGACAGGTCCTAAGGCAGTCAGGGACCAAGTAAGTGCAAAGGTTTTTAAAAACAGAGTATTCGTGACACACAAAGATAAAATGTAAAGTACAAGCTCCCGGCTTCCGCCTCAGGAGGAAAGGTGTTTTCTGGCCAAGAACGCTCGCATTCAGCGTTATATGCCAATAAAGGGGGGGCGTGGCCTAGAAGTGGGCGTGTCCTCACAGCACGCTGTCAATGGCGGCAAGAATTGTTTCCAAAGCGGCAATTCCGCTGCAGCGCTAAATCGGCTGCGCGGTCAGCTCGAGGGTGACAGGTCCTAAGGCAATCAGGGACCAAGTAAGTGCAAAGGTATTTAAAAACAGCGTATTCATGACACACAAAGATAAAATGTAAAGTACAAGCTCCCGGCTTCCGCCTCAGGAGGAAAGGTGTTTTCTGGCCAAGAACGCTCGCATTCAGCGTTATATACCAATAAAGGGGGGGCGTGGCCTAGAAGTGGGCGTGTCCTCACAGCACGCTGTCAATGGCGGCAAGAATTGTTTCCAAAGCGGCAATTCCGCTGCAGCGCTAAATCGGCTGCGCGGTCAGCTCGAGGGTAACAAGTCCTAAGGCAGTCAGGGACCAAGTAAGTGCAAAGGTTTTTTAAAAACAGAGTTTTCGTGACACACAAGATAAAATGTAAAGTACAAGCTCCCGGCTTCCGCCTCAGGAGGAAAGGTGTTTTCTGGCCAAGAACGCTCGCATTCAGCGTTATATACCAGTAAGGGGGGGCGTGGCCTAGAAGTGGGCGTGTCCTCACAGCACGCTGTACCGACTGGGACGAAGCAGTCCTTTCCCCCTGATGACGATTATTGATTGAGACATTAAGGTAATTTTACATCCGGACTCGGAAAATGAAGTGGTTTTGTAACAACTAACCGGTAATTTGAAATGCCTATGCCAAGTTTCTTTGTGTCCCCCACCCTCTTTTCTATCCAATACAGCGTTTTCTAGGAGAGATCACCATAATATAAGGTAAAGGAATCGTCACTCTTTTTACAAAAAAGTACGGGGAACCAATTGCCATCATATGCCTTAAATGTTTTTGTGTCCTTAAGATCGTGCATTTTAAAGTATGAACATACTTGTGGTCTGTGCTCATTAGCTAAATACGAGTTAAACGTTTTGAAAAATCGCATTGTTAGGACAACTGCTTAAATCCAAGTGCAATCAGTTTCCTAATGATGGCACACTTTAGATACTTAACACTCTTGTCTCGATAAATATGAAGAAGATCTTCCAATAATAATATGTGAAATATTTATGTCGCTCCCTACTGTAATTCGCCACACACACCTCTAAGAGTACAAAATACCGTGTAAACATAACAATATGTATATATAAACATAATCATGTTTCTTTCTTTCTAGCCACACTATACCCTCTTTAATCATGACAATGATCCTAAAACCATCTATTTTTCAAGTTAAAAATACCCTGGAAAACAATTGGGTAAGAAAACCAAAAAACCCAGATATACTGCACAAATCGTGTAAGTAATTTTAAAACCTTTTTTCTGTCCTGACGAAGGCTCCACAGACCCGGCTGGGCCATAAGGAGCTGAAACATGTCGACGTTTTATGTATGTCCAAGCGATATGCAACAGACCTAGTTACGCGGTTTGTCTAGCATACCCATCATATTTTTTAAGCAGTCATCCATCCAACAAAATAAAAAGTCTACTGGTTGTTTGGAGACTAAAGGTTTTTTAACTATAGCCTTCATGTGAGGGCATAAACACGGAGATTCTCTGGATACTGCCACGCAACACTAGAGAATGCCTCTGGTTGAGGCGGGCATGAAGCACGTTAGTTAACCCGATGACAAATGCCACAACGCGAGTGTGGGGTGGAGAAAAGATATAAACCGCACGATCAATACACAGCGTTTATGAGGGTTATCTAACATACCTCCGTGTAACGTGGTTACAAGTGTCCTATCCACTGTTTGATTAATTGCATAAAACTTGGGGAATTGATAGGACCTTCATTCCTCCTCCCTAACCCTGATTATTTCAACCACTCAATACACCGATGAGCATGGACAGAGGAAGTGCTCAGCTGGGTGTTTGCCACACGTGCACCTTGCTAAGTTACAGGGAATACACAACTACATGTAGACATAAATGCACAATTACATAAAAAACAAGCTACACATATTTTTGGCTTTCTTTAGACCATTATATTGGGCCTGAAAAGAAACCAATTGTTTTAAACAATTTTATAGGTTTTTTTTTTCCTGTGAGTCACAAAATCACAGTGTTAGCTTGCACAATATGTGTCTTTATTAGGTATTTAATTAATTCTGTGAGTTGTAGAAGCCTTTCTGACTCACGACCTAAGCTTACTGAGCCATGCTGAATCGCAGTTAGGAAGGGGTGTGAAAGGGCTTGCCTCATAGCTGCGATTCAGCTTGGCATGTATCAATATTTTGCAACTGCAATTGCAGTCACAATCCATTGATCGTCACCGGCACCACCAATGAGGTGGTAACTGATTTGCAAAGAGGAAGATGACTACTGCCTGCTCACCCGAAGTTAAAAAAAAATATTTTTAAAGCAGCACCAGTTACTTTTTTGGAACACTGCACCTTGTCTGAGCAGGGCCTGCAATAAATTGATTGATCAAGAACCTTCATGCCATACACGGCATGAAAGATTGTTGCAGAGCAGAAGTGGAAAAGAAGCAGAAAGATATGGAAAGGAATCCAACAAAAGTACTACAAGCTGCTGCGGAAGAAGATGTACCAAGATTACAGACTTTTTAGATCTACTACAACAAAATTATACTGTTAGGTGAAATAAACAAACGCGCTATCTCTCGCTTCATGAACCAGCATCTGAAGAAACACCACAAAATCTTCATCAGTTTGAAGCAATACATGCAAGGTTTTACCTGAAGTTAAAACAAGCCCACTATAACAAAATTGTAAAACAGTGTGTATATCCTATATTGAAAAAAATGATAGGACAGTTACAAATATATATAGTTTGCTTTATGAGTTGGAAACAATTATAAAGCTATACAAAGTTACATTTCTGAACCAAAAAAAAACCCTAAAAGACAAACGGCTCAGGAATTAAGTAAAAAAAAGCTAAAAGTGCACTTTTAAGAACCAAAATTAACCCATAAAGACAAAAAAAACAAAAAGTCCACAAATACTTTAACACAAATGGCATGACAAATACAATGTGCATCAGGGGCTGGCAGTTATAGGAAATTGGGATGCCGTTTGGGGGGATGGGGAACACTAACCTCAAGTAATAACCAAAATCCTTGTCAGGGTGAGTCCTTAAAGTCACCTAAAGAACCTGAGCACAACCCCTGGTAGCTATGGCACAGAGCAGACAGGCTTAACATATAGGCAATGTGTAAAATAGTTATGCATTACTAAAAAAAAAAAGTGTTAAAGTCAAAATGCAAAACAATAGAAATTCCAAATTCAATTAGAAATATAGAGTAAAATTTAAGAAACAAAGTTACACCAAAATTACAAAAACCCAATAAGAGGTACCGAAGATATGCCTTTTTAAAATGTTACGTAGAAATTGCACCAAAAAGCACAAAGTGCAAATGAGAGTCAATGCTCGTGGTAGAATAGGATGAGGTGCAATTTCACACTGATCAAGATGGAGACGGATCGCCACACCAACCAGGTTCGTCCAGGGCAAAAGGTTTTACCTTCTGACTTCTTTCTTTAAGTTCCAATCAACCACATGAGAACACATCTAAAGCCTCCCAAGACCTCAGGGGGAGGCACTTAGATACTCACAGTGCAGAAACGGGTAGATTCCCACATTTTAACTCATACAACACAATGAGGGCAGCAACTCAACACCATAGATTAAAACATATCAATTTGTTAAAGAGACCACGTTACACTATCCACTCTAAATAAAGGGTAACTCTTGAGAAAAACTCGATTATGATGATCATCAGTGGTGACAAATTAACAATTTCATACATCCATAAAGTATGTATGTGGTATTTAATTGGAATAATAAAACAAAAGCATGATACCTTTTAGCCATTGAAAGAAAACTAAATAAGTGTGTCATGTGAATCTGTAAATGGACCTACACTTTTCATGATGAAGTGCCTCATCTGCTTCGCGAGTAGCGGGGGCAGTTCAGGCAACACCATCCCTAGTGAATAGCCAGTACCTCACCAATCAAATACAGATCACCTATGAAATAAGCAGGAGAATATATTGACAAAGATGGGTGGGACGGGGCCTTAATTACACCCCTGCTTATTGTATAACACCATATTCCTTTTCCAAACTCACTTTAGGAGAATCACCATTTATTATAAACAGCTAAATAAAGGGAGAGCCATAACTGTATGTTTACTCATTCTTTGGACTCAAACTAAATTAGGGAGGAAAGAACAATGTGTTTTTTATGATTAAGAAATAGGATAAGAGCTATGAGCAAATATGCCTTGTGCATACTTCCTTCCACTCATATGACCATCAAGCATTATTGGAAACTGCTCCCCCTTTAGTTTAATAATAAATACCTGATGTTTTTTTACAGTGCTACTTACCAGTTTCATAACGCTACAAAGCAAGAACTGGGAGGTGGGGGTGCCAGATTTCCAGTCACTCCCTACGTCAGCACAACTGACATTTTCAGAAGAGGTTGTAGCACGTTCAAGGTCACTACATGACCAGTGTTTCCACAATGGCACAACCAGTGTAGCTAACTGGATCACTGATGGGTGTCAGGGTGTGAGAAGAAGTCGGGCAGGTGGTATACCTATTCAGAGAAGGCGTGCAACTAACCAGTGTTGGGGGCCCATATGCCCCAAAGGTGCCACCTTGATCACTAGGGACATCCAATAAGGCTATTAGAAAGCTGAAGTTTAAACTATGAATTTAAAATGCTGTAAAACAATGGCAGTGTTAATTGAGGGAGTAATTGCAAGGTACCAACATGATATACGGCAGGCATGTGATCCTTGGCAGCTGTTTCTAGATAGAGAGAAGACCAAGAAGGCCAAAAACAAAGGAGCAATTTTCTGCACATACTCAGAGATATGGTACGTCGTGACAGACACAATGCTACCAGTATACAGTGCAGCTATGGGAAAAAGAGGATGTGGCCTAAAGGCTAGAGCGTTCGACCTTGGAGCTGGGGAGCCAGGTTCGAGTCGTGGCTTGAGGCTCAACATCCTGTGATTCTGGGCAAATCACTTAATCTCCCTGTGCCTAAAAAAACAAGCACTGGCATAGCCAATAGGTCTCGCCTTTGGGACCTTATAAGTGTTTAGCCATGCAACAGTTGATGTTGTTGCACGAAGGATATTGTGCTGGATCACTAAACACTTGTAAGGTCCCAAAGGCGAGACCTATTGGCTGTGCCAAATGCTTGTTTATTAAGCTAGTAGTAAATAAATAAAAAATATTATTCACTAATGGCGTACAAGAAGCTGGAATATGCCCTTCCATGGCAACTGAGCTAAGTAAAAATGCTTTTAAATGTATGTTGTGTGTGTGCTTGTGGTGAGAATGTGTTTATGTGTGAGAGAGTGTAAATGTGTGAATTTGTGTGTATGTGATGTTACTCCCGCTACCCCTGGCATATCGGCGAATTGACATCCATGCTTACAAGGTCAAAACCTGCTTCCTGATTCACAGGAGTTTCCGCTTCAATATAATTTGCCACATGGAGCATCTCACCATTGGCTGAATTGCAATGTGAGCTACTCTGTTCACTGGGGAGGGTAATCGTGTTTTCTACTGAGGACATCTGCAATAGGCAGTGAACTCACATAAGCTTGACATCTGGCTAATTGAGGCCTGAATCTGAATGTTCTGCATTACGTTAGGGACAGCTTTGCTGCCTAAAATAACCCCTAAGATCTAACAGTCTAAGCCGAGAGATAGTTCTGCTATCTATAACCAAATAATGTACATTCTCTTTTCTTTCATGGATCTCTCTGGAATGTGAGGCCTGAGGGTGTAACATCTGTGTAATCTGAGGGATAGCTCTGCTGTCTAAAGCTAACACCTGCATACTCTCTGCAACCTCAGGGATAGTCACTGAGTTATGTGCCTCCTGGGGGATGGACCTGATGTCAAAATCCAGAGCAGATAGGTCTGTGCAGTCTCAGATACAGCCCTGCTGCCTACAGCCTATTAGAGCTGTCTAAACTAAGAGATCACCGCTGCTGACTGAGGCCTGAGAGACAGCTCTGTGGTCAGCCCTGGGCTTGGACAGCATTCATCAGTTGAGGCCTTAGTTTTCACGAATGTACAAGACTTTTATAGTGCAAATGTAGGTAAAAAGTAACACCCCTCGGTACAAGTGAGAGGTACACAATAAAGACAGACAGGGGGCGCCGATTGCTCTTGAGGAGAGAGGAGAACAGTGTGAGATGTTGGTATGGTGGGCAACAGGCCTGGGAGGTGTGTGCAGGGGATAGGAAAAGGAACGAGCAGGGTGTAGGTGTCATGGGGCGAGGGAAACGAGGAGCTATAGGAGAGACTGAACCTTAACATTCCTTGTAGCTCATGCGAGGGCTAGGTTATCTCGGTAAAGCCTCTAGGTTCAGTCTCCAGAACAAAGTGATCAAAACCATCATTATATTTCACTCATTTGAAATCACACAGGAAGAGACAAAACAATGTACATGGCAGCTGTGGGAAAGCACTGTAGATAAATGTCCTAGAGTCACTAAGTTGAACACCTACAATAAGCGAATAAGTCGCACAACATGTAGAGCACCACCCACATTCCACTGCGGGGAGCCACAAGTCAGGAGAGACAGGGCAGAGGAAAAGAGGAGGAGAAGAAGAAACAAGAGATGCCACATGCAAGCAGCATCACAATCCGCTGTCTTCACTTTTCAAGCACGGCACTCGTACTTGTGGCGGCATCCACCATGCGGGAGCGAGCAGCGGCCATATGTTGTTATTAACGTGGTCGCGCTGCTGCTCGCTCCCGCAAGGTGGATGCTGCCACAAGCACGAGTGCAGTGCTTGAAAAGTGAAGACCGATGGCTAAAGGCCCTCCTAGGGCAGCGCATGCACGCTGCCTAGGCGAGACCTAAAAAGGAGTGTGTCGGTCTGTGACACAACTGGTGCTCATGTAAAGCACTCTGTTATCTTCAGGTATAGTTTGCGCTATTTAAAACTCTCCCCCCAAAAATGTGATTATTATGTGATGTAAAATAGCTCCTCATGCACTTCATAAGAGCAGGAATGGTACATCAAACAGCCAATAGCTTGAAGCGAGAGAAAAATATTGCTCTGGGCTGTGCATAAGGCCACTCAATGTTGATTTTAGAAAATGTAAACAATAGGTCGGAGACATCTGCGTTTCAAGCCAGACCAAAAAAGAACAACACCTCATTTCGAGTGCCAGTGAAAATCATATTCAAATGCAAAAGCACCGGTATTACAAGTAATATGATTTACTAGATTCCCAAACTAGCTTATGTTTCACATTTCGTTTCGAAAAACCTTTCCAAACCTAGCAAAATGAGCAAAGGAAGACAAAGTAATGAAGAGGCAAAACATGCAATAATTCGGTTAGTAAACACTAAAAAAAAAAAAAATCACACCCTAGGATATTAGTAATTTACCAGGAGTCACTACTGGGTCAAAAGAAGAAAGGAGAATGTAAAAACTCAAAGCAGGACAAACTGAAGAGGAAACAAGAGGGGGAATAAAAAAGCTCAGAATAACCGGAAATATTAGTACAGTAAATAACAGTGAGAGAGGAAGGCACATCTTACCTAATTGGGTAAAATGTTACTTGGAGAGAAACAGCTTTCAATCATGTAGATAAATTGGAAGTAGAGCGTGAACAATAGACAACTTCCACAATAAGAAAAAACTGTCAAAATATTTAATAATACCATGTAACAAATCAACATCCTTGTCAATTGTGGGTGTAAAAGAAAGGATTTCTACATAACAATACTCTTGGGTTTAAAGGCAAAAATGGGCAAAAATGTCTTCACTATCTGAAACTGGAAGTTGCTTAGAGAAAATATTTCAAACAAACCTTCAAAAACGAACATAAAATAAACAGGATAATTACTACATGCATTAAATGAAAGAACGCCTTAACGGCTGAGTGATTTTTCTAGTGCGAAAAATACCTCTACTAAAATATGTTAATTATTGGTAAGAACATTCGCCAGTTAGCATGCATACAAAGCTGCAACAAAGCTGCAATGTCTTACAGTTTGGACAAGAAAACGGTTAAATTATTTTCAAAGTACTTGGTATAATTTTAAAGATGTAGATTATGTATTATTGTGTGATCATTGGCATGATTGAGCTTGAAAATAATTAGCTGAATGCTAAATGATTGTATGAAATGCAAAGCTAATGTCTCATTCTAATATTGTAAACTTTTCATAACGTTTCTTGTAAACTTCTAAAAGATTAAGGTGTTCTGTGCAAAATAGACTTTGGGTGCAGTCTGTGAGTAGACCATGCAAACCTTTTAGTGGGCTCAGCAAAGCTATATATATATATATATATATTATTTTTTTGCGGGGTTTTACCCATGTCTCAAATGTACCAGGCATGAGGGAACCAAGGAAGATCAAGAGCCTGACGAAGTGCAACACAAGCCACACGGTGTACTGTTTGGTATGTCTGTGTGGCTTGCGTTACATTGGAAGCACTATTCTTCCCACAAAGATAAGAATTTTGGAACACCTCAGGGCCATACAGAACAGGGATCCCACCTACCCGCTGGCGAGGCATTTTGAGGTGTTTCATCAAAGCAACAGAGATCTTTTAAGTTTCTTCTGTATGGACCAAGTGCCCATTAATGTGAGAGGGAGCAACAGGCAATTGCAGCTGCGTAGATTAGAATCACGGTACATTATCGATAACCAAACAAAGAGGCCAGGAGGTCTCAATAGTGGTGAGGAGATGGCCGTGCACCTGTAGTGCTCTCTGGATAAAATGAGATTCTGTATCAATCAAATGTACTGGTATGTGTAAGTGACTGAGATTTTATCAGAAGCTTAGGCGTGGTCAGACATGCATCCTGCACATTAGGTGGAATGGATAACTAATGACAATGAAGTAGCCCATCCAGGGCGAGATTGCTTATTGTAAATTGTGTTCATTAGTTTCTTATGGGATAATATCCTGTTGAATACATCTTTTAAGCCCATTCAGGGCTTTATGTTTTGATGTCACATTTATGTTCCCAGTTTTGACCGACATCTCCAATGCTTTACTTCACTGAATAACATGTTTAATAATGGCCGACACCTTGACTGAAGCAAGTCAGGTGTCTTTTGTTTATGTTACCAGTACCGGTGCATTTAAACTTGCCTCATGGCGGCGCCGGCCACTATTGACAAAGGCGGCAGCCGAAACGCGTCTGGTCATGTAAATTTAATCCCATTAAAATCTGGGAGAGAAATCGTTCCTGCGAGTGCTGGTGCATTATTTATGTGCATGCAACGAAGCACCCGATCGTGAATGCAAGGGAATCAAGTCGGAAAGTGAGCACAATATATATTAATGTCACGACTGTAATGATTTGTGTACCAACACGATGATGTTATGATTGACTGTAGCATTTGAACTTGATTTCAGGCAATGCTTGTTGGTACATTTTTGTGACCAGTTTTGATACGATGAAATGGATACTTCCAAGATGGCGCTTGCAATTGTGTGGGACGCCGATAGTCCAGTTTCTGTTCTCAGGTTAAGAATGGTTAAAATGGCGCCGCGCAGCGCATTGCACTCTAACACCGAAGAAGGGAGTTACCAGAAACGCGTCTGTTTGTGAAGTGAATAAATACTAACTTGTACAGATTCCCGAGAGTGCTGCTTTGTTTTCCTATCAACTGGGAGAATTTGGAGCTTGGATATTTGCGCGGAACACCGACGCACAGCAGCACCCGCCTGCTGAGTGCTTTACTATTTGGTGTACTTCGAGAAGACATTTTTCAAGCGATGGCACCGCCCTAACCGATTTATGGAACATGGATTTCTTGTATCCCGGAAATCAAGGAGGAGAATTTTTCCATCCATTGAGCGCTTGAGAGAGAAAAAGGGTAAGCCATGATACAATTCATGTGCGCTTATTTGTAATGCGGTTAGTGGCAAGGCGAGGGATCTGAAAAATAGTTACAGTATTTGCAAGAGGTGGAGCCCGGGACCGGAGCACCACAACTTTCACAACAAAAAGATGTTCACTGTAACAGAGCGCAAAGAAGCGGCAGCTGATGTGTTCAAAAACAAAAACCCGGACATTACACTACCCCAATCTAAACCGGCTAAGGAAGCACCTAGTACCCTGGCGAATAATTTTCTGAAACTAGAGAGACTATACGAGCGTGAGATACGCAAATGGTGGGAGGGTACCTCACTGCAGAGCTATATTGAGGTACAGAGGGTCCCTAGAGGTTTGCGTATCTACACCATCCCAGCCTATGAGAACCCGGACCCGCTGTTACTGGAAGCCTGGGCGGCACATACTGCTCTTTCCTGCAAAGGCATGTTAGAGATTTTAGTACAGTTTGCCTGGAGTGACAGGGACAAGGCTCTAAAGGAAATTGAGGCTCTAGAGGAGGAAATCCAGAAAGATTTAGATAAAGAACAGCAAGAACTACTAAGGAGAAATTACTACTGGAGAAATATGAAACCAAAATAAAAATACGAAAACAAGAGAAATTTGATCGCGATGAAAGGGACTATGCAATGGGACGAGTCCTGACATTCGCAAAAAGGTACGAACAAACCCGTAAGGAATTAGTAAACAAAAGTAAGACCCAAATGAATGCACCACAATCAAGGGTGGAAACCTCAGAATCTGATGTAACGGAGGGAGAACAAAGCGGAGAGGAGATGGCTGGCCCCTCCAGGGTACCGCAGAAGACTCCTTTTCAGCAGGAGTTCAACATCATTCGCCAGAACTGGCTAAGAGGAGGGAAGAACAAGCCCCCAGAGGACGAAGGAAAACCAGGAGGGGCGGCCGGAAGAGGAAGGGCCAAGCCAAATCAAACTGGGAGAGTAACAAGGAGCAAAAGAGGAGCGAAATGGTAACTAATACCGATCATCATCTGACAATTATTAATTTGTCATAAAAAACATTGACTCCTGCAGAAAAATCAGTTTTGGAACTTGGTTTGACCTTCTGCCCCAACAACAACATGGAGTACACTCAAACAAGAATTGACTTGTTTAAATTCATTCACAAATTAAAGTTACACAAATTCTACAAAACCAAGCCAACATCTAAAGAAGCCAAACTTTTGAAAATCAATTGGAAAGATACTGATCTTCTTCATGTAAATGATTTAGGAGCATTAGAACTATTAGAGGATCTACGACAAGAAAATGTAACAGAAATAAGACCACCAGGGAACACCCTAACTCAGAGAATCACGAGAGTAGGGGTGGAACAAGAAGCACCTCGTAGTGGTTTAAAGTTACCATCTAAATTTTTACCACAGATCCCACCTGATACAAGTGATACATTAATGAAAATAGGAATTGGATAGATGCACAGCAATTTAAGAAATGTTTCATCAAAATACGGTACTTTTTTTTCTATGAAGAAATTTTAAGGTGCTCCGCCAGGTGACGCCGAGGGCCCGACGGCGTCAGTGAATACACGAAAAACGTGAAATTAGAGGATCTCTAGTTTCATCCCTGCGCAGGCACACATGTCTTTGTCTTGTCTAGAGAAGAAAGACTTCCAATCAAAAGATTTCTTTGAACATTGTTTTATATTTCATTTCATATTAAACTTGAGTTCCCAAATGTATTGTGTGATAAGTTCAAATTCATGATATGCAATTTTCACTTCAGGCAATGTCTTTATAAACGTGTCCAATGCATTTCGGGCATTGCTTTCATGCCCTTCGTCAGGGAATAGACACTGTGCAACAATGATATAAATAACTGTTAGTGTGACTCCTAACAGTATCGCTATGCATTACAAATAATGTCAACAAACAATGTGATTAAACATAAACAAAATGCGTTGTGCTATTCATAGTGCTCATACATGTGCAGTGAATCAAAATAACTAGTGGTGCACTCCAATGATATGATCCTAAATGGGCGAGGACTACTGAGGGTAAATGGAAAGGTGCCGTGTCACTTACGTGCCTGTCATGTGATACATTCTCAGACTTAATCATCAAGGATTTGATGACATTGCGAGAAAGGAGACCAGCAAGGAAACATGACAATCTTACTATGACACAACGACAAGCAATTAAAGATCTGCAGGAAGACACCTCAATCACTACAAGCCCTCTGACAAAGGAGGGAATGTCGTTTTACTCTCACGTGAACAGTATGTTGAAGAGGCGATGCGTCAACTGGGAGATCAGAGTTGTTATGAGCTAACTTCGAGGGCCAGATATGATGAAAGCATCAAAGAATTACATACATTGTTAAAAAAGTGGCATGACCAACAAATGCTGGACTTGGATGAATACTTATTCCTGAGGACGACCAACCCAATCCTCCCTACATTCTACTATCTTCCGAAAGTACACAAAAACATGGACAGACCACCTGGACGACCTATCGTCTCATCAACTGGAAGTCTCACTGAAAATCTCTCCAGATTCTTGGACCACTTTCTATTTGAGGCAGTTCTGGAATTAAAATCATACATCAGAGATACCTCAGATTTTACAGATTTTATTGAACATATTGAACAACTGGATTGGCAAACAACTTATTGTCTGATCACCCTTGACATCACCAGTCTCTACACCTGTATAGATCCCATGTATAGATCCCATGCAAGGATTGTCGGCAGTAGAGTACTTTTTGAAGAAAAGGAAATTGAAATTTGCAACTCATAACAGAATGCTATTGAATCTGATTGAGTATTGCTTATTCAATAATATCTTTCTTTTTCAGGATGATCTGTTCAGACAAATCTCTGGGACTGCCATGGGCTCCTGCTTCACCCCCAGCTACGCAAATTTATTCGTGGGCTGGTGGGAGGAGCAGGTAGCCTGGGCACCTGAGAATGAGGTATGGTCAAGGAAAATCGTATCGTGGTATCGATACATTAACGATTTATTCGTGGTGTGGAACGGTACAGTGAGGGAGGGAGAAGATTACATCAAATTTCTGAATATTAATGATTACAACTTAAAATTCACTGGACAGGTTAGTTTGGTGGCAGCAAACTACCTTGACCTGAGAGTGGAGATACATGAGGGTAAAGTTAACACCTCCCTATTCAGAAAGCCGACTGCTGGAAATAGTACGCTACATGCGTCCAGTAGCCATCCCCGCAACCTAATTAACAGCATCCCATATGGAGAGTTTCTTAGGTTGAAACGTAACTGCTCCGTGAAACATGATTTTGATACAGCTGCCAAAGAGAGCTATAACAGATTCCTATTAAGAGGATACAAAGCAGAACTTTTAACAACGATACTGCATAAGGTAGAACAATTGCCTAGAGAGGATCTTTTCAGGAAGAAGGAGCAACGTAGTGATGATGGTCGATTTCGCATGATAACTACATTCTCCCAAGATGCGAATTGGCTTAAGATGACAATGAAGAGGCACTGGCACATCTTGAAATCCGATAATATTATAGGAGTTGATGTGCCTTTAGCTCCCATGATAACTTTCAGGAAAGCTCGTTCCTTAAGAGACAGCTTAGTGCACAGTTATCTAGAACCGATGCCAAAAAGGAAAGGATCACTACAAGAGGCAAAGGGCTTCTTCCCTTGTGGGAGATGCAAAGCGTGCTCCTTTAGTAAAAGAACTTTGTCTTATGAAGTCAAAGGGCTAAAAGAAGGAAGAAAAATCAACAAGTTTATGTCCTGCCAAACGACGTTCGCAGTCTATTGCTTGAAATGTCTGTGCGGACTAAAATACATAGGGAGCACGATCAATTGTGTGAAACTGAGAATTTTGGAACATATGCGAGCCATCGTGAACAAAGATTTTACCTATCCGGTGGCTTGGCATTTTTCCATTAAGCACAAGGGAAACGGCTTTTACAACGAAGCCGTTTCCACGAAATCTTTAACCACGCATGCAGTACAACGCATGCGTGGTTACCACTAATGCCTTTACCACGCATACCTTTACTACGAAGTTTGTAGTAAAGGCATATGTGGTAAAGGTAAAAATAAAAAAAGGGGGGTTTGGGGGGTCTCCCCCCCAAATAAAACAACTCACCAGAAGTCACGTCGGCATCATCGTCGTTTAAGAGAAATCGGAAAAAAATGCCGTTTTCTCTTAACGACGTATGACGTCACCACGCAAATAGTCGAGGAAAGGTCTATGCGTGGTAAACGAATTCCGTTGTAACGCATGCGTGGTAAAGGCATGCGTTGCAACGGAATTCGTTGTATCGTCATATATTCAAAAGAGTGATCGAAATTTGTTACAGTATTTTTGTGTAGACTGTGTACCTGAATGCCCGAGAGGAGGCGATAGACTACAGAAATTACGTAGGCTGGAAACCCACTATATAGTGGACCTTCAGACAAAGGCCCCTGGGGGATTGAATAGTGGAGAGGAACTGGTAGTACATAATTATTTTTAATGTCCTATGGGTTACTTTGATTGCTATGTATTTGCATTTGTAATATAACATGAGAACTATAAGGGAGTTTAGGCAACCTTGATAGGTTGCCAATGCCGATCCACGGCAAGATCATTAATGTCACGACTGTAATGATTTGTGTACCAACACGATGATGTTATGATTGACTGTAGCATTTGAACTTGATTTCAGGCAATGCTTGTTGGTAAATTTTTGTGACTAGTTTTGATACGATGAAATGGATACTTCCAAGATGGCGCTTGCAATTGTGTGGGACGCCGATAGTCCCATTTCTGTACTCATGTTAAGAATGGTTAAAATGGCGCAGCGCGTTGCACTCTAACACCGAAGAAGGGAGTTACCCGAAACGCGTCTGTTTGTGAAGTGAATAAATACTAACTTGTACAGATTCCCGAGAGTGCTGCTTTGTTTTCCTATCAACTGGGAGAATTTGGAGCTTGGATATATATATATATATATATATATATATATATATTTATATATATATATATATATATATATAGCTTTTAAATAAACCCTGTGCCTTTACCTACGTTTGGATTTGTGTGGTTTTCCTGGGTCGTTGTACGGAGCCTTTGTAAAACTGCTGTTGCTGCATATATATATATATATATATATATATATATGTATATATATTACCTACTGGCGGTCGCCAGTAGGTATATATAGTTAGGATTTTTTCACTATGGGATTTTTGAAAATTCTATGTCTAATAACTTTGGCGTTTGTGGACGGAATTGGCTGAAATTTTCAGGAAAATGGCACATTTTGTTTCTGAGCAGCCCCTGAAAATTGGGGGGGGGTTCGTCCAGGGGGGGTCGAGAAAAAAGGGGGGTCCCAAAACGTGTTTTTAACATTGAGTTTTCCATAGGGCGGTTGGCCTCACTTTTAGCCCGAACGGCTGAATGGATTTGCACGAAACTTGGCAAAATTGTAGGGACTGGTAGCCCGATGTGCCTTTTGTAGGTCTCAATATATGTGCTCCAGTGGATTTTGAGAAATTAACGTTTAAAAAAAGATATATATCTGTAACAGCGGACCGGGCTGCGCTCCAGTTCGCGTACTTTTCGCGCAACGGAGCTTTGTGAAGCGAAGCTGATTGGTTCTCCGGCGTCTGTAAACATTCCAAACAGTCCGTAGCGGCCGCCATCTTGTCTCTCGGTAGGATCGAGAGACAAGAGGAGGCCAAAGCGAAGGGGCAAATGACCATAAGGGGGCATAGTAGATTCTCGCTGACCCCCTAGGTTTGATGTGGAGGTTTTAAAAGGGCCCCGCGGGGCAAAAAAAAGAAAAATTCATAATAATCGAACGGCTGAATGGATTTGCACGAAACTTGGCAAAATTGTAGGGACTGGTAGCCCGATGTGCCTTTGCTAGGTCTCAATATATGTGCTCCAGTGGATTTTGAGAAATTAACGTTCAAAAAAAGATATATATCTGTAACAGCGCTCCGCTTCGCGTACTTTTCGCGTTACGGAGCTTTGCGAAGCTGATTGGTTCTTCGGCGTCTGTAAACATTCCAAACAGTCCGTAGCGGCCGCCATCTTGTCTCTCGGTAGGATCGAGAGACAAGAGGAGGCCAAAGCGAAGGGGCAAATGACCATAAGGGGGCATAGTAGATCCTCCCTGACCCCCTAGGTTTGATGTGGAGGCTTTAAAAGGGTCTCGCAGGGCAAAAAAAAAATATATCGTTTTTTTAGTTTTTTTGTGTGGAGTGCGCCCGGTTCGCGAACCGGGAAGCGTTCTGGGGAGCGTACTTTCTTGAAAATTAGTGAAAAAAGTTAGACTAAAATAATAATTGTGAGTGATCAGATGTAGGGTAGCTCTGAGAAGAGCTTTTGGGTTTATGGTACATTTAGGTACTTATAAGTAGGTACCAATGCACAGTCTTAAATTCAGAGTGAAAATTCTGTTGCCCTCATCTGAGAAGTGAACTTCATCTCCTCTGTAGATATCTTGCATGTAGTAATGCAAGTTATTGTTGTACAGGGAGCCCATTCCATGGTCTCTCATGTAAGCTGAAACAGATTTGTTTACATGCTTCCTCGATTTCTCAATTTGTGGACAAAATTGGTTCGACCACCTCCATTTTTGTCTTTGGCATATATTTGAATATACCAAGGCAGTCTGAGGAAAAAGTACCATCAATTGCTCAAAGGTGTCCTTTAAAAGCATTTCCAGACCTACCCCAGTCAAAGTGCCCAAATCATTACCTCCACAGTGCACAATTAACAGGTCAGGTTTTGGCAAATGCATAAAGGTTTTCACCAGTGGTATCAATTGGTGACATTTTAATCCTCTGTGACCAAACCACTTAATTTCCACATCTTGTAAATTGAGGTTAGGTAAATTCCTGTTTTCAGCGTACCTCTGAGCCCAATAGATGTAACTATGTCCAACAATCCAGACAGAAAACATGGCGAGAGAAGGTTCTCCTGCAGTCAGATGAAGTGTGGCAATGAAATGGCAGTTGAAAAAATGAGAGTGTAAAATGAAAAAAACGGAGGAGTTTCTGTGTTAATGAAGCAGTAAGAGTGATTGGTGGATTTTGATTGCTGAAAACAGAAAGTTAGGGTGCATGGATGAGTTCGTTGAAAGATGTATTTTGAGTGGCGAAGAAAAAATCATTAAATGAAAGTATGCACTGGATATGCAGGAGCACTGAGAGTTCAGAGTTCAATTGCAACATTGTTGTGTGAACTTGGAAACACCAGAGGTCTTGCAAGAGGTGGTTGCTATGCAGAAAAAGCAGAGAGGGGGCAGAGGGGGGAAGGGTTTTGATTTAAAAAAAAGTGAGGGAAGAGTTTTGATTGGGTGACATGAGAGATATGTGTGAAGAATTACAGAATTTCTGTGCTTTTGATAGCTGCAGACTCTGGAGTGCATACCTTTTGCTCTGCTGAAGAGAAATTGGTGTGTTTCTGAGACTGTTTTGAAACTCAAAGTATTTGCTAAGGTGTGAAAAGATTTCTTTAATTTAGATAGAAAATAGTGTGCTTTAAGGAGAAAATTATGAAGAAAGTTGTGTTTTTCAAATGTTGGTTTGTCTGAAGTGTTTTACAAATAGATTTTGTTTCTTTGAGAAATTGTAATTGGAGAAAATGTGAAGTATTAGTACTGACAGGGTTTTTATGTGCATAGGAGCTGTGGAGTGTTTTCAAATTATGACTTGTAAATCGTTTTTGAGGAAAAGCAATGGTTATAATATTTATGACAAGGATATAATGGTGTATGCTTCTTTATAAGGCAATTGAGAGTCTCTGATGTTATTTTTCCCATTTCAATGTAAGAAGTTTCTCTGTGGAGCAAATTGCTTGTAAATATGCTCCCATCTGTGCAAGGGAAATTTAGATTTTGAATGTTTGCGTTACATAGGCATGTTAAAGGTGACCGAAACATGCTGCAAAGGCAATCAAAAAACGCATTCATGTGTCTTAAGGACATTTTAAGTCATTTCCCCATGTGGAGTGTTTTTAAATTATGACTTGAAAATCGTTTTTGGGGAAAATGAAGGCTTTTAAAATTTATGACAAGGACATAATGGTATATGCTTCTTTATAAGGCATTTCAGTGTCTCTGATGTTATTTTTCCAATATTAAATTAAAAGACCTTTCCCCGTGGAGCAAATTCCTTGAAAATATGCTCCCACCTGTGCATGGTAAATTTAGATTTTGACTGTTTGAGTTACATAGGCATGTTAAAAGTGACCAAAAAAAGTTGCAAAGGCTTTAAAAAAAGACTTTCATGTTTCTTGAGGACATTTTAAGTCATTTCCTCGTGGGCAGTGTTTTCAAATTATGAGTTGAAAATCGTTTTTGAGGTAAAGGAATGTTTTAAAAATGTATGTGCGCCATATGCCCCCACATTTCTTTTTCAGGGGTGCAGCAGGGTGTTCTTGAGACACCCCTGCACCCTCGGAAAAATTCGTAATTTGCGATGAGGTAATTGCTAATCGCAAATTGCACCTTCATTCGCATGGGCCTCCTGCTCCATGGAAATGAATGGGTAATTTGTAATTAGCAAATAGCTCATCGGAAACTAGGAATGGTAAAGAATCGCTATTTATTTCTTAAAGTTCGCTATTTAGGAAATGCAAAAAACTTTGATGATACATATGGCGGTTCATCTCTAACAAGATAAGAAGCATAGGGATAGATTTATGATGACTGGCGCATCACCAGGGATGTGTTAGTCATCCTGTGCCGCTGTTCCGCCACCTATGGTGTGCTGCATTTACAATGCGGCGCATCATGGGGCAAAAACAGCACAGATGCGTGACGTATCTGTGCCGTAAAGGTGGCGCATTGCTGGAGTTGTATCGCAAGTGTGATGAAGCTCCAGCAAGGCTCAGGGGTGCCCCTGTCGCAGGGTTTCTGTTCTCACAGAGAACTGTGCACAGAGGATTGGAACCTCGGCGAATTAGGGTGCCCCAAAACTCACCTTAGTAATCAAAAACCGCTTAGCAAGCTAGGTACAGTGTCACATTGGATATAACAAACTCTCAATGTTTAGACAATCCAGAATATGAACTTATAGTACCTCAGGATACGTGGAACTCATGAACACTCGGTCGTTATATAGTTCTTAGAAACCAGAACATGGAGTTAAGAAGAACACATGTGTATTTGAAATGTTTATTTACTAATGCCGTCTTCTCAGGCGTAGTATCTTAGATTATACAAGTACACATATTATCAGTAGCAAAATTACCAGCATAGTTAGTAGTACATAAAAAGCGAATGGTGACAGTATGTTAACATGCTGTAAATGAATAAGAGTTAGCAACACTTATAAGCAGCCGCGGGCCGTGGAGGGAGTTACGGTGGGGCAGGGAGGCGGGGAGGGGGAGGGGCAGGGTGGAGAGGGCTCCACCCTGCCCCTCCCCCTCCCCGCCTCCCTGCCCCACCGTAACTCCCTCCACGGCCCGCGGCTGCTTATATCTCACCCTCCCTAATACACATATTATATTATTTGCTAAGAAGGTCTCTTTGTGTTGGTTTAGGGCGTGCCCATACTTTAGTGTCTTAGATTTGAAGGAATCACATCAGCATACACCAGCTCTCTCTTCATGTGAACCGCATCAAGTGTTGTGTATGTGTGTTCGGCAAAGCAATATAAAACCCGCCTCATGTCGTGGAGATCAGACCTCATAACAATTCTGTATCGTGTTGTTCTTGAAACTTCAGCAGTCGCTGTACAGATATAGTTTAACAAGCAAAGCAGATAGTAGAGCAATAACATATTATTCTCATGTAAACCACGATGAACTACTAGGTTGAAAGCTAAAGCAACAACTAAGTGTCGTGTGCAGAAGTTGCAAAAAAGGAAAAATGGCGTTTAAACCGGTAATGAGCCCATGCTAACTTAACACGGTGTAAAGATATCCAGGATCTAGATGACACCTCCCCATGATCCGGAAACGAACTGAATAAGATAATAGAAGTGCCATCTCATGAGAGCAGATTGCAACTTTATATGTGGACGGTCCGCAAGGTAAAACATAAAAAACTAGGAAAATTTAATGCTAAAGAAAAATAAAACAGCCAACTACTTTATCGAGGCTTAAGCCAATAGGCAAGCTAAATAATAAAAACTTGACAAATAAGTCAATGAATTGTCAATGAAATGCTAGTACTCAGCATATCAAACATGAAAAAGGTCTATGACATAACTGTGTATGCAAAATAAGCTGCAACAGCCTCCAATAGGAAGTCACCGTCTTCATCCGAAAAGAGTTCAGCCATCCAATTTAAAAGCGGAAAAGAACATACGTGCTCTCCCAGCACCGGATCCTCTATCACCATCAGAGGACAGCTCGGTGGGTTTTCAAGAAAGCTCTGTTCCAAGAAAGACTGTGTTGCCGCCAGTAAATTCCAGGGACCAATTAGTCCATGCATCAATGCCACAGCCATAATCCTTTCGCCAGGACAAACCAACTCGTGAGTAATGATAGGAGTCATCAGCTGATTAAAGTCGACGTCAGGAGAAACCGGTCCGCAGAGACACAAATCAATGGCCCAATCGAAATCACAGGTCAGGCAGTGAAATACAGGCTGGACACAGGTGAAGTAGGAGAATCGAAAAGATAATCCATATGCCGTGCTTAATATCGCCAACGGCATTGTGCCATAATATTCAAGCATGCGATTGCGGAACAGCGTCAGCAGCTGCAGGGCGGGAGCTTGCACAGGAGGGACATCCATATTTAAAAATGTAATAAAGCACAAGAGCGTCCGCTGGTAATGCAAGTAAAAATGTGAATCCACCAAGCACAGTGGAAAAAATAGAATGAAAGAAAGCAGGGATGACTCCAAAGATTTTCTCAAATGAAGTCACGAGACCACTGGTAACAACTTTAAAAAAGTGCGCCAGGCCCTTTGTGGAGGACGCGTTAAAGATAGTCCGAACCATCTTGCTGAAATGCAAAGGCGAATCTGTATTTAAAAGGGTCTGCACCTCTGTACGGGTGTTCGCTATGTGAAGCACGAAAGTTTCACGGGCCGAACTCAAGGCCACCTCTCTCTGAGACAAAAGAGCTCTTATTCTTGCCATGCCGTTGAAATCTGCTTCCAAGGTTGGTATTTGTGGCCAGATAGAAAACTCCCTATGTTCATGTGTGGGAGGAAATAGAACATTTCTGCAGCAAATAACCCGTTCACTTACTGTTACGATAAAAGGAATACTTTTAATGAACCCAGAACAATCTTCATTATTGAGCATCAAATAACTACCATTTTCCAACAACTTGAACGTGGGGATGATAGCAGGAACTGGCGTGCCTTGCAACACGCAAGCTATATTTGGTCGGTGTTTGTTGCATGAACCGTGTAACTGTATGTGCCTACACATTAGTGAATGATCTGGCGTCTCAGTGCATTCCTCTCCATTCAGATAAACTTCTTGATCATCTTTGAAACATCTGTATGTGTATGGAAGCGACCAGACCTCATGAAGAAAACCACTACCTAAAGGTTCATAACGACCTATTGGTATATATTTCATACAATTTGAAAACTTATATAAAGCAAAAGGCAGCGTTATTAAACCGTGGATAAGGCACGTTGCCAAAGCAGCCAACCTTTTGGATTTATACTGGAAATGTTAAAGGAAGAATTATGGAGTAGGGCCTGTAAATCTTTAATGGACAACCGAGTAAAATTACTCCAACCATCATATTCCTCTAACTCCGGGATAGTAGGGGTGTTTAATTTTTTAGAAGTAGCCAATCCAAAGAATTTGGTCTGGGAAATTGTTTCATTCACAAACAACATATGATTTGGGATGAGATATGCACGGTGCAAAGGCTCAGTGCCTTGTACCTGCCAGGTTCGTGAACCCCAAACTGATGTAGATCCTGGATATCTTTACACTGTGTTAAGTTAGCATGGGCTCATTACTGGTTTAAACGCCATTTTTCCTTTTTTGCAACTTCTGCACACGACACTTAGTTGTTGCTTTAGCTTTCAGCCTACCTGCGTCAAGATCTATGCCTGCTTCAAGCAGGCGCAGGGTTTTGATGCAGCTTTGTCCTATCTGATTGTAAATGCGGCACACCGTGGGTGGCAGAGCAGCGGTGCACATTAACTGGTGCATCTCTGGGGATGTGCTAGTTAATATAAATCTGCCCCTTTACATTTAATTATGTGCAGGGGACACAGAGTCGGTGAGGTTTATCCAAGGTTAAGAAGAGATGAGTCCTGTTCAGTGAAAAATTGGAGATAGGCTTCACCTCCTCACAGCCGCGGGCCGTGGAGGGAGTTACGGTGGGGCAGGGAGGCGGGGAGGGGGAGGGGCAGGGTGGAGGGACCTAAAAACTGGCATATGGATAATTGCAGGTAAGTACACAATTTAATTATTCAAACGAAATTCGTAGCGCGCACAGCATCGCATTTTGCGATGCTGTGCGCGCTACGAAATTCGTTTGAATAATTAAATTGTGTACTTACCTGCAATTATTTATATGCCAGTTTTTAGGTCCCTCCACCCTGCCCCTCCCCCTACCCGCCTCCCTGCTCCACCGTAACTCCCTCCACGGCCCGCGGCTGCCTCCTCAGCATCGTTGGACATGGTTAAATAATAGCTGCAAAATGTTACTGTTGTTAAACAATTTTACTATTATAATCTCTGAGATTTGTCTCTTACTCTGCAACATTTCATTGTTGTTATCTTTCTTTAAAGATAAAGACAACATCAACATGAGCGACAATCAGCAATCAGTTGATTTCGACCTCATCATTGAACTCGTAATTGAAACATCAGTGGATGTTGATCCCTTGGATGATTTCAATCCTGAGGATGAAGAAGAACGTGATGAGGATGCAGATTTGTCAGAATTGTATGACATAGGATGGGAAGCTGACGTGCTTGAGCCTATGGAACTATAAACATTTATTTTATAAATTTATAATAAATAAAAAGTAAATATGTAAACCGTTTAATTTAAAAATAAAGACACCTTCAAAAACAGGTTATGTGTAGTGTCTTCAATAAAATATTAAAATATGGTCATAAAATTAGATCAGATTCATATATAAAACAGCACAGGTAAAATGAATATAAATTCCATTTCTTTTCTGCTATTTCTGTATTCTAAATTTGCCATGTACAAAAAATTCTTCTATGTAAAAATGTTAAGTAGTGTGTTAAGTTTTTGATGACTGTTATTAATTTACTGTTGGGTAATAGTGGTTAATAACATTTTTTATTATATTTTACCACAGATTCAACTGCAGATTATTTCAAGATTTCAGGATGCCAAGCAAAGAAAGAGTGAGAAAGGCTGCAAAACGTCAAAGACAGCAGGTGAATGAAAAAAAGCAGCAGTCCTCTAACAAAAAGATTTGTCAAGTCACCAAGAAAGCACCGGGTAAGAGTAGAAAAACATTTATAAGAAATATCTGTAGTAAAAAATATTACTACAGAAAATGTTTCAGTCCAGAAAAGGAGAAGCAATTCAAACGGTAAGGAAAGGCCAATGAGAAATGTTACTGCTAGAGTAAGAGATAACTCTATGCATGAAAGTAGAAGGAAACAACAGTTTAGGGACATTCGTAAACGAATGTTCCGCAACAGGATAATTGGCAATTTGTTAAAAAATATTAAGAAAGGTCAACAGAAAGTGGTTTTTTATAAGAGAAAAAAAATAGTTGAGAAAGTTATTGATCAGGCATTTGAAATTAAACGTAAGTTATTTATTTTGACAATCAATAGAATTAGGAAGCTAAACAAGGCAATTTATGATTTCAAAAGAAATAGTAGATGGAAGAGAATAGTTAATCGTAGTAATTTTTGTGAAGTTTTTTCTGGAGAATGGATGCATAGTTCAAGCTCTGAGGCATTTTTTAATGAGGAGAGTTATTTCCAGGATAATGATTTGGTGCATGCAGTTGACACCAGTGGTCGAGCTTATGAAGTGAAAGATGGTTGTCCAGTTGAAAAAGAAAAACTTGTGACAACAGAGATAGAAGAGGTGTTAGGTAATGAGGTTTTAGGGAGACGTCCTAAGGGTCCTGTGTACACCTGGAAGTGTAGTAGTATTTGCAGTGTACGACAGGATTCCATCAATTTGCTTTGTGATTTTATACGGTCATTTAATAAGAAAAGTTTGAAGCAGAAAATGAAGTTGTTGCAAGAATTAGATCCTTGCAGAGTGAGAGAAGTGATAGGTTTGCATGGTCATTCACTGGCTTGTCTTTCCAGGAGAGTATGCCAGAGTGTTTTTCATCATTTCAGGATGCTAGCAGTGCATCATAATAAAGTGAGGAAATTAGTTAGAATGTTGCATTATGCTAAGAGTCCAGCAATTATGCTTAAACAATTATGCGCTGCTCTTTTGCATGGTTCTGAAATAGATGTGAAGAATATATGTGAAGAAATTGAGTTTTGTTACTTTGGAAGTAAAGAGGAGAATGTTGAAATTGACCAAGAAGAAGAGAGTAATGTGGAAGATAGTGTACAGGTTTCCAGTACAGATAATTTCCAGAGGGAAATTGCGACGTTTGAGGTGAAATCAAGTGAGAGGCCAAATTTCATTTGTGTGTGTTGTCGACGCACTTATTATAAGAATCAGACTAAGTTAGTGGATTTATATGGAAAAAGTGAAAGGGAAAATAATAGTGAATGGAAGGATTTTACAACATACTTGATGGTAGAAAATTGTTTTGATTTGGGATTGGATCAACGTGTGTGTACTTATTGTTGTAACAAATTAAATCAAAACCAGATGCCTGCTAGAGCAGTTCATAATAATCTGGAATTGGTTGAGATTCCTTCTGAATTGAAGGATTTAAATACTTATGAATCTATTTTGATTCAAAGTATCCATCCCTTTCAGGCTATTGTAAGAATGGAGCCAAAGACAGGGAAATTGCCTCCATCAGATTTACAGAGAGGATTAAAGGGAAGAGTTGTTTATTTGCCTCTAGATTTGAAGAAAAACATTAACACAATTGGAGTAGAAAAAGTGGAAGAGGAACCTCTTGTTATCTTAGTTAATGGGGTTCCGACAAAGAATAAGAAAATATGGCAAGATTTAGTAGATGTTAGGAAAGTCAAAAGGGCAACATTGTATTTGAAAAAATATAATAAATACTATAAAAATGTATATGTTGCAGAAGAGGAAGTAAGTGAGGAAGAGGATAGCGATTTGTGTGCTGGTCAAATTGAGAAAGTAGAACCCTGTACTAGTGAAGAAATATATGAACATTATAGTGTTCATCCTTTGCATTCCAAGGAAGTCATGGGGAATGCTATTGAGTTGTTTCAAATGAAACAAGCGAAAGGGAGTCCCATTAGTGTTTGGGAGGAAAGTTTGGAAGCTCGGTGTTTCCCACAGCTTTTTCCAACAGGTCAGGGAGGAAGATATGATGAGCGACCTCATCAAATTCCTGCTTCTGAATACCGGACTTTGCGATTGTATGCAGGAGATCGAGGTTTCGACAATGCATTCCTTATTTGTTTCATCTCCTGTTTGAAAGCGATCTGTCTGGACTGTCATATGCAGTGAACCACATCTTGAAAAGTGGTATACACATGCAAAACATCTCGGCAAGTGACTTTATGGATAAAGTCAATGTCCAAGACAGTATTTTGGATTCTCACCTGATTAATCTCATGGCGTGTCAGCGTGGTACTAATGAGTACTGGTACCGTCGTCATGGTGATTTAAAATGTATGCTGAGGAACTTAGGAACTCCCACATGGTTCCTCACTTTGAGCTGTGCTGAGTATGGCTGGGAAGACTTACTTGAATTTCTACGAGAGGCAAATGCTAACGTAGAAAACATCGAATTCAAGACACCCGGAAAACTGTGCTCTTTGGATCCAGTCAATGTATGTAGGTACTTCAATCATAGATTTGAAGGTATGATGTCTTTCATCATGAATAAGAAGAATCCACCTCTTGGAGAGGTGTTGGATTTCTTCTGGAGGAAGGAGTACCAAGCAAGAGGTGCTCCTCATATACATATGTTGCTGTGGATCAAGGATGCACCTAAATTTGGAACGGATGCAGAAGACTCAGTGATGAGTTTCATAGAACAGTATTCTACGTGTGCTGTTCCAAACGCAAAGGAGAAAAAAAGCCTAAGAGAAAAAGTTCTACGTTTCCAAAGCCATCGATGTGGAAAGTACTGTCGTCGTAAATTCCGGAACAAAGACAAGTTCTACACCAAATGTCGTTTCGGCTTTCCACGACCGGTGATTTCTAAAGGAAGAGTGAACAGTTTGATGTCTTCGCTGCGACATAATGTGATGAAGAAATCACCTAAAAACACATACAATTTGAAGAGGAACGAAGAGTCTAAGTACATCAACGACTACAACCCGGTGATTTTGTCCATGTGGAATGCTAACATGGATATACAGTTTGTGGCTGATAACTGTATGGCTGTGGCTCGGTATGTGACATCTTACATCACCAAAAAAGAGAAGACAGAATTGAAGGATATGTGGGAGGACATTTCCCATGAAAAGAGCCTCAGCAAGAAGTTGGACAGTTTCAGTCTGAAGATGTTGTCGCATCGAGAAATCGGAGCTTACGAATGTTCTGACCGGTTGTCTTCAGCAAGTCTCTATGCCAAGTCCAGGAGTATCGTTTGGGCGAGTGTTGGTCTTGCTGCAACGCGTAATCGAGTTCTCAAACCTGTGCGGGAAATTGAGTATTTGGCGGAAAAGGAGCCAAACAGTACCGACATTTTGAAGAGCAACATGTTGGATACATATTATCCAAATCGAAGCAGTCACCTCGAGAATGTTTGTCTGTATGAGGTTCTGCAAAATTACATATTCAAGAGGAACATCAAAGAAGATACTGAGAAAGGAGTGTATGCTGTAATAGGAAGTGAGGGATGTCTGGTCAAGCAAAGAAAATGCCACTTGATAAACCATCGAAAATTGAGTGGCGAATCTCCTGAAAAAAAGGAGTTTTTCTATTTAGCACTTTTGCAACTTTTTAAAGCCTTGGCGTGCAGAAGAGGAACTGCTTGGAGATTTCCTTTGTTACGAAGACTCATTCAATGCTGCCAAGGAGACCATAGAATGTCCTGCTTTTCCCAAATATGTAGAAATGTTGAATGTGGAAATTGAGCAGGAAGCAACGATTGCAGCCGAGATTGCCAGAGACAGTTCTCAGGACAGTCAGAGTTCTGCTTCATTGAGTCAGGATCCACTAGGAGGACCTCTTATCGAAAATGAAGCTGCCACTGCTATGAATGAAGTGGAAAGAGCCATGGCACATGCTCAGGAGGATGCGGTTAACTTAGAAGAGTTGGAAAGACAACTCAACGTTGAGCAGAGGAAAATATATGACGAACTTACCATGCAAATTGATCATGGATTAAGTCAAGACAAGAAAGAGTGCTCATGTACGTCGTTGAAGCCTGTCCGACTGTACGTGAGTGGAGAAGCGGGAACTGGAAAAAGTTTCCTTATTAAAGCAATTTCATGTTATTTGCAGGAAAGGACAGAGTCATCGCTGTCTTGTGTTGTCACCGCTCCAACTGGACTGGCAGCACATAACATTAAAGGGATTACTTTACATCGTTTACTGATGCTGCCAGTGGAGCATGACAACAAATTAGAATATCACAAGCTATCTGGAGATGCTTGTTTTGAAGTTTCAAGAGTCTTGAGGAAAATGAAACTTCTTATCATTGACGAAGTAAGCATGGTTTCCAATGTCATGCTTGCCTTTGTGCATTTGAGAATGCAAGAAGTTCTCAAAACAGAGTATGATGTGTTATTTGGTGGCAAACACATCATTGTTTTCGGAGATCTTCTGCAGCTGACACCAGTGAAAGGGCAACCTGTGTTCAAAATGCTCACGCATGAAGATACCAGGAAGTGCTTAGGGAGCATTGGCAACGTCAATATATGGTTAAACTTCAATTATGCTGAACTGCATGAAAATATGCGTCAGGCAAAGGATGAAGTTTACAAGACTATTCTACAAGATGTTAGAATTGGAAAAGTGACCGAGCATGGGAAAGAAGCTTTACATGCACGATTACTGACACATTTATATCCAGACAAAGATGTTGTGCCTGAGAATATTTTTCAGAAAATTACTGAGAAAAAATCTGGAATATGTTTGATGCCAACTCTTGCAGAATGTGCCAAATTCAACAACAAAATGTTGCATTTAGAAAAGCAAGAGATTGTGAAACTGGAAGCTATTGACAGAGTAGAGCATATGGGATCAACAATTATTTTGTCTGAGAACCTGAAAACAAAATTGGATTCATTAGAGAAGAGTATATCTAAAACTGCGGGTTTTGAAAAGACTCTGAATGTGTGCTTGAACTGCCGTATAATTTTAAGAAGGAATTTACATGTTGAAAGAGGTCTGGTAAATGGATCAATGGGTAATGTTGTTGATTTTGTGAAATACAGAAATAGAGATGGAATTGAATTTTTAAAAATTAAATTTGATGGCATTGAGGAAGTACAGCTAATTGGTCGTTGTTCTGCTAGATTTTTGCTTGTAAAAGACTTATATGTTCGTCGTAAGCAGTTTCCTTTTTGCTTGGCATATGCGGTGACAATCCATAAATCGCAAGGTTTAAGTGTAGACTGTGCATTGGTGAATATTGGCAGTTCTGTGTTCAAGGAGGGTATGGCATATGTGGCATTGTCACGAGTTAGAACTTTATCGGGATTGTACTTGATTGAGTGTGATGTCACAAACATTTGTGCGGATCTAGATTGTGTTAAGGAATACAATAGGTTAAGAAGAGAGTATGCGCCACATTTGCCTCAGTATCCTTTGTTTGAGAAACGTGTGGTAGGCCGGAAACGAAGAAATGTGACCAATACTGGGGAGGTTGTAGCAAAAAGACGAAAAGTCGATGAACCTGAAATTATAAGCAGAAACAAAAAGGATTCTGTTGAAGATGTTGTTGGTTTTCAATTTGAAAACAGTTCTGGTGTCAACTGCTATGCTAATGTAGTGGTTAATGTTTTGTTTTCTCTAGAAAATGTAAAAGAAGAGATTGTGGTCAATTCTGATCAAAGATTTTGCAGTTTGTTAAATTCTGTGTTAGAGAAATGTAGCACTGATAGAACAAACATAGAAAGTGTGTCTGAAATTCGAAATCTGTTAGACAGATGTTCAGGCCAAACACAATTCTCTCAAAATAGTCAGCAAGATTGTCAGGAGTTTTTAATGTATATGCTTGATGTATTGCATGATGAAGGTGTAGATGTAGATCACCTGTTTGGGCTTTCTTATCAATAGCAGCATGACTGCGAGAACTGTAGGGTATCAAGTACTACTAGTGTAGACTCAGAAAGATTTATATATTTAACTTTGCCAGACAGTAAATCAGTCTCTTTTAATAAGCTAGTAAAAGCAGCTGATCACAACATGGAGTGTAGCCAATGTAAATCTGAAATGATGTCCACATTATTTATACAAACATATGGCCAGTATGTCATTTTAATGTTCCAACGATGTAGGCCTGATGGAACAAAATTGACAACTTTAATTAAAAATTTTGTGGCTTCACAGTTGTCAATATCAGGAAGGACTTTTGTAACTGTAGCAATTATATATCATGATGGTCCTTCAATAACATCAGGACATTATACAGCTTATTTAAAGTGTAGAAATGGCTGGTCATTCTGCAATGATTCTGTTTTAATTTTCAAAAACAAATTGCCGTATGACCTTAAAAACTCTTACCTGGTGTTTTTAAAACCAAAATTTTAGGGAAAGAATCTCGGGATGTGCTCTGAGGAATTTCAAGAAGTTCTAATGGCTCCTACACGATTTGGCTTTGAGGATAAGTGTAGTACAGAGACATAACTTCTTACCATAACACTGGACGTCATGGAGAAATACGTGCACTTTGAATGAGTTCAGAAAAACTGTTTCTTTTTATAAGCTAATTGAAGCAGCCAATCAAAACATGGAGGAGAGGGAATGTAAGTCTGCAATGCTGTCTACTGTTTTACATTGCTTTGTGATTAAAAGTGATGTAGAGAATTAAATAATTGTACTAGTCATAAAGGTAGTGTAAGTCTGCTTCATAGTAAGCAGTATCAGTGTGATAGGAAATGTAGAACATGATTGAGCTAGAAGGGGAAGATATTACTAGTCCAGGATTGTGAAAATGATCTTCAACATTTTAATTGTGAAAGCTGCGGAAATACAACATGACGGGATTGGCTTAAAAGAATTCTAAGAGTTATAAATGGCTCAGACACGATTTGGCCTTGTGGAAACGTGTGGTAGAGAGCGAGAAGTCATTTATTGTATGTAACATGTTTTTGAAAACGATGGAGGTTTTCTTTCAGAAAGTGGCGGGTTGAAAGTAATAACAGCACAACAGAGTGTAAGCTGTTCATAGGACATCCTTGGCCGTCATGGAAAGTAAGTTAACTTTAAGGAGTTCTGAATTCTGATTTGTTATGTTGTATGGGTTTTTTAAACACAATCATTTTGATTGTGTTTTTTTTTCCCCGCTGTTATATTGTTAAATAAAAGTCACGGACAATCGATATTTGCCCGGCGGTATTGCCTCTTTAACCCACGAAATATTAATCAATGAAGAGGCAGGCGCTGGAGACGGGAAGGCAGGAAACAAGGTTTATTCTCTCCGGAGGAGAACACATCAGTTCAGACAGCAGGTATCGTCATGAGGTGCTCTCACTGCATCTCTGAGGCCTGGCCTCTTATACACAGGTTTATTGCTTTATTACATACAACACATTCTTGACAATGCTTTGATGTACGGAAAGACATTCTCGGAGTCCCCGCTCCAAGCCCGTTCCCACACACATATACAGCAGAAGTCCCCACCCCGGTCACAACAGGTGATGATTATCGCGCAGCTGGACATTCCGCCGATTCACGGAATGTGGGGGGTTTGATCGGATCTCATAGGGTGGGGGCTTTGATCAACTCGAGGGTCCTTTGATGAGGGAAGCTTTCTACTGTACGGGGAGGGGCAATAAACAGTATCGGCAGAGCTAGGTGTCGGCCTGGGAACGGGGGAGACAGACGGGCACACAGGAAAAAAGGGGGTTTGTATCAAAAGGGCCTGGGGCCATGAAAGGAATGAAAGGAGGGGTCGCGCTGGGAACAGGATGGGGTTCTGAAGCAGAGCTGCGCTGAAGGGGGGTTTATGACCCAAGGCATGTGCGAGCGGGGGTTGTCAGCGTGCGGGCTTTTGTGAGGGCGAAGGTCTATGCTGGGGGCCAGTGGCATGCAAAGGGGCGGTTCTGATCGAGGCACCTGAAATGGCGGGTGTGCACGACAAAAAGTGTGGCATCAGGGGAAAAGCCAAGATGGCGCAGATAATGTTTACCAAACCGTACTAATTTTCCACAGTCCTCCCTTTAACATATCCAAGACATCTTGCTGGCCTATTTCCAAGTCATGTCGACTGTGGTGGTCATAGGAAAAGAAGTAGGTACCCAGGTGAAGGAGTTATAAACATTACATTTTAAAATCTTTCATCTTAGGAGGCGGGTCTATCGATAAAAACTCGTGTGCAGGAAAGTCATAGTAATGCAATAACAGACAAAAATGATTCTGTAGTGAGAGCATTGAGTACATTTCATAGCTACTTATAGTCGTTCGGAATGTAAATTGATAGGTCATTACATATGTGAGTTCTGTTCATGTTTGGTTGGAGCATAATTAATACAATGGTGGCTGGGAGAGAAATGAGACATAGTAGTAACGATAATTAAGGGTATCAATGTTCGAAGTTAGCGAGTTCTCAGTATTCTTTGTCGTTTTCTGTTGGCACTGTGGAGCACCGGCGGTGGAGCTACGGGTCCGGCTCTATTCTAGGTCCCGCGTTGCAGGGCACGACCTTTTCCTCGCGTTTCTGGTCAAAAAGGTCCTTTTCGCCCTGTCCTTTGAGTTGATTGTCAAAAAGTTCAGATGGAAGAAATATGTGTATGAGCAGTCCTTAGGGTAGGTCGGAGAAAAAGGGGGATGGAGCAGGGCCAGATCGGGAACAGACTAGGGGGACGGAAAATTTCAGGTAGGCGGGCTCATGACCGAGTTCAGAGAGCGGGGACTTTTCGGCATACGTTGAACATCGAGCAGGGGCATCAGGTCAGCCCTTTCCTCTCATTTTGTTGAAAACAGTGCCTCGTCCTGCAGCTCCTTACTGTCGCGGTCTCGCCTTGGCCAATGTCGCAGGTGTTCCATAATCTGTAGTCAGGCCACGTGCTCCCACATCCGGTCCTTCTTTCCTCCGACCGTCGTACCCTTAAATGAGTTTGAAAAGACAGTCTTTAGAGAATTGGCAGAGGAAGGTAATCACAAAAGTCTATTTCTCTCCCAGCTCCAGGTAAATGAGAAACGTCCGTTATATTGGGGTTCACAACTAACATAAAAATGACTGATGATGGGCTTGCCGGAGTTACTATAACTTTCCCTCGCAACTATTTCTTTGGCGTTTGTTGGTCGAGATACGAGGCCTGGTACCTTTTATTGCATTACAGTTACGTCAGTTCTTCTGACGGAGACCCACCTTCCTAGTACGAGCCTTACAAAGCTATACCGTTCTTCTGGGCTTTATATTAAAAAGGCGCAACGTGCTATCACCATGGTCTGATAGGTATCTTTCTGAGAGATGAACATAGGCTAAACATTTTTCATTCTATCACTGCATCCTGCCTTTCAGCTAAACATTTTCGCTTTCAACAGGGTTCATTGCAATGATTTCTTCACTTCGGTCTAATCTTTAACTTTGTAAACATCATTCTGGTTCCTACGTGGCCTTTTACAACCTGACTACTTAATTAAGAAGCCGGGGTTTAATGGAAAACAACTAGGGACATAGAAAACTGTGGTAAGGGCGTAAATCGACCCATCTCTTACAACCGGGGGTGAGGGACAGTTTTATAACTCTCGTCTGGGGCAGCTGATACGAAACAGGGGGTGTTCTGGGAAGATGGGGATGTTTCGATCACCTTTACTGTTTGGGTATTGCGACAATTCGGGACGGGGAAGGTCGCGTTATCTGAGGCCTCTTTTTATAACACAGGAGCCGCTGACATGTAGTTCCCTTATTACGGGTCAGATTAGGGAACCTCAGTCGTCTTACCTGTCCTTTCCCTTATGGTCAATTCTCGGTTTCAACAATTTTTAGCAGAAAGGAGAGGTAGTGACACGGCGTCAGGGTGATTTTATTTAGGATACATTTTGTGCAAATACTTGCGGTATTTGGAGCCAATTGGGTGGTGCACTAGGGGTGGCGGTTTGCCAATTTAGGTGCTAGTCGTTCGGAAGAGAGAGAGAGAGAGAGAGAGAGAGAGAGAGAGAGAGAGAGAGAGAGAGAGAGAGAGAGAGAGGGTGATGTGCAACAACAGGCTAAATAGTACATGTACGACATGGGGAGTGGCCGTGTATTTAAGATAGGCTATTCAGCGCATTACACAACATAGGACATTACGGGTCTGTGTTAGAATTTCGAAAGCATGCAGTTTGGGATGGACGAGCATTAGGCCGGGTACAGAGGACATGCATCGAGTAGTCCGCTTCGTGTATCAGACATGGCGAGGCTTCAGATCTTCACCATACCTCGGTCGTGATTCCGATGTGGCCTGTAGGGGGGAGGAAAAGAGGGGAGGGGAGGGGGACAACATTCGAGCATATCAAAAGCACGGGTACGAAAGTCTTTTACTTACCTCATACTCGTCTTATCTCCTCGGGACAGAATCCCTGGGGTTTTGGTTTCTGGAGCCAAAAAAGGGGGGGGGGGCAGTGTGTCCTTATAGGCTGTGAGTAGGGAAACGTTAGAGAATCAGAAGCACTTAGTGTGGGGGGTTCTAGTTGGTAGGTGCATTTAGCTATCGGGGTCCTTAAATCTCTTTCAACGCTGTGATGTTCTAAGGTTTATCAGTTCTTCGGACAACTCATTTCCCTAGTACCTTTGAGTGTCGTGTCTTTATAATATTCTATCATCTTACATCGTTTCATTTTACCCATCCTCTATATTCCATCATTTACACCGCTTCGCTTTACCCATCCCCAGAAGTCGAGGTCTTTCTCCATGCGCGAGTCCCTGAGTCAGTCGCATATTTGACGGCAGAGTATCGTGTCTTGGATTCGATCCTCCATCCGGGGCTGGGCAAGCATCTTCTAATAACCTTAAAGAGAGAGCAGAGTAGGGTGCACAGAAAAAAACTCTCCCGCCGATCCCACATTTTAAATAAAGCATGCAATACCCGTTCATAGTTTCGAAAACCTTTATTTTCACAATCGTTCAGCATTTTGATAGGACAGTGTGATCGGGGTTGGCCGGATACGGCAATGGCTAAAGTGCGTACAGTAGAGGGGGCTATCTGGTAGGATTAAAAAACATGTTTAAGAAGGTTCATTTATTCATTTGCAGGGAACTAAAAACGTCTATCGAATAGTTGAGGGACCAAGGGGCATTCATTTCATAATTGGAAACACAGTTGGACTAGTTGTAATCAAATTCTTATAGGTATACCATGGGAGTGTGTCATAAGCGAGGTTACATGTCGGACATGATAATATCATAATGAATCGTACATTGAAAAACATTTTTCACGGGGTCCTTTTACATGTTCGTCGAGTGAATCCTCCCTCTTTTCCGTCAAGTGTACAAAGGATCATAACATATCTCGGAACATCGAGTCTTTTTAGCAAAAGAAAACACCACGAGGCGTTCATAAGTTCCTATTGTTACCGGCGCCATTTTGGGCGGGGCCGGGTTAGTCCGGAAGTAGTATCAAGGAAAAAAATGTTTCCTACAACCGGCAGTTGGACCAGAGTCCTTTTCGGCAGTTTGAGAATTCATGCTAACAGAAGGAGTGGCTATGTCATGCTTATTTCGTTAGCGATCAAGGCAGTTGTCCCTCACCGGAAACCTGCAGGGGCCGAGGGCTCCTGGGACTTTTGTAGAATCTTCAAGGCTGTGGGGGTGCTGTCGGAGGTGGGGGCTCGTGCCCCGGTGGGCAAGCGCCCGAGTTACATTGCTGTCCAAAGTTACTCTAGCGGCCGAGACCCGCCTTCCAGCGGACCCAGGCGCCATTTTGAGACCCTGCAGCAGCCCCCCTCGTCGAGTCTGCAAGAGTGGAAGAGACCTTTCTGGGGACAAATAGGGAATGGAACTCCGTGATGTGGAAGCAGGACGTTCGGCTAGGGTGCAGCTGTGGTGCCCCCACCTGGGGGGCGAGGGAGACTCGTTCGCGCTGTCTCCCTCTCCCGGTGCACTCCATGCCGCTCTCTTTCATGGGCATGCACGATGGTCTCTCCACACCCTGTGCTCCACAAGTCCCATGCCCAGTGCTGCGGAAGTATGGCCACCTGCGGCGCATGTTCAGTGCTGCGCAAGTACTGGGGCGCCACCATGGTATGTTCGGTGCTACGCAGGTATTGGTACCACCGCCTGGCTGGAGGAGTTCGGCGCCGGGCCGGGGGCTGGGAAACCTCCTATCTGTGGAGGTGGGAGAGGCTCGTCCGCGTCGCCTCTCCCTCCCAGCCCGACCTGGACTAATTTTCGCGGAGGTATGTACAAGACATCCCTCCCCCCCAGAGTTGTCGCAGCCATTATTCAAGTGGCGCCGGGCGTGCTGCTGCGGCCATTACGGAGGGGAAAAGAAAGAAGTGTCCCGTCCTTCTCTGGGCCGGGCTTCCGGTGGATGTCGGCCAGACGCCCCTTGCTCTGGCCCCATGAACGGGTTCCTTGGCTCATCGGCTGCAGCCGGATCCAGTTGGCCCCAGTCCCTGGCCATTGGTGGCCGGACCGGGAAGACATGTGGCGGGACTACCTGAAACTCCCACGCGCCACCGTGGCCGGACTGGGGGAGAGAGAGGGGGGGTCGAGGACATAGACATTCCCCCCCCCTACAACTCTCCGGTGTGGTCAAGGTGATCCCCTGGCTGGGTCCCGCTGGCCCTTGTCTCTCCTCCGGCTCCACCCTATGTTACGATTTTCTGGCCGACTGTTGGCAGCAGGACCCGCCTTATATGGGTTGCTGCCGGCTGGGCGTAGCCGTAACCCTGCCCTACCTTGGAAGGTTCCAGAGTGGGGGGGGCGAATGTTCTGCTAACTTTCATTTTCTAGTTTGCCATTCTTGTTTCAAAAGTTTTCTGTTGTTAGGGCATTAATAGGTGTTATTATTACGTACTGTTATTTGTTTCTTGTTCGTTATGTTAAATAAAAGTTCAAGTTCATCAGTGGCCTACGGATTTCGTTTTCCCATTCCTTTCTTTCCAGGTTGTTCCATGCTAAAGCTTCTGTTAACAGAAGTTAAGTAACACGGAAACACAGGCAGGGGGATGACGTAGATTCATGCATCACGTACACACAAACTCAGACGGGGAGACAGTACAAGTATTATATACAAGAGACCCAAGACAAACATAAAACAGTTATTATTATTATTTTTTTTGTTTTGTTTTGGCCATAATTATCTTTTTCTGTATGCCGCGCATACTTATCGTTAGAGCAATGGGGCAGGTTTTAGTTATATGCCTATAAGGATGCGGAAGAAAGGAGGTAGTAGGTTTTCAGACATTGGCAATATCCCTAGTCCTCTCGGCGAAGGATACTTGTGTAACCCTTACCTCGAAATACCCTAAACTTTTCCCTACTTGGCTAAACGTAAGGATGCTTGATCATGTGTGTACATTATTCTTTCTGCTTCATTCGGGGTTTGTCGTCTGTTAATTTAGAGCTAGACTGGGTTTCCCGTCTTAGCGTTGTTTGATCTATGAGGACTCGAACATGTCGCTGAAATCGGCCTGGCGAAATCTGTGCCATCGGGCATAATCGAACGTGGTGGTTCTACCTGGCCTGTCCATGTCAGTCTGATTCATCTTTGTCTCGCGCCTTTTCCCTTTCTGCCGGCCTGTTATTCCTGTCGGTCCTCTGCTCCTACTCACGTTCAGTAGAGTCGGGCATTGGGCTTTCCAGTGCCCGGCATATCTACAAAAAGCACATTGGTTTTGCCCTAAGTCTGGCCGCCCTGTGCGTAGTGTCGGGGGATTACTTTCGGGACGTTGTGTCCTGGGGTCGTCCTGTCGATATGTTCCTTTACCTGCTCTGTCCTCGTCTCTTTTCTTTCGTTGCATTGCTTCTTTGCGCCACATACCGAGGCAGTCGAGCATAATAGGCGTTGTCTTATTATCACGAAGGGCTATTTCTAACGTTTCTATTTTATCAAGATCGAAGGATCCTATCAGTGGCCACTGTTTCTCTTGATTTTCTTTGGTATACCTGTGCCACAGTTTACTATAGGCTACGGTAACTAATCCATAGTTTATGAACATGTCTTTATTAGGGGTGCCTTCCAGCGGAGCTAGATGATCCACCTCTAATAAACGGTCCGGGCTGAACCAGCTATCGACCAGTGGGGAGAAGACAGACATGACAGCTCACAACGAGGGACAAAAAGTCAGCACTGCCTATCTTATCACTGTGTGCAAAGACTAGACAGAATATTTCTATTCTACGTTGTTTGCAGGCAGTGAATACCTCATGAACCAATATGAAAATAAAAAAACAATTCAGTGGGGAGAATAAGTAGATTCGCAAAAGGTCTGCGTCCTCTACCCTTTCACTATCTGCAAAGGGGAACCTGTTCTTTCCTGTTTGTAGACAGAGAATCTCCAGAAAACAATCCGCGAACAGTAGCTCGGGGTCAAAAACAGTTAATCAGCGTCCGTTAATAAATAATTAATTAGTGGGGGAGAAAGATAGGCACGACGGCTGAGTTACCTATCCTTCACTGTTTGCAAAGAGAAAGAGCCTACTGTTTCTTCGTGTGCAGACAGTGAATCTCCAAATAGGTCAACAAAGAGTAATACTAGTATTTTCTGAACAATTAAACAATTATTTCGTGATTCGTCGTGTCTACACGACCTTACCCGGACCGTATGGACAGTTTCTTGTCTTCCGAATCCAGCGCCCGATCGTCCTCTTTTCTTTGTATTCCTCGCAGCACTCCTGATGGTTCCCAGTCAGGACCGTAGATCACTCGGGAGAGGTCTGTTCGGAACCAGTGAAGTTCGGATGATCGGCTGCCAGACGAGGGTCTATTGGGCAAGAGCTCTCCCGATCGTTGCAGTCGTTCACTCTATCGTCAGGACCTCTCCCACTGGATCCACGAGTCGCTGATGGGCCCCACGCTTGGGACGCCAATTGTTAAATAAAAGTCACGGACAATCGATATTTGCCCGGCGGTATCGCCTCTTTAACCCACGAAATATTAATCAATGAAGAGGCAGGCGCTGGAGACGGGAAGGCAGGACACAAGGTTTATTCTCTCCGGAGGAGAACACATCAGTTCAGACAGCAGGTATCGTCATGAGGTGCTCTCACTGCATCTCTGAGGCCTGGCCTCTTATACACAGGTTTATTGCTTTATTACATACAACACATTCTTGACAATGCTTTGATGTACGGAAAGACATTCTCGGAGTCCCCGCTCCAAGCCCGTTCCCACACACATATACAGCAGAAGTCCCCACCCCGGTCACAACAGGTGATGATTATCGCGCAGCTGGACATTCCGCCGATTCACGGAATGTGGGGGGTTTGATCGGATCTCATAGGGTGGGGGCTTTGATCAACTCGAGGGTCCTTTGATGAGGGAAGCTTTCTACTGTACGGGGAGGGGCAATAAACAGTATCGGCAGAGCTAGGTGTCGGCCTGGGAACGGGGGAGACAGACGGGCACACAGGAAAAAAGGGGGTTTGTATCAAAAGGGCCTGGGGCCATGAAAGGAATGAAAGGAGGTGTCGCGCTGGGAACAGGATGGGGTTCTGAAGCAGAGCTGCGCTGAAGGGGGGTTTATGACCCAAGGCATGTGCGAGCGGGGGTTGTCAGCGTGCGGGCTTTTGTGAGGGCGAAGGGCTATGCTGGGGGCCAGTGGCATGCAAAGGGGCGGTTCTGATCGAGGCACCTGAAATGGCGGGTGTGCACGACAAAAAGTGTGGCATCAGGGGAAAAGGCAAGATGGCGCAGATAATGTTTACCAAACCGTACTAATTTTCCACAATATGATGAATACCTTCAAGTCACTGTTTTAGTGAAATTTGATACATTCTGAGAACAGCAAAAATAAACCATTTAACATGTATAATTAATTCTGTTCTGTTTGCATTTATGATGTACATGTAGAACTGTGTAGGAGGCATGGAGAAGGTGAGGCTTCTGTAAGTGTCAAAGTTGTTGCATACAGTGCTCATATTCTACGTAGTCTTTTATATTTCATTACTTTCACTGTTTCTGACTGATCTAAAAAAAATTTTTTTAAAAGAACAGTAAGTATAAGGGAAGGAAACAGACAGTTATGTTAAAAGAAAGACAGCTATAGGGAATAAACTAGGGATACTGTTACCCGCAATCCTCTGCTGATGATGTCACTGAGCATGTCATGAATGATGTAATATGTGACATCATCAGCAGTGGATTACGGGTAATAGTATCTCTAGTTTACTCCCCTATAGCTGTCTTTCTTTTAACATAACTGTCTGTTTCCTTCCCTTATACTTACTGTTCTTTTTAAAAAAAAAAAAATTTTGGTTCGCTTCCGGTTCGCGTACCGGTGAGCGAACTGGGAAGCGAACTAAGAGAAATAGAGGTTGGCACAGTTCCAAATATTGTACCAATTTTTTAATAACGGGGAGGTAGTTCTGAAAAGAACTTTTTTTTTATTGTTTTTGTTGTTTTATATTTTTTTTATTATTTTTCTGAACATTTTTTTACTTTTTTTGAATTTTTCTGAACAGTTTTATATTTTTTTGGGGTTTTTTCGGAGGGGGGAACGAAAACGATTCATTGTAAAGGGCTCAACAGGAGCAACAAAAAAAAAAAAAGAATTTATTATTTGGGGCGTTTCGTACAAACTTGCATATGATAGTCAATAGCTCTGTTGATCAGAGTGATGCTACTTTCTCCGTAGCAAATGAATCCATTGCAATGTACGCAGACTTGTTTTACTTCACGAAATCTCGTTTGTATATTTGGCACCATCTCCCTGCCCTCTGGTCCCGTTACTTCCGGTACAACAGATCTTCTGGCCATAATAGGGAGATTATCTAGGTCGTTACGAAACTGTGCAGCACTGTAGTTGTTAGGATGCCACCTAGTCATATGGCGATGCATTGTGTAGTTTCCGAAACTGTATTTTTTGTCGGTCCCTCTGGACAGTCTATCTTGACATATAAGGCAAGTTACGTATCTTGCATTTACTTTTTTCTGACCTTTGGGAATTTAAAAAAATTGCCAAATGAAGTTTTCTTTCCGGTGAGACGTCCTGGGCTCCTCAGGTAAAAAGTGCCTCTCTTCGTGCTCTTCGTCCTGTTCCTCTTCTTCCTCTTCTTGCTGAATTATAACTTCAGCAGGTGGTCCACTCTTCCTTGGATGTGGTGGAGGTGGTGGGGAAGCACCAGCTGAAGCTACTAAAGAAGCCATTGCTCACTGGTAACAAAGGGTCTTTCTCTCACAATGATGAAAGTCAGAGTGAGGAAAGAAGGAGGGATTTTCATCATTTGGGAAAAACAATAGTTCTCAACCAATGAAAAGTGTTCATTTTAGATTATATGACCTAGTCTTACATCATTAGGAAACCAAAAGTGAAATGAACCAATGAAAAGTGTTATTACCAAGTCACATGACCTGCTGTGTTTACGTTACGCGTTTTGCAGGGCCTCCCGGTTTGCTTCCAGAAACCTGTGCTTTGCGACTCGGTAAGCGTACCAGTTCGCTAACGTAGCACGTCATATGACGTATCACGCGACAACGCGAAACGTCATGCGGACGGGAGGCGTCACGATGTTGTTTTCTAACGCGGCAGTTGCGGTAAAGAAACGTTTACCGGCTCGCGGTCTATTTCGCGGCATCAAGGTCAGCTAACGGGAAGCTTCCCGATTCGCGAAGCGGGAACGAAGAAAAAAAAATATAAAAAAAAAAATTATTCATAAACATATAAAATATATTTTTGGATTTAAAGAAGAATACATTTTACAGCTACAGATATTAGCTGTTAAAAAACCAATGAAATTCACTGAAAAAACCATAGGTTATAGACCATATATAGTTAGGAATTAGCATTTACAAAACCTTGAAAATTCACTGAAAAAACCATAGGTTATAGACCATATATAGTTAGGAATTAGCATTTAGAAAACCTTATTTTACTCACACAAAACCATTGAAATTCCATATATAGTTAGTTGCACTAACTATATATCGCGCACCCGCAATCCACTGCTGATGATGTCACATATTACATCATTCATGACATGGTCAGTGACATCACTGATGACATCACTGATGACATCTCAAATGACATCACTGATGACATCACTAATGACATCTGAAATGACATCACTGATGACATCTCAAATGACATCACCAATACATACGCACTCACTGATTCGTACGTCTACACACACATTCACTCATTCACCCATACAATCACTCATATATACAGTCACTCATTATTACAACACTATCATATGCACTCATACACCTAGTCAGTCCTGTGAAGAATCAATCACACTTCGATTTCCTCATCTATAGTTAAACACAGAACACCATACTTTTCACACATATACTAACACATACTTACTCTCTTATACAATCACTGATACAAGTACACATTGATATGCACAGAGTCACACACCTCCCAGCCAGCCACACACACACTCAGTCTTCCATACATCCAGTCATTCTTCAATATGTAAAACGTATTTAAACTTTACAAAAACACACAGACACTAGATGATGTCATCAGTGATGTCATTTGAGATGTCATCAGTGATGTCATCAGTGATGTCACTGACCATGTCATGAATGATGTAATATGTGACATCATCAGCAGTGGATTGCGGGTGCGCGATATATAGTTAGTGCAACTAACTATATATGGAATTTCAATGGTTTTGTGTGAGTAAAATAAGGTTTTCTAAATGCTAATTCCTAACTATATATGGTCTATAACCTATGGTTTTTTCAGTGAATATATATATATATATATATATATAAAAATAAAAATATATATATATATATATATATATATATATATGACGCTCAAACTCTTCGCATCTAGCTCAAAGAGGCAGCACTCACAAACCAAGAGGTGTCCAAGTTATTTATTCGGGAACAAAAAAGCACAGACGCGTTTCGGCGTTAGCCTTCGTCAGTGTGTCACTTGTTGGTTACAAAACATCCCATAGAAATACAAAAGTCTGTAAATGTTGACATAAACATAGGACTGTGGCCCTTTGTGCCTCCATGGGCGCCATATTGGAAGGGTGTATATCCAAGTGTTGGATCTGTTACAATTCATCCATTAGTGCTAAGGTGAAGATAAAGCCGTGGATCGGCTAATGTCCTATGTTTAAAAGTAAATGTCATATTTACAGAAAAACAGTGCAGAAAATAATAACAATAACTTTGATCTCAAACATATAAAGAGAACATTCAAATACAGGGACGTAAGGGAAAAAGTTACATATGTAAGTACAATGTATCCGGAGTGATCAGATCATCCTTGTGCTGCTATTTATTACATATTACTCTGGTTATTCAAGACCCATAATGGGGAGCAGCAAAAGAAAGAAAGTGAAAAGAAAAAGCCTACTTCTCTATCAAATCAGGTTCCAATTTGAACCCGTCAAACTCCGTACATACATGTTTTCATATATTGAATATATACATATCTACATAGTAACGTCCTTGTTTTGAACTGACATTCAAGCGGAACGGGTAGAGCGCAGTCTAGTGGTCTTCTACAAGAATTGCAGTTAATGCAATTAATTTAATATCCTTCCAGCAGAGAGATTTGATATTTCGGGATTTCTTTTGATGTTATTAAGATACAGTATTTACACTATCCACAAAATATACAAAATATACAATTTACAAAATGTACAAGTGGTCTTTCAACTGGTAGTAGACAGAGGATGCTTATCATTGGTCCTACTACAGGCCATAGTTCTATTTCCCCAAATGACATGAAAGCTCCTCACCGCTGTTCATCCCTCCCGGATGTTTAGCCGAGAGGTCTACAATATATCTAGACTCGAGTCTCCGGAGTCTCCTTAAGCGGTCACCTCCTCTTGCATTAGGTGGGACAATGTCCAATCCAAAGAATCGCAATTTAGTGCGATCTTTGTCATGTTCCTCAGCAAAATGCCGAGCAACCGGGTATGTAATATCTACTTTTTCGATTGCTCGCTGGTGTTCAAGAATCCTCAGTTTGAGTTCCTTTATAGTACTGCCGATGTAGCTAAGGCCACACGGGCAGACTAGGCAGTAAACTACAAACTGTGTACTACATGTGATAAAGTGCTTGATTTGCACTTTCTTGCCGGTGTCTGGAATGACGTATGACAGTACACGTCTGCTGCCACTGCAAGCCTTGCAGTGACCGCAAGGAAAGAAACCAGCCATCTGTTTTAAAGAGTTGCTTTTAGGAGGAAGTTTGTCTAGATGACTCGAGACTAACATGTCGTTTAATGACCTTGCCCTACTGAACGTAATTAGAGGATGTGCGGGTAAGTCATCCTTTAATATACTATCAGTCTTCAGTATATGCCAGTTCTTGTTAAGCATAGCTTTCAGATCTTTGGCTCCCCTGGAATACGGAGTGATTAGTCTGAATTTCCCACTCTCTTTGTTGCTGTCTCTATTCCTCGTCACGTTAGGATCAACTGTGGCCAATAAAGTATTTCTCTGTATCCTCCTTACCTTATTCAGGGTCTTTTTCAATAAGGTATTGCCATAGCCCCTCATTGAAAATCTCGCTAGGCACTCCGAGGCAGCCGCCTCGAAGTCGGAGTCTTTGGAACAATTCCTGCGTATTCTAAGCAGTTCTCCGTAGGGAATGCTATTCTTTAGTGGGGTAGGATGGCTGCTGCTGGCAAAAAGTGTGGAGTTACCAGCAGTTGCTTTTCTGTACAGAGTAGTCTGTAGGAGGTTATCTTCAATGTACACTCTCAGGTCCAGATACTCCGCTGCCACCGGACTCACTGAACCTGAGAAGTGCAAATTGAGGCCGTTGGTGTTAAGGATCTTTATGAATTCTGCTGCCGTCTCCATCCCTCCATCCCACACGATAAACAAATCGTCAATATAACGATACCAGCATTTGACCTGTCCTGTGTCTGTACCAACTGTGCAGCTCCTGGGCACCTGCTCCTCCCACCAGCCCACGAACAAGTTCGCGTAGCTGGGAGCGAAGCAGGTACCCATCGCCGTCCCTGAGGTTTGTATATATAGCTGGTCCTCAAAGAGAAAAATGTTGTTAGACAGACAGAATTCAATGAACTCTAAGATCATTTCGTTGTGGCGTGCATATTTCAATTGGCGTTGTTTTAAAGCATAAGCTACAGCTTCGAGACCCTGCTTGTGATCTATACAAGTGTATAGACTTGTGATATCTAAAACCATTAGTAGGTATCCAGAGTCCCATTGTAGTTCCTGGATCTTGGTCAGGAAATCTTTCGTATCTCTTATGTACGATTTCAGCTTGATCACCAATGGAAACAAGACGTTATCAACGAAACGGGACAGGTTCTCCGTCAAGCTTCCAATCGAAGATATTATTGGATGACCGGGGGGATTAGTCATGTTCTTGTGAAGCTTGGGGAAGTGGTAGAAGGTAGGTAGCATAGGGGTGTGGTTCCTTAGGAAGAGGTTCTCATCTTTCCCGAGCATGTTCAGGATGTACCATTTTTGTATTAGTGCGTCATAGTTGGTGATGCTCCTTTGGTACGCTGTGTTGGTACATTCCTGATAGGAATTTCTATCGGCAAGTTGCCTTAATGCCTCAGTTCGGTATTGTTCTCTGCTCATTAGGACCACGTTACCCCCTTTATCCGAGGGCTTGATTACCAAAAGTTTATCATCCATTAGATTCTTTATTGCTCGGCGTTGACATTCCGTGATGTTATTCGTTAGATCGGTTGGTTGCGATTTCCTATAGTTAGTTAGGTCTCTTTTCATTGCCTCTGTAAAAACATCAACAGCGTCCCATGTTGCTTGTGGTACGAAGGTTGATGCCGGTTTGAACGAGCTCTCCTCTCTTACTTGTTCTACCCCTTTGTGGTAAATAAATAATTAATTACCGGTACTATTTTTCTATACATTAACTAAAACAGATAGCTCAATAAATAAGAGGCAGGATCCGTGATATCTGAGTCAGAATGGACTTTAATCGGATGGCTCGAGCCTAAAGACCATGGTATGGCATGCAATGGAATGGAATGGCAGCTGCAACGTCTCATTAACATTATACAGTATATATAGTAAAACAGGATAATTGCATTGCATACAGTAGGCGTAACAAGTGACAAACGAAAGATAAGAACATATGGGCGTACAAAGAAGGCGTGCACAGGGCGTGCACGAAGACATGTGATGTAAACGTCACAAAAGTGTCATAAATGGGTGGATACATGGAGGGGGCTACCTGGGCAGCTGGAACCTTTAACCTACTGGTGCGCGCAAACGGGCCATGACGTGTAACTAGGGAGAGCTGGGGGCTCTGACTTCTGCACTAGAAGAGGAGACTAAAGTCTGGGATGTCAAGACGACATGTACCTATAGCATATCTGATATCTTGTGTTTGGAGTACATGTTGATAGAATCTAAAAGTCATAAGGGCAAAGGCTACTTGACACTAAGGCTGGTGCATGCATATATTCTACATGTATTGCGTGTGCTATGAATCTTCTATGAATATTAACTCAGTAATTCTCTTGCATGGAGACAGGAAGACTAGACTATAGCTGAAGATGTTTATGCGGTTCGTTAGCTTAGGAATGTGAAGACGGGGAACTGAACTGATAACTAGAGGCATAACATATTCTTGGCAGACAGGCAGGCAGGCCAGGCCGGGCACCGCGCTGCTTGGCAGGAAGTAAGCGAAGGGTCAGGGATGCGGGAGGGGCTGCATCGCTCCTCGGAGTGGTTCAGGAGACTGGAGCTTGAATCTGGCGTCCGGGCCCCATGAGGCCTAGAAACGGGGACAACTCGATGAATTTACGTGCACAATGTAAAACGTGGCAACATAGGCCTAATACTCGTTGCTTTCACGAGGACTGGAAACTGACATACTAACGTTGGACACAACTATAATTGCGTCTTTATTCGAGCAAGGGGAACATATGCATATCGATCATGCACATATAACATATAATGGGGAACACGTAGGGACACATGACAAGGCAAAATTCAATTTTCCTCATTCCCTCCTTGTGCCCTACGTTTCCTTCAGGAAACATCAATATTCATGATACCATCTATCTGTTCATACAGCATCATTTGCTCGTCTCGAATCTTCTTGGAATGGGACTTAGGACTTGGAATACAAGAGGTAGCGCACAAACCGCAAATCGCAGGGCCACATTGTAAACATAGGCAACAACTGAATATGATCATTACTACTACTCCTAGGAATGACAATACTTTCCATCCCCAGGCAGATATTATACTCCAGAGCCAACCGGACCATGTCCAGGTGCCTGGATTCTGGTGCAACTGATGGGCTATCTTATGAAGTCTGGTTATAGCTGAATAAACAGACGGTGCGTTATTAGGAATGAAAATGCAACAACTAGATCCGATGACTCTACAAGCTCCGCCCCTATTGGCCAGTATGACGTCAAGGACAAGGCGATTTTGAAGGACAACAAATCTCATAGCAGATTGTTCTTCGGTTAAGTTACCTAGAGCGGAAGTAGTCTCATTCACTACTGCTTCAAGGGTTCTGGTTAGCCTACGTATTAGCTTACTATTCTGGACAGGACCTATGAAGAAAAAGAAACCTTTATTGAAGTCTGTATACTGTTCTAAGGCAGTTTCAGTTTGATCGACAATTGGGGACTCGGTCTCCCTTCTATGTCTGACGTGTACTAGATGTGTATTCCTGTGATAATCAGATGGGGCTAGAAAAACTGGTGGCAGTAGGAAGGCAATGTAACATGTTCCATCCCAATCTAGGGGCAGACGAACATATGCGGTCTGACCACATACAAAATATGAATGACGTGAGGCTTTGAAAGTAGACTTCCCACTGTCACTATACTCGACCACAGTAGTACAATCACTGTGTCCTAGATGTACTGAACCATTCTTTCTGACACATAATTCGCCTTTCAATGGTAGGACTGTAATAGCAGGCAAGTCTGGAGTAGTCTCAGACTGAACATTCAAAACCATGAAATTCGAGGAATAATTACCTAAATCATATACTTCATTTTCTAGATCTAACCCGGTTCTATGGGAAAGACCTTCTTTATCTGGGAAACATGTTCTATTCAAAAGGGACTTATCATCTGAGGATGATGTTAACGTAAACCATGCTCCACACGAACCATTGTGTGAAAACGGATAGGGAAAAAGTGGCAGAACTCCCTTCGGTGTCTGGAAAGGGGGGAGTCGACCACACACCCAACAATTAGTGGCATTGCTGGTCTGGTGTGAATAGTGTAGCATACGGATAAAAGTATTGTTGCGCATGGCAAGTCGGTAGGATAACTCGTGAGGGGGTAGTTCACTAAAAGTATGCTCTACTGTATCATTAGAGGAAAGATGTACATGTGAATCAATAGGAGGAAAATATACATGTAAAACATAACTTATGCATGTAACCGTAAGACTCAGAAATAACATAAACAATAAGGTAATCACACATCTGCTACGCAGATTTTTACAATAACGTAGTTTCTTGGAGTTTCGACTAACTCTCTCACTATCGGGGTCTATCTCATACATGTCAGGAACCTGTCTAACCGCTTCACCCGAGAGGGACTTAAACAATTAAACTGTCTGACTTGCTAGACCTTAGCTTAAGTTTATACTCCTGTTGCGGAGTTTTCTCTAACAGGGAGAGTTTAGAGTCAGTATCTGGGCAGTCCTTGAAAAAAGTCTTTGGACGGAGTCCATGGAATCGTTTGACGTGACTGGAGTGGAACCAGCCCTTGCGGCCCTCCACTTTTATCGCGGTCCTTGTGGTCATCAGAACAAGCTTCGGCTCCTTCCAGCGGGGTTCCAGTGGGCTTGAACGATCAAAATTCCGGATCAACACCAGATCCCCTGGAACGACCTCGTGCGGTTTCACCTGGGTGTTGTCTGGAAAGGCAGCCGCGACCTGTTAACGACAAGAGAGTAGTGCAGACATCAAGGAAGCTAGGTAATCTGTCAGCATATTACTGTCAACATCAGTTATTTTACGTGGCATTGGTGTACCCCACATGTTCGGGGGACGACCGAAAACAACCTCGAAAGGGGACAGACCTGACCGGGAGTGAGCGACCATTCTCATGTAAAAAAGGGCGACTGGCAGTGCTACCATCCAATCTACGCCTTTTTCTGCGCAAACCTTTGCAATGCGGATTTTCAGAGTCTGCTTGTGTCTCTCGACGAGGCCAGCTGCCTCGGGATGTCGTACACAATGGAACTTCCACTGGTACCCTAACAGAAGAGATACTTGTTTCATGAGTTCGGATGAGAATGGCTGGCCGTTGTCTGAATACACGACCCTGGGTAAACCATAGCGAGGGAAATACTCACGAACCAACTGCCTGGCAGTGGTCGCGGCAGTGTAATCTGGGACTGGATATGCTTCTGTCCATCTGGACAGAGCGCATACAACTACGAGGACATACTTGAAACCTCGGCATCGATCCATCTGAATATAATCCATCTGGAGGACTTCAAAAGGGTGGTCAGGAGGATGGAATCCACCTTGTTCCACCGGAATACCTTTTCCTGGATTGAACTGACAACATATCATGCAGGTACGTACTTTCTGTTTGGCTGCTGCTCGTAAATGCTTGTTAAACCAAATATTCTGGATGCTGTCTAACATGGCTTTCTCTCCTAAATGTGCTGGACTATGTGCTGTATTAATAATGACTTGAACCATAGAGTCGGGGAGAAACCATGTGGCTTTTCCCTTCGTCAACCATCCCTGATCTGTCTGGACCCCTCCTTGTTCAGACCATTTCTTGATTTCGTCTGGGGTAGCATGTGTCTGTATGTCTAGTACATCTCGTGTAGGGTCCTTAACTGTCATACAGGTAGTCTGATCTGGAAGGTCTGTCTTTGTCGTGTTAACTGGAATGTCTGGAGTCTGAGCTGTAAGCTTGGCTGTTCGATCTGCTAGATCGTTACCTTGAGAAATGGTGTCAGTAGCTTTCGTATGTGCTTTGCACTTCATAATGGCAATGGCTTTCGGTAAATGTATTGCTTCTAACAGAGCTTGAATGAGGGGGCCATGCTGAATCTTGGCTCCATGAGAGGTCATGAAACCTCTTTCTTGCCAGAGTACTCCAAAGTCGTGAACGACTCCGAATGCATAACGTGAATCTGTGTATATGTTTACTTTCAGGTTCTTGGCTCGTATGCAGGCTTGAGTCAGAGCGATGAGCTCTGCTGCTTGAGCAGACAGGGTGTCAATACGATGTGTTTCTATAACTTCAGTTTCAGTAGTCACTGCATACGCGGCTACTAGTTCTCCTGTACTTGTTCTCATACATGAACCATCCACGTAAAGTGTCAGGTCGGGATCAGGTAATGCAATATCTGTCAAGTCTTGTCTTGGCTTTGTCATGGTGTTAATGACTTCCACGCAATCATGTGTGGCAGGATTTGGAACAGTCGAGGGTAACAGTGTAGCAGGATTTAAAATGTTGCAGCGTCTGATTTCTATGTGTGGCTGAAACAGTGTCAGTTCATATCCTGTTAATCGTGCAATTGTCAAATGCTGAGTCTGTGTTCGGTTTAAAAGAACTTCCACGGAGTGTGGAACTTGTACTGTCAGGGAGTGTCCTAACACTATGGAATCACTTTGTCTGATAGCTAGAGCTGTGGCTGCAACTGACTTGAGGCACGCAGGCAGAGCCTGGGCTACTGGATCTAATGTGCTAGAAAAATAAGCACAAGGCTTGTGGTGTCCTGCTTGATCTTGCGTGAGAACAGACAATGCTGTACCATCGCGTTCAGTAACAAAAAGTGTAAAAGGCTTACTGTAGTTCGGTGTCGCTAACACAGGTGCATTACATAATGCTTTCTTTAATTCATTAAAAACAAGTGTATGTTCCTGGGTCCAAGGGAGGACAGTCGATGTGGCTGCCTCCTGTGTCGTTAACTGTATCAGTGGCTTGGCTAGGTATGCATACTGAGGAATCCATTGTCTGCAGTAAGAAGTGAGGCCGATAAAAGCTCGTACCTCCTTCTGTGTCTTGGGCTGTGGAAGATGTGCTATTAACTGGATACGGTCTGGTGTCAACTGTCTACCCCTCTTGGACAGTAAGTGTCCAAGGTATACCATTTGCTGGACACAGAATTGCAGTTTCGAAGGGGACACCTTGTGTCCCATCTCGGCCAGAAAATACAGAACTGTAAGTGACGCACGTTCGCAGTCACGTTCTGTACGGGCTGTGATCAATAGATCATCGACATACTGGAGCAGGGCAGTGTCAGTTGGCATGTGAATACTGTCTAGTTGTCTTTTAAGTGCTTGACTGTAAACACTAGGGCTTTCTGTGAAACCTTGAGGAGCTCGTGTGAATTTATAGCTTCTTCCATTTAAACAGAATCCGAAAAGGAACTGGCTGTCTGGATGAATGGGGACACTAAAGAATGCGTTCTTGAGATCAATAACAGTAAAGAACTCTGCTTCGGAATCAATGGCAGTCAATAGGGAAGAGATATCTGGGACCACTGGGTACTGGGGAATGATACATTTATTAAGTTCTCGAAGGTCAATCACTAATCGATAAACTGGAGGTGCATTTGGATCAGTACGTTTAAGAATCGGAATGATAGGAGAATTACATAAATTGGAGTCAGTTTCTACAACCACTCCTTGAGCAATGAGTTCGTCAATAATTTTCGATAAGGCTGCTACAGCCTCGGGTGGCAATTTGTACTGTCTGATTCGTGGTAATACAACACCTTGTTTCAGAGTGACACGATAGGGTGTAATGTGCATACAACCTACATCAGTTGGACCTTGCGCCCATAAATGCTGTGGTACATTCAGTAATCTTGGATAAAAATCACGTAACACATAATGACCTTTAAAATCACGTAAAAACAATCTCACTCCTTCTGGGGAACAGCATATGACTGCTCCTAATTCTTTCAATGTTTTAATACCCAGTAAATTTTCAGGACATGATTTCGTAAGTAACAAGTCTGTAGTTCGGGACAATGGACCAACTTCTAGGGAAACTGGTTTCGATATTTCATTAACAATAGGCTTTCCTGAAAATCCCAGGGAAACGTTTCTTGTGCCTGAGAGTGGAGCCCCTGGAACCTCGTCATGACTGATGGTAGTCCTACTTGCCCCTGTATCAATCAGAAACTTTCTGTCTTTCCCTAATACTTGACTGTGTACATAGGGACCCTCTTGATTTACAGGAATCTCGATGAGAGGCAAGCCAACCTCCCTCTCTAGGCTTCATGAATACTGCTGATATTCTGGATAATCTGACTGTGCGTACTGATACATCTGTTGTGTAACGTGTTGAGTGGCAGCTATAGGCTGCGGTACTGTAACTGTCTGTTGTGCGTTCTGCGGTGGCTGGGAATTCTGCGGAACTTGTTCTTGTCTAGGAGGACGTGGTCTCTCTTTCGTCTTACCTGTAGCTATGTTGTGTTTCAGAACTGCACATTCGTTTATGTAATGACCTGGCTGTTTACAGTAATTGCATGTCCCTTTAACAGGAGCTGCAGAATGACTAGTCTGATTCGTACCCCTCTTCTGACTATCTTGTGGAACGGACTGGGCAACTAGTACTTTCATTTTCGTGTCCTTCATACGTCTCCTTTCGTGTTCTTGCTCTTCCCTGATTCTATTCTGGTGATACTGTAGCATCTGGAGCATCTGTGACGGGGTATTAGCTTGCCATGTACTCTCGACTTTCAATACTCGATTTTTAACTTGTGGTAAAGAATTCTCAACTAGTTTGGTAACAAAAAGATGTGGATACGACTCACTACTTGTTTTCAGACCGCTATTAATAATAAAACATTTCTCAAATCTGGAATAAAAGTCACTAGTGTCCTCGTCTTGTTTCTGTTTACAGGCTGAGATGGCATCCCAGTCTTCCTTTTTCGTGGCTAGTAATCTTGGCAAGACTTGTATTAACAGTTCGGGCAACTCTTTGGCTTTATCCCCAAGACCAGTACCTGGGACCTGTGCATTATCTTCGGTCTCTAACGCGGTCCAATCTATCTTTTTCTCTCCCACCTCCCATTCTTTTTCCTTCAGTTTTTCATATATGCCCGCAGGCAACAAGACCTTTAACATTTTGATGATATCAGGATACGTGTATTCTCCCATACGGAGCATGTCCTTTAATTCTCTTTGGTAGCCTGCTTGATCTTTATCGTGACAGGGTATTAACTTTTTCATTTCTAGTAGTTCTATTTTCGTGATAGGGGTGTAAACAAATACTCGTTCTAGATTACCCCCCGCTCCCTTAACTGGATGCACTTCTCGTAACGGATTCTGTCTGTCTATGTAGAACGGAGGTGAAACAGGGACAAAATGCGGAGTCAGGAACGTTCTGTATTTGTGGCGCTGTTCTAAAATGCCGCTAATTAGATCGGTACCTAGACCCTTCCATCTGTTTAGGAGTAACTCGTTCAATACATTGTATAAGGGACCTGGATCAGAATGCTGATTCTCGTACAATGTGATGAGGTGCTGGATCATGTACATACCCACCAGTCGCTGCTCGGCTGGGGGCAGTTTCAGAAACATTTGAGCCACTACCTCGTCTAGAAACGTGGCAGAATCTCTAACCCATCGGACTGCTGATCGGGCTAGTTCTTGTTCATGCATGGTACTAAGCTCACTGTAACCTATTCGTAGTTTCAGGACTTTATCTGTAGCCTGGAATACTTGTTCAAGAGAACACTGTTCAGGTACGGGAGGAGGAAAAGCTTTCTTGTAGTCTGGACGTGTGTGTCTATCTGACGGTCTCGCTCTACCTACATACGCTATTCTGCTGGGATTCTCGGTGTCTACATCTTCGTCCGAAGAATCGTTCTCTTTGTCTGCTACTATTCTTGCTTTCTCTCTCTCGTGTATACCTATAATTTCTTTCCGGATCTTTCTGTACATGATTTCTATACTATTTTGTGTCTTGTGTTTTCCGTCTGCTATATTGTCACTCCATTTTGTCAGGACTTTCATCTCTTCTGGACTTTTATCAGGACGATCCTGTTCTCTTATTAAACAATTTATTAGAAATTGCAATATCATGCCTTGAATCTCGACTTTCCTGTGTGCCATAGCTTCGTGAATACTTTCTGGATTCTCCCCTGTTCGGATAAAATGATATATTCTGTCTAAATGTTCTTTCATATCTGATATGGTGATCAAGAAGTTTGCAACTCGTCGTAAACGTACGGAGTATAATATCATGTGATCTTCGCCTGGCACTGGGTCATATCTACAATCAGTAAGGAACTTTTTGAGGGCTTCGTACGTAGCCACTTTTGGCGTACGCTGTAATGCTGCATCTCTCAGCGTCAGGCGCTTTGTTTGAGGCGGGGTGATAGGAGCACCTCCCCCTGCTCCTCCGGAACTGGAATCGTCTGTTAATACTGAATGTGTGGGTGCTGGTAACGTGACTGGTACAGTAGGAGTACGTAATGTGGGTTGATCCTGGGGAACTGGCACATGGACAGGACCAACGACTGGAGGCACAGTAATTACATTAACAGGGTGCTGGACTTGAACTTGGACTGGCGGGGTAGGATCTGTATTAGCATATTCGGGAACAGTGTCGTCTAAATAGGAAGAAAGAAAAATTTCGGCTGCAGTCGGTTTATGACGCAGCTTAGTCGGGACCAATGGTGGCGGTAAATCACGGGATATTTCCGGGGTCGCCTTCGGCAAACCCTCGGCGAGAAGAGGATACATACCTTTAATAAGAGCATTTCTTTGTCTGTCTGACTGTTCTGCTCTAACTCGTTCACCTTCTTCGAGTAATTACCTTTCTTGGGCTTTTTCTGAGGATTCTCTACTTAATTCTGCTTTTCTGAATTCTTTCTCGGTTCTTTTATGCGATTCTTTACGCCATAATTCTATAGCATCTTTCTGGGATTGTCTGGCTTTCTTTTTCCATAATGCTTCTTCTACTCTCATGATGCACTCGGCATCCCATGTACCTGATACAGGCCATCTATATTTCTCTTCGAGATGTTTCGTGTAATCAACCCATAAATCTAGATATAGTATGGCATCTAAGCCATGCTTATGATACATGAAATGTCCAGGACTGTCCCTAGGAGGGACAGGAACTGATTCTTCGAGTAACCCTTTTCTGGTTTTTATCTGACGTAACTTCGAAAACAGAGGCATATTTAAACCGTACCTGAACTTGAACACAATACACAATGAACACAGTAGTGACTTAGCAAAAACAATCATTCATACCACGACATCAAGAACACATTAATAACAGTTCGAACAGAATACTACCTGATACATTGGAAACACAATACTTGAATTTCTCGAGAACGGACTTACTAGAATTTCTGGATGCACTGCTAAAGCAGTACAGAACATACCGGTCTCCTAAAGAGACACGTCATACCGTATCCACCTAGGTGAACACGTCGGACCGGATCTGTGTACCCAAACCCGTCGGACCGGGCACAAATTAATGAACACCCGTCTAGATACCCCCAGCAACGGTACTCACCGGGAAGCAAACTGAAGGCCTCGGACTGGACTGGACTGCTACGACGTCTGGTTACTGCTATGCACTACGCATGCGCTTCGGGCTTCGGGCTTCGGTTACAGGTGGGCCTCCGGATACCTCGGACCTTGCTCTCTCGGCTTGGGCTCTGGTCGGAACGACCCGCCTTCCTCACCGCCTCGTCTGGATGCCGGACCGCAGTCTCCGTCTCCTCCGTGGGCCTGAGGGAGACTTGAGCAGAAATATCTGCCGGTGCGCAGTAGAGGTCCGTCACGGCTGTAGAAGGGTCAGGGGGCCTGCGTTACATCGCCGGCGCGTGGGGAAGGGGCTCGTCCCTATTCGGGCGCCATTTTATGTGGTAAATAAATAATTAATTACCGGTACTATTTTTCTATACATTAACTAAAACAGATAGCTCAATAAATAAGAGGCAGGATCCGTGATATCTGAGTCAGAATGGACTTTAATCGGATGGCTCGAGCCTAAAGACCATGGTATGGCATGCAATGGAATGGAATGGCAGCTGCAACGCCTCATTAACATTATACAGTATATATAGTAAAACAGGATAATTGCATTGCATACAGTAGGCGTAACAAGTGACAAACGAAAGATAAGAACATATGGGCGTACAAAGAAGGCGTGCACAGGGCGTGCACGAAGACATGTGATGTAAACGTCACAAAAGTGTCATAAATGGGTGGATACATGGAGGGGGCTACCTGGGCAGCTGGAACCTTTAACCTACTGGTGCGCGCAAACGGGCCATGACGTGTAACTAGGGAGAGCTGGGGGCTCTGACTTCTGCACTAGAAGAGGAGACTAAAGTCTGGGATGTCAAGACGACATGTACCTATAGCATATCTGATATCTTGTGTTTGGAGTACATGTTGATAGAATCTAAAAGTCATAAGGGCAAAGGCTACTTGACACTAAGGCTGGTGCATGCATATATTCTACATGTATTGCGTGTGCTATGAATCTTCTATGAATATTAACTCAGTAATTCTCTTGCATGGAGACAGGAAGACTAGACTATAGCTGAAGATGTTTATGCGGTTCGTTAGCTTAGGAATGTGAAGACGGGGAACTGAACTGATAACTAGAGGCATAACATATTCTTGGCAGACAGGCAGGCAGGCCAGGCCGGGCACCGCGCTGCTTGGCAGGAAGTAAGCGAAGGGTCAGGGATGCGGGAGGGGCTGCATCGCTCCTCGGAGTGGTTCAGGAGACTGGAGCTTGAATCTGGCGTCCGGGCCCCATGAGGCCTAGAAACGGGGACAACTCGATGAATTTACGTGCACAATGTAAAACGTGGCAACATAGGCCTAATACTCGTTGCTTTCACGAGGACTGGAAACTGACATACTAACGTTGGACACAACTATAATTGCGTCTTTATTCGAGCAAGGGGAACATATGCATATCGATCATGCACATATAACATATAATGGGGAACACGTAGGGACACATGACAAGGCAAAATTCAATTTTCCTCACCTTGTAGAACAGCTCGTTGAGCAATGGTCAAATTGGCCAGTTCGTGATACGGCTCATCGTCCAACCGTAAGTCCTCTAATACTTCGATGGCTGATAGATCTTTGGAGCTGAGTATGTCCAGTTCACTCACTTTGGTAGTTTTCTTGTTGGTTTTTAAATGCGGACGCATTTTAAAATGTTTATGGAGCTTCAGCTTCCTGGTAAATCTAAACAGATCGATTCTAGTCTGTGTGTACTCGAGGTCATTTGTTGGACAAAAAGTGAGACCTAAACTTAACACTTCAGTCTCCGCTTCTGTAAGTACCCTTGATGTCAGATTCACTACAGTGAGACTGGCAGGGTCAGTGTTGTCTTCTTGATTCACAATTGTTGTTTCTTTGTCGTCCGGCGGTTTTGCCATGAGGAGGTTCTTACGTTTCCTCTGCCTCCTCTTGCCGCCACCTGCCCTCCTCGTCCTCCTCCTCTGGTTGATGTTGTTGTGGCATCTGCATCCGCATCGGGTGGTTTGTTTTTGCCGCCCCTCAGCCAGGAGCTTTTGATCACTTCGTACTCCTCCTGAAAAGGAGTCTTCTTTGGGCGGGCCCCTTGTAAGTCATACAACGCGCCTTGTGAATCCTGATCATTCTGCCTCCGTTGTTCGTCTCCTGGCTCGTTCTCAGTCAGGTCTGATTCAGAGGTAACAAGTTCTACCTCTGGTGTTCCGCTCGTGGTGGTTACCATAGTTCTTTTCTGGAGAGCCTTCCGTGGGGCATCATATTTCTTGGTGTAAGTGAGTACACGCCCGGTTTCGTAGTCATTGGCATCACGCTCATATTTCTCTTGCTTGCGTGTTCTTATCTTTTGTTCATACTTTGCCAATCTCATCTTCATCTGGTCCCTCATCTGGGTTATTAGTGCCTTTACTCCGTCGTCCGTTTCTTTTCCCAGTTCCTCGTTGATCGAATCAATTTCCGCCAATGCTTTCCCCCTGTCGCTCCAGGCGTACTTTACTAAAATTTTTAGGGTGCCCTCACAGTAGGATGCCGTATGTTCGAACCAGTCTGTGAGGAGTTCGGGATCCGGATGTTCATACGTGGGCACCATGTGCACTCTTAGCCCCCTAGGTACTCTCTTCTCTTCAATGTAATTGGTTAGGCTAGTAGCCTCCCACCATTTGCGCACTTCGCGCTCATGTAGCTTCTCCAATTTCAAGAATGTCTCTTTAAGTTTGTGATCCTGTGGTCGTTCTTCAGACATTGTTGTTCTTGTTGCCACTTGCGCTGCTGGCCCCTTGCGCTTGAACATGTCTTTTGCAGCGTTCAAACGCTCCGTATCAGAAAACATCTTTAAGCACTGTTAGTAGATGTTGGATGTTAGGTATTGATAATCACAGTGGGGGTTGGCTCCTATGATATACTGCAACCCTCAGTGCATTGTCCCTTTTAGAACTCGGACACCTCTCGGTCTTGCGGGCGTTCTATTGACAGTTGCCGCTACACGCTTAAACATCCATGCGTGAAAGGGAAAGGCAGAAAATCAGCTTACCGGCAGGCGCGTCTTCCATCTGGGAGCCCGGAGCCCGGAGCAGGTCCAGCGCAGGAGTCCCTTCTGTCGATACAGACATGTTGAATAATCCTTTTCAAAATGTTGCCCAGCGGCTGCAATGGTGCACAGCGTAACTTCCTCCTCGGAAACGCTCACCTCCCACGGAAAGCCGTGCACACGTGAACGGGTGCTGCTAGCGGTTCGCGGGAAAACCGCATAACATGACGCTCAAACTCTTCGCATCTAGCTCAAAGAGGCAGCACTCACAAACCAAGAGGTGTCCAAGTTATTTATTCGGGAACAAAAAAGCACAGACGCGTTTCGGCGTTAGCCTTCGTCAGTGTGTCACTTGTTGGTTACAAAACATCCCATAGAAATACAAAAGTCTGTAAATGTTGACATAAACATAGGACTGTGGCCCTTTGTGCCTCCATGGGCGCCATATTGGAAGGGTGTATATCCAAGTGTTGGATCTGTTACAATTCATCCATTAGTGCTAAGGTGAAGATATATGTTTCACTCAAAAAACCAAAGGCTACAGGGACCAATTGCTAGAATCTGACATGTGATAAGAAGGCGGACTAAACTAGACTATTACTCTTTCTCCGCCCCAATCTGGGATTCTCCAGGGACAGCGGACTGCCTTAAGGATAAATTGGCATTATTGATAAGAAAGGTGGGGATACTTGTCTGGGGTGGGATCATGCAGGATGGAGAGCTAATTTCATGGAACGAGATAAAATATCTCTTGGGGGACAAAATCTCACATTTGAAATAAATGCAATTGAAGAGTTGGGAATGGGGTTGGAAGGCACCACTGGGTGTTGGAAATGACTTGGAAGAGCAACTTGCCGTAAAACCCCTTGGAGAGAAACAAGTTTCTTTTTGGTATTCGGGATTACAAGATACCATGGACTTAGAATTCACTCTAGAAGAAGATGTAAGGGGAAGATGCTTGCCGAAGGGTGATTTACAACATATGTGGCAAGTATCGATGCGTACACTTTATTCCATTGTCAAGCCTGCTTTTTAAAAAAAAGAAACCACCTCTTTTCACTTCATAGGGTATATAGAACACCTGAGAAGCTGTCAAAAATGGGGAAAAGGAAAACCGACAGCCTATGCAAAGTGTGGCTTGGAAAAGGCGACGGATATACACATGTTCCATCAGTGTACAGAGATAAAGAGATTTTGGGAGGAAGTAGAATCAACACTCTCAGGTATTTTGGGGGTACAAATAAATATAAGCCTTTCATGAATTATTTTTGGTGTGGTGGAAGGTATAACCGGAGCTGTTAGAGATCAGTTGTTCTATGCAATATTACTTGCTAGAAGAGAGATATGCCGCAATTGGGTAAGAGAAACCTCACCTCAGCATTCAGAGTGGTTAGAGTCCATGTTTTATATGTCTTGAATGGGCTTGTCGGGAAATGGGTCCAAGAAGAGAAAAAGATTCTGGGGTATATTACAGAACTAGGCAGGGGTTAATCGAAATTAATGAATTGGTGAAAAGATAACAAGAGAAACTCTGTCGAATGATTACACCTGCATAACTCTCTGTCTTATTGCTGCACGGGCCCCCACTACACTTTATGCATCTGCCGTAAGATAAGACGTTCTGAAAGAGATGTACTGGAAGGAAATTAGAGTCTTAACCCAAAGCCTCCCCCCCCCATCCGGGGAAGTTTATGGTCTCTCTCTCGCAGTGAAAAGGCAAGGGTACAAGTCATTAAGACCTGAGGCGAATGAGAAAAAAAGGTTATAGGGACATTATAGTTAGGCTGACTTTTCACTCGTACAAAACCAGAGAAAAATATAGCAGTTATAGTTAGCTAGGCTAACTATAACTCGCGCCCCCGCAATGCACTGCTTATGACCTCACATATTACATCACTTATGACATGGTCAGTGACATCACTCATGACATCTCAAATGGCAAGATGACAAGCTCAGCTCCTCTGCTGGCCCTCTGCGCATCCGCAGTCAGGACATCATCAACCTGGAGATGAAGAAATGAAAACGGAAAAACAAGGCATCAGGCATTCTTCATTTATGCACCCAGGATCAAGAACGACATCCCCCCTATCCATCAGGACTGCCCGGACCCGAGATCAATTTGGGAAATAGCTGAAGTCACATATCTTTAAAGACTACATCATCAGGTGCAACACTTCTAAAAACACTTGGCATGTTTATGAGAGGGTTGCATCATGTTTGCTCCATGCAACGTGGTAGATGCTTGACTCAAACCTCTAAGTCAGATTTTGGAAGGCGCAGAAAGCCACTTTGCGTGGTCTGAAGTGGCTTAAAACATCTGAAGCAACGCAAAGCAGTGCAAACCGTTGCATTGTGTTACTCTGCCCTGGGAAGGCATTCCATGGGCACTGAGTGGGTGTTTCCATCCAACTCCCATGGATTTTGACGCATCCCCAGCTTTACAAGCACTTGTAAACTTGGGGATGTGAAAAAATCTTACACCTTCCAAGGGGAGGCATAACAAGGATAAATATCTCTATTTATCCTTGTTTCTTCCTCTTTCTATGTGAGATGCACTTGGCAGCACCCATAGAAAGAGGGATATGCCTCCCAGGATTTTTTTGGTACCCCTTCCTGCACACAAACAATCTTGCCTGCAACACAGGCACCCTTGCACCATGGTGCAAGAGTGGCTGCATTGGCTCTAGACTGCAAAAAGGACGTCACAGCAAGGGAAAGGAGGAATGCACCGTATTGCCTAAAATATGGCACATTCCTACCCTTTCCTGGTCACACAGTGCATTTCACCAAGGTTACTTACTGTTACTTACTGCGCTGCGTAAATGGCCATAAATATGGCCCTTTATTTCAAAATCTGCAAGGAACATTTTCAATTGTAAAGAGACATTTGATCGCCAAACCAGGACGCAATTCAAGACCACTTGTACATCCCAAGGCCTCCAGCACTTTAACTTGAGGAACTTGACTCACTTAAGTACTTTATGAGAGAACACACACTAGAATGTAGCTTCGTTAACAAATGAAGAACCAGTAAATGGCAAGCCATGGTTCGAGAACCATAATTATTTGCCATCCTGTATAGAGATCACTCTTATGGAAGGGGAAAAGAAGTGTATGTACAACTTCAAAGGACCTCAAAATTGATCTAAAAGGTGTCTTACACACCATGTAGCACATCTTGATCAGACCAAAAAGATCTTCAAAATTCAGGGAGCCAATGAGCCTGAAAGGAAAGCAGGATCTACTGAAACTCAAGGTATCTTACCGTGGGAGAGTATGAGAATTCAAGTGGGAGACCAAACAACTCTCCTACAGCTTTGGAGAAGAAATGATTTGCTAGCAGGGCCGGACTGGGAAACACAACCAGCCCTGGCAAAGTGCTCGGCCAGCCCCCCTCCCCACGTGGGGGGGTTGAATGTGCCGCTGAGCTCTTTGCCGGGGCCGGTTTTCGGTCGATTTTGGTACAGGGCCGATTTTGCAGCTATGCTGCAAAAACGGCCCTGTAACAAAACCGGCCCCCAGCAGCCCAAAACCAGCCCCCACCCGTGCGGCGCACCGGGGGATTGCCCGGTGCCCGCTTTGGCCAGTCCGGCCCTGTTTGCTAGAGCCATTTTCAAACTGATGTTTTGTATGAATTATACCTACCTGAGGACCTGACCTCTGTCCTTAATTTTTTTTTTTTAAATAATAGTAAATAAAATAAATAGGTGCAGGAGCACAAAATGATTTTTGCTGCTGGCAGTGCTGAATGCCAGGGTAGATGAAAACCAACGAAGCCTAATGTTGATTCCACCTTGTTGTTCTTTCTTCCACCAATTTACGCTCCATGCCTAAATATCTCTCTTGAATGAACAAAAGGAATTGCCAGTACGGTGCAGTGATTAGAACGTTTGAAAAAAGGGTTGGCCTCAAAATCGCTCAGCCCAAAGAAAACTAATTCAGTCAAAGTTTTCAAAAATCAATTGATTTATTTTATTAAATTCATTTTTTGTTATTTTTAAATTCTTTTTGAAGAAAATATTAGGAAATATTATAAAAAACAAAGAATTCTTGAGTAATCGTAGAATCAACTAGTCAATAACTACAACTTGCATCTGATGCGTCTATCAGAATGATCAAGGAGGATTAAGGGCGTAGTTTGACACAGAAGAGTAAGGGGGCACGAATACCAAAAATACAATCCAAAGTTAATACATATAACATTAACACTCATGGACAACAGTTCGACAAAAGACAAACAATTAATTGGAACAGAACAAGAGGGACACTTTCCTCTGTCAACATCAAGTTACTTCGCAATGAGGGACCCTATACAAGAACCTGCTCTAAATTCAACAGGAGGGTCTATTCCACTAAATGGAGCAAAAAACGAATACAAAATACATTTTTAGGAAACAAGACAATCAAACATTTTTTAACTCTAAACATTTTGGAAAAAGAGGAGATTGGTCTCAAGAACAGAATCAATCTGAAACACCAAAGGGGTCGACGCGTTTCGTATCCCTATGCTTTGAGTGATTCTCATCAGGACCAACAAACAATATCTGAAAAACATAAAATAAACAGACGTACTGTCAGATATACAAACGAGGGACCCTCAACTTACACCCAGCTCGGCTAACTCATCATTCATACCTGAGTTGTCTTGTGAATTTGTCCAAATCTTGGTGTCTGAAATGCAAAGGAGGAGATGTCTCACCATTTAATATGTTATGGAGTGAGGGGGCTGCGGATCAGATTGAGGAAAAGCCACTTACATGGTTGGAGCGATCAAAGGTATAATCCGGAAAGTATATTTTTCTTGAGTTTTCATCAGGGGGTGATGGATTACTTTCTGTAAGAAACGAAATGGAAAACGAAAAAACGTGATTGTTTGGAAAACAACCGTTGGATGCACCACTTAGTCGTTGAGGCATAAAGCTCACAAATCATTTATATCCGGCTCGTGTTAGTATCATGGCAACGGTGGAAGTGACACTGACTGTCCAGCCGATACACGCCCTTAATCTATAAAACTGTAGAGGGGCGAGAATGGATTGACAAAAGTCTCCCGTCTCTTGATCCATGATAGCGGGGCCCCGTGCATGAAATCATTTAGGACGCTCAACGCTATATCGCCAGAATTACCTTAAATCTTCGTAGTTCCTCCTTAATGCGGTGTCGCCATCAGTGCAGACGCCGTAGCGCTATCGTTTCCGGTTCGGTGTTTATAAAGGAAGTAATTCTTCACATACTCCGTCGCGGGCAGTCATGGGAGTTGTAGTTTATTTGAGGGTTGTGGTTTTTTAAAAGTGACGATGTCCGAAGCGCTTCTAATCTTCCGATGTTCAGGACTTTTTATATGCTGGGAGGACGTGATGTGTCTCAGATACTAGAACGCGGAAAAACGCAAGTCGTGAGTGAAACTCGATGAATTAATTTAAGTTGCAAAGGCAATGCGTTAACATTGGCCCCATTCAGCGGCTGTGTACAACGTGTCATTTCAAAGGTTTAATGGGATGGTGGTGCCGGCTGGTCACAGCCCTTGATAAAAAAGTCCAACTGTAGGGCACAATTAGCTCGACCTCGTACCAATAATTAAAAAATTGCACTGATACATAGGACAAAAAATTCCATTCATGAAGCGTACAAAAATTGAACACGCTTCATAGGTGATATAATTCAGACATCTCATTTAGGCCCATAATTGTAGTATTAAATTTCAAAATGAGCATTGCTTCTCTCTGTCTCAATTTGACCTCCACGTCTCCACCTCTTGGATCTGGATCGATTTTAGATATAATTGTCCACTTAAAATCCTCATCCCCATGAGATTCATCAATCCAATGCTGCACTAGGGGAGCTGTTAGCACTTTCTTTTTCAACCGGGATTTATGCTGTGACATTCTTTGCCTGGCCTCCTGATTGGTTTTGCCAATATACAACTTCTTGCAAGGGCAAATTATCCCATACACTACATTCCGTGTCTTACAATTCGTGAATTGGTCATGTTTCCATGAGACGCCCTCGTGTTGGAAGAGGTCGCCTTCAACAGTTGAGCTGCAACACAAACATGTGCCACATTTACGATGTCCAGTGATTGGGGGAGGCTTACATAATCACGTAGGGTCGTCTTTCTTGATTTTGGTACAGCTGCTCGGACGATTTGGTTGGCAATACTTTTATCCTTCTTGAAGGCAAAAAGGGGCACTTCTTTCAACTGATCATCAATTTCTTTAATTAAGTGCCAATTTTGTTGGATACTCTTCTTCAAAAAATTAGATGATGGACAGAAGGTTGAAACGCAAACTGTCCGGTTGAGTTGTTTCTTGTCTCTCTTTTTAAGCAGTTCTTCCCGTGGAGTCCACCACGCACGCTTAATGGCTTGTTTCAATAGTTTGGCCGGGTAGCCACGATCCAGTAGTCTTTCCTTCAAGCAGTTTGCATGCATCATATATTCATCCTTGAAGGAACAATTCCTACGGATGCGGAGGAATTGTCCCACTGGTAAGTTCTGTTTTAAATTTCTCGGATGGCTGCTTGAATAGTCCAAGGCTTTATTCCGATCAGTTTTCTTCCTGTACAAAGTGGTCACTAATTGGCCATTGGAAACATAAATTTCAACATCCAAGAAGGAAAGACGTGTTCTTGATGACTCTAAACTGAATTGGATGTCCCTCGTTCTGTTATTGAACCATTCATGGAAAAGTAGGAGCTGTTCTTTATTGCCGGACCAGGTAAAGAAAATGTCGTCTATAAAACGAACCCAACCTCCAATCCACTGTTGAAAAGGGTTGTTGTTATAAATGAATGTGTCTTCGTACTGGCTCATATACAAAATAGCCAATTCCGGGGCAAATGGGCAGCCCATTGCGACTCCCTTGATTTGGAAGTAGAAGTCCTCTTTAAATTTGAAGTTGTTTTTTGTCAGGGCCATTTTGGCTAGATCCAGGATAAATTCAGTTGGAATTTTTGATGGCATTTCTCGCTTATTCCAGAAAATTTCTAAGACCTCCAGAGCTTGGTCTTGGGGGATTTGAGTGTACAATGAAACAATATCCATACTGACTAAAAAGTCCTGATCTGAATTGAATGGAAGTTCTTGTAATTTGTTTAGAAAGTCAGTTGTGTCTTGGAGAAATGACCTGACTGTAATACAGAAAGGTTTTAAAAAGAAGTCGATACATTTTGAAACCGGTTCAAACAATGAACCACAACCCGAAATAATCGGTCTCCCCGGTGGTGTTCGCTCATTCTTATGTATCTTGGGAAGTACATAAAAAAGGGGGGTGCGTGGATGTTTATTAGCAAGATAGTTATACTCGTGTTTACCTAGAAACCCTTTTTCCCGTCCTGCAATCAAAATTTTAGAAAGTTCATTTTGTAGTTCCTTAGTCGGATCATTAGTGATTTTTCGATAACAATCTTCATCCGTCAATTGTCTTGTAGCTTCGGCTATATATTCAGTTGTTCCCCAAATCACAATCGATCCGCCTTTGTCGGCTTGTTTCACAATAATATTTGCGTCATTTTTAATAGACAGCAATGCTTGTTTCTGTTCCTGAGATAGATTTGGTTTAGCAAATCCTTTTTTCTTTTTCTCATGGGAGGCGATAGCAGATAGCACTGTTTTTTCAAAATAGATAACCTCCTTCGGTATTTTGTGAATTGGTGGATTAAAGTTGGATTTATTTCTTAGTCCAGTGGTTTCTGTTTGTGGCCCCATTTCTTTGTCTGCGAAGAACGCAATCAGGCGAACTTTTCTGCAAAATTCAATAAATTCTAATTTAAGGCGGACAAAGTCGGTTGCTTTTGATGGGACAAAAGTGAGCCCTTTTTGAAGCACGCTTATTTCACTTGAGGTGAGGAGTTTGTTAGAGAGATTGTAAATGGAGGTGTTTTTCAATTCTTGTAGTTTTGTCTCCTCGTTGACATTTCCCAAGGTTGTTGAAATCTTGTTTTGCCTCTGGTTTTCTGCTGGCCCTGTCCTAAAAAAGGTTGTTGTTGTTGCTGCTGGTTAGGTTGTTGGTAATTGGATTGAAATTGTTGTTGATACTGATTTTGATTTTGATATCCACCCCTTCGTGTGAATTGAGGGCGTGTAGTAGTTTGATCTGAATCACTGCCTGCTGATGAAGAGGAGGTATCTGAAAATGTTAAATATTTTGTGCGCGATCGTCCTTGATTATCTGGGAGATACCGGCGCGATTCTGGGCGCGAATAAAAGTCTTGTTGTAGGTAAGGATACGCTTTTTCGAAAGTGAAATTCCGTTTATCTCTATCAAAATTACTTTCTTTTTGTTGCACAGTATAATCTTTAAAGTCAAGGATCTCTTTTTCGACTTTATCAAGTAGATTTTTTGAATCTTGAATTAAAGGGTTTGATTTTATTTCGGTCTCAAGGGCTTCAATTTCTTCCAGTTGTAATTTAGACAATCTTTGTGCTGTTTCTATGGTTAACATTATAAGATCTCTACTACACTTTGTTTCTATAAAGCTGAAGCCTTTTTTGTAGATGGTATCCTCAGTAAAAATCACTGGTATGTTTTTGACAATCAATCCAGATGGTATTGTGCCAGACCTAAGGTGTTGAAGTAGATAGTGGCCGTGTAAGTCCGTACGAATTTGCTTTTTCTTTAAGCGAATTAATTTGTCTGATTCGTTGTTAGTTTGGGCATTACTGCTTAAGGTAGCTGAGCCGAACAAAGGAGGGTCGCTCAAGAGTTTTTTTATATGTTCCTCGCTGTATGCGAACGTTTGATCTTCTGACATTATTAGGTGTTGCAGGGTCAGTACTCGTTTGACCTATATATCGCACTGATCACTACATTCATTCAAACAGATTCAATCATTCAACATTCATACAAACCAAAAAACAAACAATTAATTTGCATGGAGGGCCAATATGGTCACCACATACACTATGACTTTGGAGCCCACTTTTGTGTGGGCTAGAAACCTCGCGAGCCGGCGCCCGCTAAAGCAGTATGTAACAGAGGGGGTTTTGGCTAGAGCACAGTAAGGCTGTGCCAATAACAGAATGAACAAAAGGAATTGCCAGTACTGTGCAGTGATTAGAACGTTTGAAAAAAGGGTTGGCCTCAAAATCGCTCAGCCCAAAGAAAACTAATTCAGTCAAAGTTTTCAAAAATCAATTGATTTATTTTATTAAATTCATTTTTTGTTATTTTTAAATTCTTTTTGAAGAAAATATTAGGAAATATTATAAAAAACAAAGAATTCTTGAGTAATCGTAGAATCAACTAGTCAATAACTACAACTTGCATCTGATGCGTCTATCAGAATGATCAAGGAGGATTAAGGGCTTAGTTTGACACAGAAGAGTAAGGGGGCACGAATACCAAAAATACAATCCAAAGTTAATACATATAACATTAACACTCATGGACAACAGTTCAACAAAAAACAAAATGAACTTTCAAAAATTTTGATTGCAGGACGGGAAAAAGGGTTTCTAGGTAAACACGAGTATAACTATCTTGCTAATAAACATCCACGCACCCCCCTTTTTTATGTACTTCCCAAGATACATAAGAATGAGCGAACACCACCGGGGAGACCGATTATTTTGGGTTGTGGTTCATTGTTTGAACCGGTTTCAAAATGTATCGACTTCTTTTTAAAACCTTTCTGTATTACAGTCAGGTCATTTCTCCAAGACACAACTGACTTTCTAAACAAATTACAAGAACTTCCATTCAATTCAGATCAGGACTTTTTAGTCAATATGGATATTGTTTCATTGTACACTCAAATCCCCCAAGACCAAGCTCTGGAGGTCTTAGAAATTTTCTTGAATAAGCGAGAAATGCCATCAAAAATTCCAACTGAATTTATCCTGGATCTAGCCAAAATGGCCCTGACAAAAAACTACTTCAAATTTAAAGAGGACTTCTACTTCCAAATCAAGGGAGTCGCAATGGGCTGCCCATTTGCCCCGGAATTGGCTATTTTGTATATGAGCCAGTACGAAGACACATTCATTTATAACAACAACCCTTTTCAACAGTGGATTGGAGGTTGGGTTCGTTTTATAGACGACATTTTCTTTACCTGGTCCGGCAATAAAGAACAGCTCCTACTTTTCCATGAATGGCTCAATAACAGAACGAGGGACATCCAATTCAGTTTAGAGTCATCAAGAACACGTCTTTCCTTCTTGGATGTTGAAATTTATGTTTCCAATGGCCAATTAGTGACCACTTTGTACAGGAAGAAAACTGATCGGAATAAAGCCTTGGACTATTCAAGCAGCCATCAGAGAAATTTAAAACAGAACTTACCAGTGGGGCAATTCCTCCGCATCCGTAGGAATTGTTCCTTCAAGGATGAATATATGATGCATGCAAACTGCTTGAAGGAAAGACTACTGATCGTGGCTACCCGGCCAAACTATTGAAACAAGCCATTAAGCGTGCGTGGTGGACTCCACGGGAAGAACTGCTTAAAAAGAGAGACAAGAAACATCTCAACCGGACAGTTTGCGTTTCAACCTTCTGTCCATCATCTAATTTTTTGAAGAAGAGTATCCAACAAAATTGGCACTTAATTAAAGAAATTGATGATCAGTTGAAAGAAGTGCCCCTTTTTGCCTTCAAGAAGGATAAAAGTATTGCCAACCAAATCGTCCGAGCAGATGTACCAAAATCAAGAAAGACGACCCTACGTGATTATGTAAGCCTCCCCCCAATCACTGGACATCGTAAATGTGGCACATGTTTGTGTTGCAGCTCAACTGTTGAAGGCGACCTCTTCCAACACGAGGGCGTCTCATGGAAACATGACCAATTCACGAATTGTAAGACACGGAATGTAGTGTATGGGATAATTTGCCCTTGCAAGAAGTTGTATATTGGCAAAACCAATCAGGAGGCCAGGCAAAGAATGTCACAGCATAAATCCCGGTTGAAAAAGAAAGTGCTAACAGCTCCCCTAGTGCAGCATTGGATTGATGAATCTCATGGGGATGAGGATTTTAAGTGGACAAGTATATCTAAAATCGATCCAGATCCAAGAGGTGGAGACGTGGAGGTCAAATTGAGACAGAGAGAAGCAATGCTCATTTTGAAATTTAATACTACAATTATAGGCCTAAATGAGATGTCTGAATTATATCACCTATGAAGCGTGTTCAATTTTTGTACGCTTCATGAATGGAATTTTTTGTCCTATGTATCAGTGCAATTTTTTAATTATTGGTACGAGGTCGAGCTAATTGTGCCCTACAGTTGGACTTTTTTTATCAAGGGGTGTGACCAGCCGGCACCACCATCCCATTAAACCTTTGAAATGACACGTTGTACACAGCCGCTGAATGGGGCCAATGTTAACGCATTGCCTTTGCAACTTAAATTAATTCATCGAGTTTCACTCACGACTTGCGTTTTTCCGCGTTCTAGTATCTGAGACACATCACGTCCTCCCAGCATATAAAAAGTCCTGAACATCGGAAGATTAGAAGCGCTTCGGACATCGTCACTTTTAAAAAACTACAACCCTCAAATAAACTACAACTCCCATGACTGCCCGCGACGGAGTATGTGAAGAATTACTTCCTTTATAAACACCGAACCGGAAACGATAGCCCTACGGCGTCTGCACTGATGGCGACACCGCATTAAGGAGGAACTACGAAGATTCAAGGTAATTCTGGCGATATACCGTTGAGCGTCCTAAATGATTTCATGCACGGGGCCCCGCTATCATGGATCAAGAGACGGGAGACTTTTGTCAATCGATTCTCGCCCCTCTACAGTTTTATAGATTAAGGGCGTGTATCGGCTGGACAGTCAGTGTCACTTCCACCGTTGCCATGATACTAACACGAGCCGGATATAAATGATTTGTGAGCTTTATGCCTCAACGACTAAGTGGTGCATCCAACGGTTGTTTTCCAAACAATCACGTTTATTCGTTTTCCATTTCATTTCTTACAGAAAGTAATCCATCACCCCCTGATGAAAACTCAAGAAAAATATACTTTCCGGATTATACCTTTGATCGCTCCAACCATGTAAGTGGCTTTTCCTCAATCTGATCCGCAGCCCCCTCACTCCTTAACATATTAAATGGTGAGACATCTCCTCCTTTGCATTTCAGACACCAAGATTTGGACAAATTCACAAGACAACTCAGGTATGAATGATGAGTTAGCCGAGCTGGGTGTAAGTTGAGGGTCCCTCGTTTGTATATCTGACAGTACGTCTGTTTATTTTATGTTTTTCAGATATTGTTTGTTGGTCCTGATGAGAATCCCTCAAAGCATAGGGATACGAAACGCGTCGACCCCTTTGGTGTTTCAGATTGATTCTGTTCTTGAGACCAATCTCCTCTTTTTCCAAAATGTTTAGAGTTTAAAAATGTTTGATGGTCTTGTTTCCTAAAAATGTATTTTGTATTCGTTTTTTGCTCCATTTAGTGGAATAGACCCTCCTGTTGGATTTAGAGCAGGTTCTTGTATAGGGTCCCTCATTGCGAAGTAACTTGATGTTGACAGAGGAAAGTGTCCCTCTTGTTCTGTTCCAATTAATTGTTTGTCTTTTGTCGAACTGTTGTCCATGAGTGTTAATGTTATATGTATTAACTTTGGATTGTATTTTTGGTATTTGTGCCCCCTTACTCTTCTGTGTCAAACTACGCCCTTAATCCTCCTTGATCATTCTGATAGACGCATCAGATGCAAGTTGTAGTTATTGACTAGTTGATTCTACGATTACTCAAGAATTCTTTGTTTTTTATAATATTTCCTAATATTTTCTTCAAAAAGAATTTAAAAATAACAAAAAATGAATTTAATAAAATAAATCAATTGATTTTAGAAAACTTTGACTGAATTAGTTTTCTTTGGGCTGAGCGATTTTGAGGCCAACCCTTTTTTCAAACGTTCTAATCACTGCACAGTACTGGCAATTCCTTTTGTTCATTCTGTTATTGGCACAGCCTTACTGTGCTCTAGCCAAAACCCCCTCTGTTACATACTGCTTTAGCGGGCGCCGGCTCGCGAGGTTTCTAGCCCACACAAAAGTGGGCTCCAAAGTCATAGTGTATGTGGTGACCATATTGGCCCTCCATGCAAATTAATTGTTTGTTTTTTGGTTTGTATGAATGTTGAATGATTGAATCTGTTTGAATGAATGTAGTGATCAGTGCGATATATAGGTCAAACGAGTACTGACCCTGCAACACCTAATAATGTCAGAAGATCAAACGTTCGCATACAGCGAGGAACATATAAAAAAACTCTTGAGCGACCCTCCTTTGTTCGGCTCAGCTACCTTAAGCAGTAATGCCCAAACTAACAACGAATCAGACAAATTAATTCGCTTCAAGAAAAAGCAAATTCGTACGGACTTACACGGCCACTATCTACTTCAACACCTTAGGTCTGGCACAATACCATCTGGACTGATTGTCAAAAACATACCAGTGATTTTTACTGAGGATACCATCTACAAAAAAGGCTTCAGCTTTATAGAAACAAAGTGTAGTAGAGATCTTATGGTGTTAACCATAGAAATAGCACAAAGATTGTCTAAATTACAACTGGAAGAAATTGAAGCCCTTGAGACCGAAATAAAATCAAACCCTTTAATTCAAGATTCAAAAAATCTACTTGATAAAGTCGAAAAAGAGATCCTTGACTTTAAAGATTATACTGTGCAACAAAAAGAAAGTAATTTTGATAGAGATAAACGGAATTTCACTTTCGAAAAAGCGTATCCTTACCTACAACAAGACTTTTATTCGCGCCCAGAATCGCGCCGGTATCTCCCAGATAATCAAGGACGATCGCGCACAAAATATTTAACATTTTCAGATACCTCCTCTTCATCAGCAGGCAGTGATTCAGATCAAACTACTACACGCCCTCAATTCACACGAAGGGGTGGATATCAAAATCAAAATCAGTATCAACAACAATTTCAATCCAATTACCAACAACCTAACCAACAGCAACAACAACAACCTTTTTTAGGACAGGGCCAGCAGAAAACCAGAGGCAAAACAAGATTTCAACAACCTTGGGAAATGTCAACGAGGAGACAAAACTACAAGAATTGAAAAACACCTCCATTTACAATCTCTCTAACAAACTCCTCACCTCAAGTGAAATAAGCGTGCTTCAAAAAGGGCTCACTTTTGTCCCATCAAAAGCAACCGACTTTGTCCGCCTTAAATTAGAATTTATTGAATTTTGCAGAAAAGTTCGCCTGATTGCGTTCTTCGCAGACAAAGAAATGGGGCCACAAACAGAAACCACTGGACTAAGAAATAAATCCAACTTTAGTCCACCAATTCACAAAATACCGAAGGAGGTTATCTATTTTGAAAAAACAGTGCTATCTGCTATCGCCTCCCATGAGGAAAAGAGGAAAAGAAAAAAGGATTTGCTAAACCAAATCTATCTCAGGAACAGAAACAAGCATTGCTGTCTATTAAAAATGACGCAAATATTATTGTGAAACAAGCCGACAAAGGCGGATCGATTGTGATTTGGGGAACAACTGAATATATAGCCGAAGCTACAAGACAATTGACGGATGAAGATTGTTATCGAAAAATCACTAATGATCCGACTAAGGAACTACAAAATGAACTTTCAAAAATTTTGATTGCAGGACGGGAAAAAGGGTTTCTAGGTAAACACGAGTATAACTATCTTGCTAATAAACATCCACGCACCCCCCTTTTTTATGTACTTCCCAAGATACATAAGAATGAGCGAACACCACCGGGGAGACCGATTATTTCGGGTTGTGGTTCATTGTTTGAACCGGTTTCAAAATTTATCGACTTCTTTTTAAAACCTTTCTGTATTACAGTCAGGTCATTTCTCCAAGACACAACTGACTTTCTAAACAAATTACAAGAACTTCCATTCAATTCAGATCAGGACTTTTTAGTCAGTATGGATATTGTTTCATTGTACACTCAAATCCCCCAAGACCAAGCTCTGGAGGTCTTAGAAATGTTCTTGAATAAGCGAGAAATGCCATCAAAAATTCCAACTGAATTTATCCTGGATCTAGCCAAAATGGCCCTGACAAAAAACGACTTCAAATTTAAAGAGGACTTCTACTTCCAAATCAAGGGAGTCGCAATGGGCTGCCCATTTGCCCCGGAATTGGCTATTTTGTATATGAGCCAGTACGAAGAACCATTCATTTATAACAACAACCCTTTTCAACAGTGGATTGGAGGTTGGGTTCGTTTTATAGACGACATTTTCTTTACCTGGTCCGGCAATAAAGAACAGCTCCTACTTTTCCATGAATGGCTCAATAACAGAACGAGGGACATCCAATTCAGTTTAGAGTCATCAGGAACACGTCTTTCCTTCTTGGATGTTGAAATTTATGTTTCCAATGGCCAATTAGTGACCACTTTGTACAGGAAGAAAACTGATCGGAATAAAGCCTTGGACTATTCAAGCAGCCATCCGAGAAATTTAAAACAGAACTTACCAGTGGGGCAATTCCTCCGCATCCGTAGGAATTGTTCCTTCAAGGATGAATATATGATGCATTCAAACTGCTTGAAGGACAGACTACTGGATCGTGGCTACCCGGCCAAACTATTGAAACAAGCCATTAAGCGTGCGTGGTGGACTCCACGGGAAGAACTGCTTAAAAAGAGAGACAAGAAACAACTCAACCGGACAGTTTGCGTTTCAACCTTCTGTCCATCATCTAATTTTTTGAAGAAGAGTATCCAACAAAATTGGCACTTAATTTGTTCTGAAAAAAAAAATTGGCACTTAATTAAAGAAATTGATGATCAGTTGAAAGAAGTGCCCCTTTTTGCCTTCAAGAAGGATAAAAGTATTGCCAACCAAATCGTCCGAGCAGCTGTACCAAAATCAAGAAAGACGACCCTACGTGATTATGTAAGCCTCCCCCCAATCACTGGACATCGTAAATGTGGCACATGTTTGTGTTGCAGCTCAACTGTTGAAGGCGACCTCTTCCAACACGAGGGCGTCTCATGGAAACATGACCAATTCACGAATTGTAAGACACGGAATGTAGTGTATGGGATAATTTGCCGTTACAAGAAGTTGTATATTGGCAAAACCAATCAGGAGGCCAGGCAAAGAATGTCACAGCATAAATCCCGGTTGAAAAAGAAAGTGCTAACAGCTCCCCTAGTGCAGCATTGGATTGATGAATCTCATGGGGATGAGGATTTTAAGTGGACAATTATATCTAAAATCGATCCAGATCCAAGAGGTGGAGACGTGGAGGTCAAATTGAGACAGAGAGAAGCAATGCTCATTTTGAAATGTAATACTACAATTATGGGCCTAAATGAGATGTCTGAAATATATCACCTATGAAGCGTGTTCAATTTTTGTACGCTTCATGAATGGAATTTTTTGTCCTATGTATCAGTGCAATTTTTTAATTATTGGTACGAGGTCGAGCTAATTGTGCCCTACAGTTGGACTTTTTTATCAAGGGGTGTGACCAGCCGGCACCACCATCCCATTAAACCTTTGAAATGACACGTTGTACACAGCCGCTGAATGGGGCCAATGTTAACGCATTGCCTTTGCAACTTAAATTAATTCATCCAGTTTCACTCACGACTTGTGTTTTTCCGCGTTCTAGTATCTGAGACACATCACGTCCTCCCAGCATATAAAAAGTCCTGAACATCGGAAGATTAGAAGCGCTTCGGACATCGTCACTTTTAAAAAACTACAACCCTCAAATAAACTACAACTCCCATGACTGCCCGCGACGGAGTATGTGAAGAATTACTTCCTTTATAAACACCGAACCGGAAACGATAGCCCTACGGCGCCTGCACTGATGGCGACACCGCATTAAGGAGGAACTACGAAGATTCAAGGTAATTCTGGCGATATACTGTTGAGCGTCCTAAATGATTTCATGCACGGGGCCCCGCTATCATGGATCAAGAGACGGGAGACTTTTGTCAATCCATTCTCGCCCCTCTACAGTTTTATAGATTAAGGGCGTGTATCGGCTGGACAGTCAGTGTCACTTCCACCGTTGCCATGATACTAACACGAGCCGGATATAAATGATTTGTGAGCTTTATGCCTCAACGACTAAGTGGTGCATCCAACGGTTGTTTTCCAAACAATCACGTTTTTTCGTTTTCCATTTCGTTTCTTACAGAAAGTAATCCATCACCCCCTGATGAAAACTCAAGAAAAATATACTTTCCGGATTATACATTTGATCGCTCCAACCATGTAAGTGGCTTTTCCTCAATCTGATCCGCAGCCCCCTCACTCCTTAACATATTAAATGGTGAGACATCTCCTCCTTTGCATTTCAGACACCAAGATTTGGACAAATTCACAAGACAACTCAGGTATGAATGATGAGTTAGCCGAGCTGGGTGTAAGTTGAGGGTCCCTCGTTTGTATATCTGACAGTACGTCTGTTTATTTTATGTTTTTCAGATATTGTTTGTTGGTCCTGATGAGAATCCCTCAAAGCATAGGGATACGAAACGCGTCGACCCCTTTGGTGTTTCAGATTGATTCTGTTCTTGAGACCAATCTCCTCTTTTTCCAAAATGTTTAGAGTTTAAAAATGTTTGATGGTCTTGTTTCCTAAAAATGTATTTTGTATTCGTTTTTTGCTCCATTTAGTGGAATAGACCCTCCTGTTGGATTTAGAGCAGGTTCTTGTATAGGGTCCCTCATTGCGAAGTAACTTGATGTTGACAGAGGAAAGTGTCCCTCTTGTTCTGTTCCAATTAATTGTTTGTCTTTTTGTCGAACTGTTGTCCAGGAGTGTTAATGTTATATGTATTAACTTTGGATTGTATTTTTGGTATTCGTGCCCCCTTACTCTTCTGTGTCAAACTACGCCCTTAATCCTCCTTGATCATTCTGATAGACGCATCAGATGCAAGTTGTAGTTATTGACTAGTTGATTCTACGATTACTCAAGAATTCTTTGTTTTTTATAATATTTCCTAATATTTTCTTCAAAAAGAATTTAAAAATAACAAAAAATGAATTTAATAAAATAAATCAATTGATTTTTGAAAACTTTGACTGAATTAGTTTTCTTTGGGCTGAGCGATTTTGAGGCCAACCCTTTTTTCAAACGTTCTAATCACTGCACAGTACTGGCAATTCCTTTTGTTCATTCTGTTATTGGCACAGCCTTACTGTGCTCTAGCCAAAACCCCCTCTGTTAAATATAAATATCTCTCTTGGGCAGGTTCTTTTTCATCTCTGCTTTTTCCCTTTGTCGCAATTTGTTTTCTTTCTCTCCTTACTGCATTGTGCTATGGGTCAAAGTCTGATGATGAAAAATAAGTCCTGGTCTCTCCAGATAAGTGCCAGACTCCATAATCTCCAAACACCAGCAACAAGCATTTGCAATACAATAGGTCTCGTATTTGTGAGAGTTTAAGCTATTGGCATTCTAAATGAGAATGCCTTTTATTTATCTGTTTTGATAATTAACACATAAATAAAAGGCATTGTCATTTACAATGCCAATAGCTCAAACTCTTGTAAATGCGAGACCTATTTCATTTCAAAGAAGCGGCCTCCATTGTCCTTGGCTGCTTCTAAAGAGAAAGCGTGCACGGCGCGCTGAATGTTGCAGGTAAGCATGTCATGCCTGAAGTAGGAGAAGCTCATTAAAGAAAATAGTACTTACAGACTAGATAAGACATATCGTGTAACAACAGAAGTAAAAGGGACTGCCTCATGGGAGGTTACAAATGAAGACAAGGCGGTACTAAGGAGGGACTAACAAGCCTATTAATGAATCAGAAGCGAGTATTTACGAAGGACATTGACATAAGCCAATGACAAATATGGGTGGAGAGTGGGCGGGGCTTCACGTCTATACTCAAAACATCATGCCTCGCAGAGCAGCGCATACGCTGCCCAGGCTCGACCTAAATATTACTACATGAACCTAAGCCTTATGCATGCAGTAACTTAGCGAAAACCCCACTGGAACGTTCATAAACATCAAAGCAAGCGCCAATCACCTCACAACTTACTTGTAAACGAATCAAGCAGCAAAAGTAATCATTTTGTTTTCTCCTAAACTGGAACTTGTATGAAAAATACAATAAAGCTTCTTCTAGTGCTGTGATCTTCAGCAACAAAAAGAGGAACAGCCTTGAGACGGTGGGCTTTTAATTCATCTTCGCAGGACCACATGTCTTCCGTCGCGCTTATATAAAATAAATGTCACTTTTTTCGTAGATGTTTCTGTTCTTTGTTGGCAATAATAAAGAGACCAATAACATTATCCAAGGCTTTCTTTCGTTTAGTAGGATTCTCAGAAATTATGATCCACTAAGTCCTCAAGACAGCTTTTCTTTTCTTTGTCATTTTTTTGTACTCATCCTTGGGAGTTTAAGCTATCTTCAGGCTACAGTAATTCAAAGTAAAAAATAACATTCCTTTGCGTCAATAAGATTCATAACTTCCTATGATGTGCATTAAAACTTAAAGGGTTTCTATACCTGTTCTAAGTCTTTCTGCCTGCTAGGAAGCACCCATAAAATTCTATTAAAGTTATATATGATTGCAATTTTTGTACAATTTTAATTGTGTGCAAAATTGTGCTACTTTTAGGCAGAAACTTTTTTTATGTTTATATGCTTGCAACTAAAAAAATTAAAATAACCGTAGCACCAACTTGTCAAAGCCAAACATGCTATTATTATTTTTTTGTAGCCCAACCTTGGACTCACCCTAAAATATGCTGTACTACAAACATAATAAATAATAATAAATGATGAGTAGAATTTTGTGTTTTTGTATAAATAATTAACATCATTGTTGGTTTATGGGCTCAAGTTCTGGCTTGGGTTACCTGGCTTGTGTTTAGGTGACTTTGAGATCTCAGAGATTTATTCTTTCACGTTTAGAGTCTGACATTCCAACTTTGCACCTATTTTACTTTTGTGATATGGAGACTTTTAGGAGAAATTGCTACTGTAAGCTTTCAGAATAATGCATACTTTCTTTATATATTGTAGATATGTGTGCAAAATCTTTTTATAGTATCCTTCAATACAGAGCTTAATTTATAAAAGAATCAGTGCCAGGGCCCAATGTTTTGCTCAGAAGGCTATCAAAGATAGGGATGAAACACTTCCAAAGATGTGTATTCTTAATTCCACTTCAAGCCACTTTAATTCATCACTGGATAGTCCATGTCCCTTTATCTCACTCTTACAGGTTCTTTCTCATTCCTGCTTTCTTTCTTTGTCACTGTTTTTCTGTCTTTCTCTTCCTCCCGTCCCCCTTTTGTGTTTTTCTCTGGCCTGGTCTGGATCAAAGTCTGGTGAGGACAAATAAGTGACGGTCCCCAGAAATGACTGGTGGTGGGCCCCACCTTCAGCCACTGGCTCACATTAAGCTCTTCTTTAACACTCTAACAGCCTTCTTATTCGTAATGTGAACCTTAGATACATTGTTAGTACATATGTCTTTGTTGTTGGGAACATACAATTATCACCCATTACTACTTACCCAAGAATTTGCTGATTCTGCAGGCAGCATTTCTGATTTTAGTATGACTCGATTTGATTTAGGAGCGAACTAACCATATGGTTGTTTAGGTGTGGCAAGCAAAGCCTCTATTTATACATGGTGACTTTTGGCAACCTATACCTTGATAGAGCTTTCCCCTGTTGCTGGAAAAATAGGACATGTAGCCCAAGGCTTACTGTGTATTTGGGTTAATGCAATGGCACCTGTGTAAATTATATTCATGTAGTTGGGCAATGTGGGTTCTCACGTGGCTCAAAGAGGACCAGATGGCCGCGTCAAATAACATATGTGTGCAAAGTATAGTTTGCTCTACGCAGTTGGCTCAAGCACAAGGTTACAAGGATTTCTGTTTTGGGGTGCCTCCCTGGATTATGAATGCAAAGGGGGCATAAATGGTGGGAACAGGGCAAACCACCAATAGAAGTTCACGCAAAGTCAGAACTTCTGTAGTAGCATTCCCTGGATTTCTGTTCAATCCTAGTGGTACATTTAACCAGTGCTAACAATTGGCAAGTGAATATTTCTGGATACCATGAGTAATGTGGAATCATACAAAATACCAATGTCACGCAACTTGCCCTAGAGCGATCATCATCATGTATAAATGTGTACGGGGGGTAACCAGGGTCGGACTGGGAACCAAAACCGGCCCTTGCAAAGTCGGCAAAGTGCTCGGCTGCCCCCCCTCCATGGGGGGGTGAGAGGTGTGGCCGAGCGGTTTGCCAGGGCTAGTTTTGCCCGATTTTGTTACAGGGCCAATATTGCAACTTTGCTGCAAAACTTTCCCTGTAACAAAAACGGCCCCCCATGGGCCCAAAACCGGCTCCACCCTGGTGGCCCACCGGGCAAATACCCAGTGCCCGCTATGGCCAGTCCAGCCCTGGGGGTAACTCGAGAACAAATGTCATTCAAGAATTCACTGCAGTTCCCCTATGACTCAATGATTGGTGCATTGCTAAAATGGCTTTTTGCATGATCACAGCTGATGACATAATCTGCGCGCAACTATCTGTAAATATGACACTACACAATTTGTTACAGCTCGTACAATTCAGCACTCCAGATGTCCAGCACTTCCTGACTTCCAGTAAATTTGGGCCTTAGCTTCTTTAGATTACTTTTTGACCTATTGGGCCTCATTTATGGGTTTTTTGCCGTAGGGCAGCGCAGCAGGCCTTGCTGCTGCGCTGCCCTATCATTCCTGTTCTTTTCGCCTGTGCCGGTGCACAATGGACTGCCATGTGCCAACGCAGGCACCTTTGCACCATTGTGCAAGGGGGCCTGCGTTGCAGGGATGATTATTTTTGTGCAGGAAGGGAAATCTTCCTGCACAAAAACAATCACAAGAGGCTTTTCCCCTTTCTTTGTTTACTGCAGAAAGAGGAAAAACGAGGAGAAATAAATATATTTCTCCTCCTTGTGCCTCCCTTATGCCTCCCCTGGGGAGGCATACGTTTTTGGCACTGCCTCAGACTTACGATTTCGTAAATCTGGGGCAGTGTCAAAAAGCCATGGATGTTGCCAGGAACGCCTGAAATGACTTGCAGTACAGTGGATTGTAGAAGAAAAAGAAGTTTATTCAAAGTAACAACCCCAGGGAAATCCAAGGACCAACTCTCTCAGTACTGTGCATCTCTGGACTGCCCCCTGGATTCCACACTCTGGAATCCAGTGAGCACAGCGACCATAGAACATTACATCATTACTAAGATACAACATATCTCCCTTTCTATAAAAACAACAAAACAATTACAAAACAAAAAACTAAAAAAAAAACTAAAAGAAAACAAATTTGGTATGATACAAACTTACATCCCATATTAGAATGCCCAAATCATGAACAAATGTAATCCTTCATCCACACGGGTTTACACTTAGGCCTAGTAGATAAAGACACAGAAATGGGTACATCATCTCTTTTCTCAACAGATGTTTTTGGAGAATTGTCTACCTGACCACAAATTTGTTTGCATTCAAGATCATTACATCTTGTGATACTTCTTACATTCCATTGTTTACCATCATCTAATTTCACTATGTTACCAGTCACTTGAATAATTTGTTTAGGTTTAGACCATTTAGAGGAACCAGGTTTCCGATTTCCCATTAATTGTGAGCGTACCCAATCACCAACCTTAAATGCTCTACCACTACAATTAATTTTAGAATTATGACTATGAACATATTTATTTTGATATTGTCGAACTTTAATTGCTATGTTCTTACCATCAGTTACATTTGGAATATTTCTAGACATCCATATAGGTTTGACTTCAGATCCAGCCACACGCCCCTTTAATAAGGAAAATGGAGATATTCCTGTAGCTGTATGGGGAGTATTTCTATAACACCATAACATCTCCTTAACAGCATCTTTACAGTCATCATTATTGTTGCTGGCAAGTTGGATGCATTCTTTCAACACTCGGTTGAATCTTTCTATCAAACCATTTTCTCTTGGATTATATACAGAGGTAGTAATGTGTTTTACACCAACTTTGTTTAGATAAGCAGAAAATTCCTCTGCTATAAATTGCGGACCATTATCTGATAAGATGGCACCCGGATAGCCCTCTCTACGAAAAATTCCTTCGCAAAATTCAATTATATTGGAGGCCTTGATATCCCTTACAAAAGCCACTTCAGGCCATTTAGAGTGAAAATCCATCAAGACAATTGCAAACTTATTTTCAATACCCTTGACATGAAATGGACCACAAATATCAATAGCAACTTTGTCCCAAGGCTTGTCAGGAAAAGGAGTTGCAGAAATAGTAGTTTCTTGGGATTTGTGAGATTTGTCACTAGACATACATGCTAGACAATTCCTAACGCATCTGTCTATGTCTTTGTCCATTCCAACCCACCAAAAATCATTCCTAGCTCTCCTTGTCATGCTAGTCATTCCACTGTGTCCTTCATGTAATAAATTCAATAATTTGTCACGCAAAACTGCAGGTACTACTATTCTGTCACCTCTCCTAAGAATGCCATCATATACAGATAATTCCGGCCAAACCATCTTGTAATCGGCCAAAATAGACTTGTCCAAAGATGATAGATCTACACCAACATGTAAGTTATTAATAATTTGTTGTAGAATGGTGTCCTCAGTTACAGCTTGAACCCATTATTGTTCACTGAATGCATTAGTACAGGATTCTTCGATGCTGGCAATTAACCACTCACCATTATCCTCAGTTGTATCATCCTTGTCATAAGGCAAGGGAAGGCGAGATAAACAGTCTGCATTTATATTTTTATGACCGGGAACATAGTTTATTTGAAAATTATATCCCTGTAGTCTATATAACCATTTTGCTATTCTAGGCGTGGCTCTTGAAGCACCTTTGGTGGTAAAAATATCAATGAGAGGTCGGTGATCTGTTCTCAATTCAAATGAAGTTCCCCAAATGAAAGTTTTGAAATGGTCTAAACCCCACCAACATGCTAAAGCCTCCTTTTCAATTACGGAATACGAAGGTTCAGCACCCTTAAGTGTGCGAGACGCAAACGCTATAATTCGTTCAATTCCATTGTACTTTTGCATAAGAACAGCACCTAAACCATAAGCACTAGAGTCCACAACAATTATAGAAGCATGATCAGGATCATAGGGTTTGAGAGCTACAGCTTTTGTAATATCATTTTTGATGTTTTCAAAAGCCTGTTGACACAAAGTTGACCACACAAAAGAAGTACCTTTTTTCATTAGCAATCTTAAATTATACACTTTGTCAGCAAAGTTTGGGACAAATTTAGAGTAGTATTCTGCAAGTCCCAAAAATGATTGTAACTGATCTTTATTAATGGGGTGAGGTGCTTTTTCAATGGCATCCAATAATTTCATCTTAGGTTTAACACCTTCATTGGAAATGGTATGGCCAAGATAATCAATTTGTTTCACTCCAAACTTGCATTTTTCACCACATACAGTCAAACCAGCATCTTGTAATTTCTGCAGCACACTGTGTACAGCTTTGTCGTGAGAAAATAGATCTTTCCCCCAAATAAGAACATCGTCTTGAAATATTCTCACATTCAATTCATCCTTCAAAATACTGCATATGACTCTCTGAAAAACTGAGGATGCAGATGCCAAACCAAATGGCATTCTGAGATACTGAAAAGCACCCTCAGGCGTAATGAAAGATGTTAGATGCCTCGAGTCAGCATGTAATTTGATTTGGTGGTGTGCATTTGACAAATCAATTGATGAGAAATACATGGCATCCTTAATACTTGAAATCATTTCATTGATGTGTGGCAGAGGATATCTATCAACCCAAATATTTTTATTCAGATCTCTCAGGTCCACACACATCCTAATTTTTCCATTGGGTTTGCGAGCCAAAACAATGGGACTAAGCCAATCTGAAGCTTCGATAGGTTCTATTACTTTGGCATCGCACAATCTATTTAATTCTTCCTTCAAAGGATTTCGTAGGGCAAATGGTACATTCCTTACTTTATGAACAGATGGAATATTGTCTGTTTTTAAAATGATCTTATGTTCAAATTTGACTAAACATCCTAGATCCTTGCTAAATAATTTGGGAAAGACAGATTCCCATCTTGCAGATGAATCTTCATTAGTTAATAATACTTGGTCAAGATAATCATTAGCCAAAACTACCTGATCAGGATGATTTGGATCTAATACTAACCCCATCTTTTTAAGATCTTTCCAACTTAATAAAGCACGTCCCTGTTCAACAACATATACTTTAGTTGAACAAGACCTACCTTTGAAAGTTACTTTGGCGTTAAAATAACCCAAAACAGGTAACTTAATGCCACAATAACCTTTAGGTCGTGCATCAGAGGTTATTAAGGTGTCTTTGTTTCCATTTTCCCACATGTTTTTATCAATGATAGTGTACGGCGAACATGAATCTGCCCAAAGCATCATGTACACTTCATTTATTAGCACTTCACATTTAGGCGGACAATAATCTTCAGAAATATCATTAACAAAATCATCCTGCAGCATCATTACTTCAATATCATTATCATTGCTGTCACTTTCCTCATCATCACTGTCAACATGAGATTCCACAAGATTTACTGAACGTTTCCAATTACTATTATCACCAGTTCTACACCATTTGGCAAAGTGACCAATTTTTTTGCATTTAATGCACGTAACCTTACTAGCAGGACATTTATTGAAGTCCGCAGTGTGTTTTTGACTACCACACCTAAAACACACTCTTTTGGTAAAACCAGATTTATTTTTAGAAAAATAAGGTTTAATCTCCTTGTTGTCACTTTTAGAATCTGACTTTTTATAACCGGTAGTTAAAGCATTGACATTACCAGATTCATCTTTAGAACTTAACTCTTTAACATAATGGGAAGTATTCTCCATTTTTCTAGCAGTATCAAGTGTTTTCTGTAAAGATGGATTCTTGAGCTCAAGTAAACGCTCTTGAATTTTGATGTTTTTAATCCTATTTATAAATTGATCTCTAATGATTTCTTCATGTAAATCTTTGAACTTACATGTAATGGCTAAGGTTCTTAAACATGCCACATATTGTTGCACATTTTCACCAGCCAATTGTGCTCTAGAGAAAAATTTGTGTCTTTCAACAACAATGCTAGTTTTTTTCCCATAATTTTCTTCTAAAGCTTTTAATGCATCAGAATATACATCTATGGATGTATCATTGGTGCTTGTTTCACTAATTTCACTGCTTTCATCATTGTCAACAACAGTTGAAACAACACGATTTATTACAGGTAGAGTTTTTAAAACTTTTCTGCCCTCAACTCCCAAATTATGTTTTAATAATGCTAATTTCCTAGATGGCAAAAACACATCACCGCCAATTGCCTCTAAATAAGTCTCAAAAGATTCTGACCAATCCTCCCAATTCATTGATGGAGGACCAGGAGATTGCAAAAATTTGGGAGGAGCAATTACAGAAGATGAAACATCCATAGTAAATACAATGTAATATCAAACACAATAAATAAACAAGAAGAATAAAGAAATTAACTAAAATAAATAATGTAGTCACCGTTGTCAATTGGAATATAAAATAATGAACTAAAATAAATAATGTAGTCACTGTTGTCAGAGTAGAACATATGCAGCTGTTGTTGAGTTCTACTAAACTGTTTTCGTTTTGTAATGTGCGTTGAATTTCCACAATTTCATGAAGGGAATGACGAAATCTTTAAGGAGTTCACTGTAATATCGTAAACGCGGTGCGTTTATAAGGAAATTGAAGCCGGGAGCAATGACATTGAGTTGCCGTGAAAATCAGTGGTATCCAGTTGCTATGGAGATCTAAGATGGCCGCCACGTATTCAGCGTGATGACACAGGTGTGTGTTGACGCGTGATGACGCCGGTGTGCGTTGACGCGTGATGACGCGTGAGAAAGCACAGCAATAATGGAGGAATCGAGTGCACGCGAAGAAGTTGAAAATCAACACTGCATCTTTCAAGTGGGTAGCAATGGCAGTTCGTTAAAGTCTTTAACATTCCTTCACGATTTAACAAACATGAATAGGTTCCAATTACGATGTTACGAAAAATATTATCATGCATATAATGCTTCACAGATTCTGACAACGAAGGATTTATCGAATAAGTTCCGAATTTAACGCACAGTTAACAGTTTTTTTAGTTGAGTTTTAAGAAGATGTATGTAGAGAAAAAAAAAATTAAAATATACATCAGATACCTTGAAAATCCATTGAAATGTTCAGTTTTAATCTGGGGTTGTTCGAAATCTTCAGTTGTAAGAAAATCTTCACTTCATCAATCGATTTTCTTCATAAATTCTTCATCTAATCAGATTTCAATTCTTTAAATCCTTCAAATCGTATCCCATCCTCGTGGCCACTGAAATGACTTGCAGTACAGTGGATTGTAGAAGAAAAAGAAGTTTATTCAAAGTAACAACCCCAGGGAAATCCAAGGACCAACTCTCTCAGTACTGTGCATCTCTGGACTGCCCCCTGGATTCCACACTCTGGAATCCAGTGAGCACAGCGACCATAGAACATTACATCATTACTAAGATACAACAACGCCCTCAGCAACATCTATGGAACGCCCCTTAAAGGGCCACATATTTATACGGTCATGAAAAGCCATGAAACATAGCTTTACGTGCACTTATAAATGTGCCAGTGGTACATTGCGCCACCGGAACATCAAAAAAGTGACGATCCGCCAGGGCAAAAGTGCCAATAGTGACTCATAAATGATGCACATTGTCTTGCTAAGGTGGACTTTCTTTTTTATCATCAGTTTTTCTGTCAATCAATTAATCTGTGTCACAATACAGCCTCTCTTCATCTTCATTTCCTGTTTGTTACAGATATCAAACTTGCCTGCTCTAAGTTACTATAAATATATTTGACTTCCACATTCTATAACATTTCTTTCACTTACCGACTTAACCAGGTACTTAATTCAGAAGACACTAGAATTGGAATATCTACTGTAGTATTTTGTTAACACACAATAACAACATACTTTGTTTATTAAAACACGCAATCTAATCCCTACCGGAAGCTTTCACATCGTTTGGGGCAAAATGTTTTAGCCTAGTACAAGAAAGGCTGACATTTCACTTCATATTTATCTCACGCTTTCCAAAAACATGTTTCTTAGTAATGGCTGAAAATTACAGTATGACTCAGAGGCTTGTAGTCTAATGCGGAATGGGCACAGATATAGGATATTGCGGCATCGCTGTGTTTCTTATATCTATTGAAGTTAAGAATCCTCGTGATTGGTTTTGCTGTCTCGAAAAAACAGCTTTCCTCTGTACAAACGCAAACATTTACAAATTCACCAACGCATTTGAGGCGTATATTAATCACAGAATGTACATTTAAATTGGCTGCTGTCTTCAGACACAGTTATTCATGGTTTTGTTGAACATGAAGTAGGCAATGTAGAGTTTATTTTATTTATATATATATTTATTTATTTATTTATTTTTAGTGCGCAAACTAATGCCTGAAGGCGTCTAGGCACTAAGAGAAACCTGAAGTGATAGCCAGATCTTACCAATGCTCAAACCTTTGCATTTGTGGAAGATGAACTAATGGGCGAAGAGCCAAGTCTTAAGGCTCTTCCTAAAATAAAGCAGGTCAGAGTTAGACTGGTGGGAAGACAGTTCCATAATCTAGTGGTGACAGTGACAAAACTTTTGCTCCCCCCAGTTTGAAAGTCAGAATCTGGGAACCTCCACCAGCTTTAGAGATGAAGACCGGCGATTTCTTGGCAGAACATACCAAAGGAACTGGTCCTTTAAATATTCCAGTTCATGATTGTGGAGGGCTTTAAAAGCCGTACAAAGGGCCTTAAAATCAATCCTCTTCTCCACGGGAAGCCAGTGGAGGGATTTAAGAGCTTGTATAGCTGAAGAATGTATGGGGATCCCTAGTAGTAAGCGAGCCGCTGCATTCTGGTGAACGTGTAGTTTGTTAAGACCCTTCTGTAGACCAACAAAGAGGGCAATATAGTAGTCTAACTTAGATAAGATGAGTTCCTAGACAACTGTTTTTTGAAGATCCAGAGGTATAAAAGGAAAGTCCTCATCCTTTTTTAGGCAAGCCTACCAGACATCACAGGTGTCCGGTTGCGAAAGGCATATTGTGGGCTTCTGCAGAACACCCAAGGGCTTGATGCCCCCATTGCTTACTATTGGTTGGTTTTCCCGTCGCTCTCATTTGCCTGCTTCTTATTCTTGTTAATTCTGTGTTTGTCCCTCCCTTGAAGCTTAACCTCTTTGGCATCCCTTTAATGGGCTGGCCTCTATGCTTCCACTGCTTGCTTTTCTAGCACTATTTTTTTCTTTTTTTCTTTTTGATTAAGCAATCCACAAGAGTGCATATGTTTTCCAGCTGTCTCCCTCATGTACTTATCTTACCCTGCATCCCGTGTTGCTCACTGTCACCCATGTGCTTTACTGCTCTTCGCCCCCTCTATGTTGAGCTCTTTCTTGTGTTCTCTCCCTGTTGCTTTTTCATCCGTGTGCTTCTCCTACGCCAGCTCTACATTGCCATCTCACCAGTTGTATATTCTTCCCAACTCCACCCTCCACGCTGCTTCCTTTCTCCCACCCTCTGTGTTGCTTCCTCCAATGCATCCTCCTCTGTCGCCATTGCTTCGCCGCTCACCCTGCCAAGTTGCCGCCGACCTGTGACCTACATGTTGCTCCATCCACCTGTTCCCTTTGTGTTTGCCCCCACTACCTACACCCTCTGTATTTTTATGACACAACGGCACTTAAAGAAACACTTTCACACATTTTTTCTTTTTATTTGTCAATCCAACTTGATGGGCAAATAAAAGAAATTCAGTTACCAGCATGAGTGATGAGTCCACAGCAAACCATGCCATAGGATTTCCCCCCCTTATTTAACCATGCTGCAAAGCATTGGGAATACTGTACAGCATGGCTAAAACACCATTGACAAAGACAACAGGTCTCAAAGGACAGACCTGTTGGCTTTGTCAGTGCTTTTTGCTTCAAGGCGTGGCTTGTGTCCCTGGTTGATGAAGCAAGTGCGCTTATATTGCAGAGTGTAAAGTTCCTAGGGATGCAGTTGAGCAATGCATCCTTCAGTGGGATGGGCCTTAGACTTTCTGCTTTCTTGTACTATTTATACGTACCATATCGTGGGTGATTAACCAGGTTGTGATAGGCTTTAGTTCATATTGTGCTGCCCACTTCATGGGCGCCATATTGGAAGGCAGTGGGCTAGTAGTTTTCTCCACTTTGAAGATGGCTACTTAAGCCGCTTGAGTGCGCGGACGAGCAGCTTATCCAGGAGATACCACTCGTGGACTCTCGTATGTTTTAAAATCTTTAGTGTTGGTTATCCATTTTATTGCTTTGCACTGCATTTTGTACACTGAATACCTAATACTTACCTTCTCCTTGGTCCGCCACGGCTGGGTAGTAGCTGATTGTTGTGGAGGGAGAGTTGGTACTAGTGGTGCCCACTTCCTGGTTGACACTTCACGGACACCATATTGGAAGACAGCAGGCTAGTCGTTTTCTCCACTTTGGAGAAAACTACACAAGCTGCATGAGTGCACGGACCCACCGCTGGTGCACCAAAAGCAAGCCCGTTTGCATCCGGCCTGTGTCCCTGGTCCTTTGACACAAGAAAAGTCTCCTCCTTTGGTTTATTCCAAGGAACAACTATGTAGTGTATATGATGTGGGTAAGTCACCTACATGCTTCCCGTTTGGATCTGAGGATCTTAAACCGAAACATAAACTGTACTTGCTCCTCTTGTGGGTTTAGGGTCTCTCAGCCTCCATCCTGGGAAGGGATATCTACTAACACCACCAACTCCTTATTAGTAGCATATGACCCTGTTTGGATTTTTGACATTGAGACCTGGGCAAACACTTCATCGGGTCCTGATTTGGTTGATGCAATTCCTACAAGGTATACAATCCTTAGACTTGACAGGGTGGGCAGACCAGGAGGTGGTCTGCCTATTGTATATACACTTAAATATCACTGCCACATGGAGTACATTAAATATGCTTGTATCTGTGGAGCTCTTTACTTCACCATAAAGATATCACCCAGTCACTTATTTGCTGCCTTCTTAATATATAGACCTGCGGGCCTAGGACCATGTTACAGATGAATTTGCAAACCTTATTGAACCGTACATAGTGGAAAACAAAATCACTCTTATGGGTGATTTTAATTTTCATCTGGAGGAGGTCAGGAGTAGTGACTCCAGGGTACTGATTGACATCATGGCCTCTCCATGGTTGACCAAACGATTAAGACTACTTAGGCAGGCCTGTCAACATCATAAACAATGCTGGAGGAAACATGATGCGGAGCAGGAGAAAATCTTATATATGAGACTGGCAAAAAGAGTACAAAAGAGCTATTAGAGAAGAAAAATCCCTCTACTGTACTAATAAGATTGAGTCTGTCAACTCTTCTAGAGAACTTTTTTAAGTTTTTCATCAACTCTTGGACCCTCCAGTTCCCTCTTAAATTGAGGGCTCACATGAATTCTTTAACAAGTTGGCAGAATTCTTTCAATACAAAGTTTCTAATATCTATAAAGAATTTTCATCTTAAAACCAGAAAGCGCATGCAGACTCGTGCCTCACTGCTCCATCGCAGCAAAGCCTCCTAGAAACCACAGAGGCTGAGGAGATAGACTTAGCAACCTTCTACTACTTCCCTGCTTTGACTCTGGATCAAATGAAGATACAACTCCTCAACTGAAAATTAGGATCACTGCTGGAACCTTTTCCCCCTAAAATCATTCAACTGGCAGTTAGTACAATACCTCAACCTCTAACCACCATTACAAAGCGGTTAGTTCTGGGTGCAATCCAAGGTTGTGGAAAGAGGCAGTGGTCAGGCCTCTCTACTCAAGAAACCCAATTTAGATCTAAGTGACCTGAAGAACTATCGCCCCATTTCCTTGCTTCCAATCCCGGCCAAGATCCTGTAAAAACATCTGAGCCAGCAGCTGACGGTCCATGTGGAAAAACAGGGATTGTTGCAATACAGTTTCAAAAGCAATCATGGAATGGAAACTGCCCTGGTATCTGCAACAGACAGCATTAGGCATCTTGTTGGCGCAGGGCAGGCCGTGACGTGATCCTTTTGGACCGGTTTGTGGCCTTTGATACCATCTCTCCCACCGTGCTCACTGAACCCTTACAGGATTTGGGTTTAGGAGAATTAGCGCTGAAACTACTTACCTCATTCATTATACACAGATCCCAGATGGTGATCTAAAATCAATTTAAATCTGACCCTTTCTCCTTGCCATGTGAAGTCCCTCAGGGTTCTTCTCTGAGCCCTACACTATTTAACTTATATGTTTCCCCACTGACCAAACTTATACTCTCTTTTGGGTTGCGGGCCGATCGTATGCTGATGACACACATATTATTGTGTCTATTTCCAAATGTCACTGGAGCCAACTTTAATTACTGTATGAAGGCAGTGGCCAAATGGATGGGCAAGAACTGCCTAAAGTTAAATGGTGAGAAGACAGGTGCTGATTTTTGGAAGCCAGCCATCTGTATGGAATTAAAACTGGTGGTTGGATAACCTGGGGACACTACACACCCTCACAGACTCAGTGAAAAATCTAGGAGTTTCCTGGATAGTGAGCCATCAGAGAAATTTAAAACAGAACTTACCAGTGGGGCAATTCCTCCGCATCCGTAGGAATTGTTCCTTCAAGGATGAATATATGATGCATGCAAACTGCTTGAAGGAAAGACTACTGATCGTGGCTACCCGGCCAAACTATTGAAACAAGCCATTAAGCGTGCGTGGTGGACTCCACGGGAAGAACTGCTTAAAAAGAGAGACAAGAAACATCTCAACCGGACAGTTTGCGTTTCAACCTTCTGTCCATCATCTAATTTTTTGAAGAAGAGTATCCAACAAAATTGGCACTTAATTAAAGAAATTGATGATCAGTTGAAAGAAGTGCCCCTTTTTGCCTTCAAGAAGGATAAAAGTATTGCCAACCAAATCGTCCGAGCAGATGTACCAAAATCAAGAAAGACGACCCTACGTGATTATGTAAGCCTCCCCCCAATCACTGGACATCGTAAATGTGGCACATGTTTGTGTTGCAGCTCAACTGTTGAAGGCGACCTCTTCCAACACGAGGGCGTCTCATGGAAACATGACCAATTCACGAATTGTAAGACACGGAATGTAGTGTATGGGATAATTTGCCCTTGCAAGAAGTTGTATATTGGCAAAACCAATCAGGAGGCCAGGCAAAGAATGTCACAGCATAAATCCCGGTTGAAAAAGAAAGTGCTAACAGCTCCCCTAGTGCAGCATTGGATTGATGAATCTCATGGGGATGAGGATTTTAAGTGGACAAGTATATCTAAAATCGATCCAGATCCAAGAGGTGGAGACGTGGAGGTCAAATTGAGACAGAGAGAAGCAATGCTCATTTTGAAATTTAATACTACAATTATAGGCCTAAATGAGATGTCTGAATTATATCACCTATGAAGCGTGTTCAATTTTTGTACGCTTCATGAATGGAATTTTTTGTCCTATGTATCAGTGCAATTTTTTAATTATTGGTACGAGGTCGAGCTAATTGTGCCCTACAGTTGGACTTTTTTTATCAAGGGGTGTGACCAGCCGGCACCACCATCCCATTAAACCTTTGAAATGACACGTTGTACACAGCCGCTGAATGGGGCCAATGTTAACGCATTGCCTTTGCAACTTAAATTAATTCATCGAGTTTCACTCACGACTTGCGTTTTTCCGCGTTCTAGTATCTGAGACACATCACGTCCTCCCAGCATATAAAAAGTCCTGAACATCGGAAGATTAGAAGCGCTTCGGACATCGTCACTTTTAAAAAACTACAACCCTCAAATAAACTACAACTCCCATGACTGCCCGCGACGGAGTATGTGAAGAATTACTTCCTTTATAAACACCGAACCGGAAACGATAGCCCTACGGCGTCTGCACTGATGGCGACACCGCATTAAGGAGGAACTACGAAGATTCAAGGTAATTCTGGCGATATACCGTTGAGCGTCCTAAATGATTTCATGCACGGGGCCCCGCTATCATGGATCAAGAGACGGGAGACTTTTGTCAATCGATTCTCGCCCCTCTACAGTTTTATAGATTAAGGGCGTGTATCGGCTGGACAGTCAGTGTCACTTCCACCGTTGCCATGATACTAACACGAGCCGGATATAAATGATTTGTGAGCTTTATGCCTCAACGACTAAGTGGTGCATCCAACGGTTGTTTTCCAAACAATCACGTTTATTCGTTTTCCATTTCATTTCTTACAGAAAGTAATCCATCACCCCCTGATGAAAACTCAAGAAAAATATACTTTCCGGATTATACCTTTGATCGCTCCAACCATGTAAGTGGCTTTTCCTCAATCTGATCCGCAGCCCCCTCACTCCTTAACATATTAAATGGTGAGACATCTCCTCCTTTGCATTTCAGACACCAAGATTTGGACAAATTCACAAGACAACTCAGGTATGAATGATGAGTTAGCCGAGCTGGGTGTAAGTTGAGGGTCCCTCGTTTGTATATCTGACAGTACGTCTGTTTATTTTATGTTTTTCAGATATTGTTTGTTGGTCCTGATGAGAATCCCTCAAAGCATAGGGATACGAAACGCGTCGACCCCTTTGGTGTTTCAGATTGATTCTGTTCTTGAGACCAATCTCCTCTTTTTCCAAAATGTTTAGAGTTTAAAAATGTTTGATGGTCTTGTTTCCTAAAAATTTATTTTGTATTCGTTTTTTGCTCCATTTAGTGGAATAGACCCTCCTGTTGGATTTAGAGCAGGTTCTTGTATAGGGTCCCTCATTGCGAAGTAACTTGATGTTGACAGAGGAAAGTGTCCCTCTTGTTCTGTTCCAATTAATTGTTTGTCTTTTGTCGAACTGTTGTCCATGAGTGTTAATGTTATATGTATTAACTTTGGATTGTATTTTTGGTATTTGTGCCCCCTTACTCTTCTGTGTCAAACTACGCCCTTAATCCTCCTTGATCATTCTGATAGACGCATCAGATGCAAGTTGTAGTTATTGACTAGTTGATTCTACGATTACTCAAGAATTCTTTGTTTTTTATAATATTTCCTAATATTTTCTTCAAAAAGAATTTAAAAATAACAAAAAATGAATTTAATAAAATAAATCAATTGATTTTAGAAAACTTTGACTGAATTAGTTTTCTTTGGGCTGAGCGATTTTGAGGCCAACCCTTTTTTCAAACGTTCTAATCACTGCACAGTACTGGCAATTCCTTTTGTTCATTCTGTTATTGGCACAGCCTTACTGTGCTCTAGCCAAAACCCCCTCTGTTACATACTGCTTTAGCGGGCGCCGGCTCGCGAGGTTTCTAGCCCACACAAAAGTGGGCTCCAAAGTCATAGTGTATGTGGTGACCATATTGGCCCTCCATGCAAATTAATTGTTTGTTTTTTGGTTTGTATGAATGTTGAATGATTGAATCTGTTTGAATGAATGTAGTGATCAGTGCGATATATAGGTCAAACGAGTACTGACCCTGCAACACCTAATAATGTCAGAAGATCAAACGTTCGCATACAGCGAGGAACATATAAAAAAACTCTTGAGCGACCCTCCTTTGTTCGGCTCAGCTACCTTAAGCAGTAATGCCCAAACTAACAACGAATCAGACAAATGAATTCGCTTCAAGAAAAAGCAAATTCGTACGGACTTACACGGCCACTATCTACTTCAACACCTTAGGTCTGGCACAATACCATCTGGACTGATTGTCAAAAACATACCAGTGATTTTTACTGAGGATACCATCTACAAAAAAGGCTTCAGCTTTATAGAAACAAAGTGTAGTAGAGATCTTATGGTGTTAACCATAGAAATAGCACAAAGATTGTCTAAATTACAACTGGAAGAAATTGAAGCCCTTGAGACCGAAATAAAATCAAACCCTTTAATTCAAGATTCAAAAAATCTACTTGATAAAGTCGAAAAAGAGATCCTTGACTTTAAAGATTATACTGTGCAACAAAAAGAAAGTAATTTTGATAGAGATAAACGGAATTTCACTTTCGAAAAAGCGTATCCTTACCTACAACAAGACTTTTATTCGCGCCCAGAATCGCGCCGGTATCTCCCAGATAATCAAGGACGATCGCGCACAAAATATTTAACATTTTCAGATACCTCCTCTTCATCAGCAGGCAGTGATTCAGATCAAACTACTACACGCCCTCAATTCACACGAAGGGGTGGATATCAAAATCAAAATCAGTATCAACAACAATTTCAATCCAATTACCAACAACCTAACCAACAGCAACAACAACAACCTTTTTTAGGACAGGGCCAGCAGAAAACCAGAGGCAAAACAAGATTTCAACAACCTTGGGAAATGTCAACGAGGAGACAAAACTACAAGAATTGAAAAACACCTCCATTTACAATCTCTCTAACAAACTCCTCACCTCAAGTGAAATAAGCGTGCTTCAAAAAGGGCTCACTTTTGTCCCATCAAAAGCAACCGACTTTGTCCGCCTTAAATTAGAATTTATTGAATTTTGCAGAAAAGTTCGCCTGATTGCGTTCTTCGCAGACAAAGAAATGGGGCCACAAACAGAAACCACTGGACTAAGAAATAAATCCAACTTTAGTCCACCAATTCACAAAATACCGAAGGAGGTTATCTATTTTGAAAAAACAGTGCTATCTGCTATCGCCTCCCATGAGGAAAAGAAAAAAGGATTTGCTAAACCAAATCTATCTCAGGAACAGAAACAAGCATTGCTGTCTATTAAAAATGACGCAAATATTATTGTGAAACAAGCCGACAAAGGCGGATCGATTGTGATTTGGGGAACAACTGAATATATAGCCGAAGCTACAAGACAATTGACGGATGAAGATTGTTATCGAAAAATCACTAATGATCCGACTAAGGAACTACAAAATGAACTTTCAAAAATTTTGATTGCAGGACGGGAAAAAGGGTTTCTAGGTAAACACGAGTATAACTATCTTGCTAATAAACATCCACGCACCCCCCTTTTTTATGTACTTCCCAAGATACATAAGAATGAGCGAACACCACCGGGGAGACCGATTATTTCGGGTTGTGGTTCATTGTTTGAACCGGTTTCAAAATTTATCGACTTCTTTTTAAAACCTTTCTGTATTACAGTCAGGTCATTTCTCCAAGACACAACTGACTTTCTAAACAAATTACAAGAACTTCCATTCAATTCAGATCAGGACTTTTTAGTCAGTATGGATATTGTTTCATTGTACACTCAAATCCCCCAAGACCAAGCTCTGGAGGTCTTAGAAATGTTCTTGAATAAGCGAGAAATGCCATCAAAAATTCCAACTGAATTTATCCTGGATCTAGCCAAAATGGCCCTGACAAAAAACGACTTCAAATTTAAAGAGGACTTCTACTTCCAAATCAAGGGAGTCGCAATGGGCTGCCCATTTGCCCCGGAATTGGCTATTTTGTATATGAGCCAGTACGAAGACACATTCATTTATAACAACAACCCTTTTCAACAGTGGATTGGAGGTTGGGTTCGTTTTATAGACGACATTTTCTTTACCTGGTCCGGCAATAAAGAACAGCTCCTACTTTTCCATGAATGGCTCAATAACAGAACGAGGGACATCCAATTCAGTTTAGAGTCATCAGGAACACGTCTTTCCTTCTTGGATGTTGAAATTTATGTTTCCAATGGCCAATTAGTGACCACTTTGTACAGGAAGAAAACTGATCGGAATAAAGCCTTGGACTATTCAAGCAGCCATCCGAGAAATTTAAAACAGAACTTACCAGTGGGGCAATTCCTCCGCATCCGTAGGAATTGTTCCTTCAAGGATGAATATATGATGCATTCAAACTGCTTGAAGGACAGACTACTGGATCGTGGCTACCCGGCCAAACTATTGAAACAAGCCATTAAGCGTGCGTGGTGGACTCCACGGGAAGAACTGCTTAAAAAGAGAGACAAGAAACAACTCAACCGGACAGTTTGCGTTTCAACCTTCTGTCCATCATCTAATTTTTTGAAGAAGAGTATCCAACAAAATTGGCACTTAATTTGTTCTGAAAAAAAAAATTGGCACTTAATTAAAGAAATTGATGATCAGTTGAAAGAAGTGCCCCTTTTTGCCTTCAAGAAGGATAAAAGTATTGCCAACCAAATCGTCCGAGCAGCTGTACCAAAATCAAGAAAGACGACCCTACGTGATTATGTAAGCCTCCCCCCAATCACTGGACATCGTAAATGTGGCACATGTTTGTGTTGCAGCTCAACTGTTGAAGGCGACCTCTTCCAACACGAGGGCGTCTCATGGAAACATGACCAATTCACGAATTGTAAGACACGGAATGTAGTGTATGGGATAATTTGCCGTTACAAGAAGTTGTATATTGGCAAAACCAATCAGGAGGCCAGGCAAAGAATGTCACAGCATAAATCCCGGTTGAAAAAGAAAGTGCTAACAGCTCCCCTAGTGCAGCATTGGATTGATGAATCTCATGGGGATGAGGATTTTAAGTGGACAATTATATCTAAAATCGATCCAGATCCAAGAGGTGGAGACGTGGAGGTCAAATTGAGACAGAGAGAAGCAATGCTCATTTTGAAATTTAATACTACAATTATGGGCCTAAATGAGATGTCTGAAATATATCACCTATGAAGCGTGTTCAATTTTTGTACGCTTCATGAATGGAATTTTTTGTCCTATGTATCAGTGCAATTTTTTAATTATTGGTACGAGGTCGAGCTAATTGTGCCCTACAGTTGGACTTTTTTATCAAGGGGTGTGACCAGCCGGCACCACCATCCCATTAAACCTTTGAAATGACACGTTGTACACAGCCGCTGAATGGGGCCAATGTTAACGCATTGCCTTTGCAACTTAAATTAATTCATCCAGTTTCACTCACGACTTGTGTTTTTCCGCGTTCTAGTATCTGAGACACATCACGTCCTCCCAGCATATAAAAAGTCCTGAACATCGGAAGATTAGAAGCGCTTCGGACATCGTCACTTTTAAAAAACTACAACCCTCAAATAAACTACAACTCCCATGACTGCCCGCGACGGAGTATGTGAAGAATTACTTCCTTTATAAACACCGAACCGGAAACGATAGCCCTACGGCGCCTGCACTGATGGCGACACCGCATTAAGGAGGAACTACGAAGATTCAAGGTAATTCTGGCGATATACTGTTGAGCGTCCTAAATGATTTCATGCACGGGGCCCCGCTATCATGGATCAAGAGACGGGAGACTTTTGTCAATCCATTCTCGCCCCTCTACAGTTTTATAGATTAAGGGCGTGTATCGGCTGGACAGTCAGTGTCACTTCCACCGTTGCCATGATACTAACACGAGCCGGATATAAATGATTTGTGAGCTTTATGCCTCAACGACTAAGTGGTGCATCCAACGGTTGTTTTCCAAACAATCACGTTTTTTCGTTTTCCATTTCGTTTCTTACAGAAAGTAATCCATCACCCCCTGATGAAAACTCAAGAAAAATATACTTTCCGGATTATACATTTGATCGCTCCAACCATGTAAGTGGCTTTTCCTCAATCTGATCCGCAGCCCCCTCACTCCTTAACATATTAAATGGTGAGACATCTCCTCCTTTGCATTTCAGACACCAAGATTTGGACAAATTCACAAGACAACTCAGGTATGAATGATGAGTTAGCCGAGCTGGGTGTAAGTTGAGGGTCCCTCGTTTGTATATCTGACAGTACGTCTGTTTATTTTATGTTTTTCAGATATTGTTTGTTGGTCCTGATGAGAATCCCTCAAAGCATAGGGATACGAAACGCGTCGACCCCTTTGGTGTTTCAGATTGATTCTGTTCTTGAGACCAATCTCCTCTTTTTCCAAAATGTTTAGAGTTTAAAAATGTTTGATGGTCTTGTTTCCTAAAAATGTATTTTGTATTCGTTTTTTGCTCCATTTAGTGGAATAGACCCTCCTGTTGGATTTAGAGCAGGTTCTTGTATAGGGTCCCTCATTGCGAAGTAACTTGATGTTGACAGAGGAAAGTGTCCCTCTTGTTCTGTTCCAATTAATTGTTTGTCTTTTTGTCGAACTGTTGTCCAGGAGTGTTAATGTTATATGTATTAACTTTGGATTGTATTTTTGGTATTCGTGCCCCCTTACTCTTCTGTGTCAAACTACGCCCTTAATCCTCCTTGATCATTCTGATAGACGCATCAGATGCAAGTTGTAGTTATTGACTAGTTGATTCTACGATTACTCAAGAATTCTTTGTTTTTTATAATATTTCCTAATATTTTCTTCAAAAAGAATTTAAAAATAACAAAAAATGAATTTAATAAAATAAATCAATTGATTTTTGAAAACTTTGACTGAATTAGTTTTCTTTGGGCTGAGCGATTTTGAGGCCAACCCTTTTTTCAAACGTTCTAATCACTGCACAGTACTGGCAATTCCTTTTGTTCATTCTGTTATTGGCACAGCCTTACTGTGCTCTAGCCAAAACCCCCTCTGTTAAATATAAATATCTCTCTTGGGCAGGTTCTTTTTCATCTCTGCTTTTTCCCTTTGTCGCAATTTGTTTTCTTTCTCTCCTTACTGCATTGTGCTATGGATCAAAGTCTAATGATGAAAAATAAGTCCTGGTCTCTCCAGATAAGTGCCAGACTCCATAATCTCCAAACACCAGCAACAAGCATTTGCAATACAATAGGTCTCGTATTTGTGAGAGTTTAAGCTATTGGCATTCTAAATGAGAATGCCTTTTATTTATCTGTTTTGATAATTAACACATAAATAAAAGGCATTGTCATTTACAATGCCAATAGCTCAAACTCTTGTAAATGCGAGACCTATTTCATTTCAAAGAAGCGGCCTCCATTGTCCTTGGCTGCTTCTAAAGAGAAAGCGTGCACGGCGCGCTGAATGTTGCAGGTAAGCATGTCATGCCTGAAGTAGGAGAAGCTCATTAAAGAAAATAGTACTTACAGACTAGATAAGACATATCGTGTAACAACAGAAGTAAAAGGGACTGCCTCATGGGAGGTTACAAATGAAGACAAGGCGGTACTAAGGAGGGACTAACAAGCCTATTAATGAATCAGAAGCGAGTATTTACGAAGGACATTGACATAAGCCAATGACAAATATGGGTGGAGAGTGGGCGGGGCTTCACGTCTATACTCAAAACATCATGCCTCGCAGAGCAGCGCATACGCTGCCCAGGCTCGACCTAAATATTACTACATGAACCTAAGCCTTATGCATGCAGTAACTTAGCGAAAACCCCACTGGAACGTTCATAAACATCAAAGCAAGCGCCAATCACCTCACAACTTACTTGTAAACGAATCAAGCATCAAAAGTAATCATTTTGTTTTCTCCTAAACTGGAACTTGTATGAAAAATACAATAAAGCTTCTTCTAGTGCTGTGATCTTCAGCAACAAAAAGAGGAACAGCCTTGAGACGGTGGGCTTTTAATTCATCTTCGCAGGACCACATGTCTTCCGTCGCGCTTATATAAAATAAATGTCACTTTTTTCGTAGATGTTTCTGTTCTTTGTTGGCAATAATAAAGAGACCAATAACATTATCCAAGGCTTTCTTTCGTTTAGTAGGATTCTCAGAAATTATGATCCACTAAGTCCTCAAGACAGCTTTTCTTTTCTTTGTCATTTTTTTGTACTCATCCTTGGGAGTTTAAGCTATCTTCAGGCTACAGTAATTCAAAGTAAAAAATAACATTCCTTTGCGTCAATAAGATTCATAACTTCCTATGATGTGCATTAAAACTTAAAGGGTTTCTATACCTGTTCTAAGTCTTTCTGCCTGCTAGGAAGCACCCATAAAATTCTATTAAAGTTATATATGATTGCAATTTTTGTACAATTTTAATTGTGTGCAAAATTGTGCTACTTTTAGGCAGAAACTTTTTTTATGTTTATATGCTTGCAACTAAAAAAATTAAAATAACCGTAGCACCAACTTGTCAAAGCCAAACATGCTATTATTATTTTTTTGTAGCCCAACCTTGGACTCACCCTAAAATATGCTGTACTACAAACATAATAAATAATAATAAATGATGAGTAGAATTTTGTGTTTTTGTATAAATAATTAACATCATTGTTGGTTTATGGGCTCAAGTTCTGGCTTGGGTTACCTGGCTTGTGTTTAGGTGACTTTGAGATCTCAGAGATTTATTCTTTCACGTTTAGAGTCTGACATTCCAACTTTGCACCTATTTTACTTTTGTGATATGGAGACTTTTAGGAGAAATTGCTACTGTAAGCTTTCAGAATAATGCATACTTTCTTTATATATTGTAGATATGTGTGCAAAATCTTTTTATAGTATCCTTCAATACAGAGCTTAATTTATAAAAGAATCAGTGCCAGGGCCCAATGTTTTGCTCAGAAGGCTATCAAAGATAGGGATGAAACACTTCCAAAGATGTGTATTCTTAATTCCACTTCAAGCCACTTTAATTCATCACTGGATAGTCCATGTCCCTTTATCTCACTCTTACAGGTTCTTTCTCATTCCTGCTTTCTTTCTTTGTCACTGTTTTTCTGTCTTTCTCTTCCTCCCGTCCCCCTTTTGTGTTTTTCTCTGGCCTGGTCTGGATCAAAGTCTGGTGAGGACAAATAAGTGACGGTCCCCAGAAATGACTGGTGGTGGGCCCCACCTTCAGCCACTGGCTCACATTAAGCTCTTCTTTAACACTCTAACAGCCTTCTTATTCGTAATGTGAACCTTAGATACATTGTTAGTACATATGTCTTTGTTGTTGGGAACATACAATTATCACCCATTACTACTTACCCAAGAATTTGCTGATTCTGCAGGCAGCATTTCTGATTTTAGTATGACTCGATTTGATTTAGGAGCGAACTAACCATATGGTTGTTTAGGTGTGGCAAGCAAAGCCTCTATTTATACATGGTGACTTTTGGCAACCTATACCTTGATAGAGCTTTCCCCTGTTGCTGGAAAAATAGGACATGTAGCCCAAGGCTTACTGTGTATTTGGGTTAATGCAATGGCACCTGTGTAAATTATATTCATGTAGTTGGGCAATGTGGGTTCTCACGTGGCTCAAAGAGGACCAGATGGCCGCGTCAAATAACATATGTGTGCAAAGTATAGTTTGCTCTACGCAGTTGGCTCAAGCACAAGGTTACAAGGATTTCTGTTTTGGGGTGCCTCCCTGGATTATGAATGCAAAGGGGGCATAAATGGTGGGAACAGGGCAAACCACCAATAGAAGTTCACGCAAAGTCAGAACTTCTGTAGTAGCATTCCCTGGATTTCTGTTCAATCCTAGTGGTACATTTAACCAGTGCTAACAATTGGCAAGTGAATATTTCTGGATACCATGAGTAATGTGGAATCATACAAAATACCAATGTCACGCAACTTGCCCTAGAGCGATCATCATCATGTATAAATGTGTACGGGGGGTAACCAGGGTCGGACTGGGAACCAAAACCGGCCCTTGCAAAGTCGGCAAAGTGCTCGGCTGCCCCCCCTCCATGGGGGGGTGAGAGGTGTGGCCGAGCGGTTTGCCAGGGCTAGTTTTGCCCGATTTTGTTACAGGGCCAATATTGCAACTTTGCTGCAAAACTTTCCCTGTAACAAAAACGGCCCCCCATGGGCCCAAAACCGGCTCCACCCTGGTGGCCCACCGGGCAAATACCCGGTGCCCGCTATGGCCAGTCCAGCCCTGGGGGTAACTCGAGAACAAATGTCATTCAAGAATTCACTGCAGTTCCCCTATGACTCAATGATTGGTGCATTGCTAAAATGGCTTTTTGCATGATCACAGCTGATGACATAATCTGCGCGCAACTATCTGTAAATATGACACTACACAATTTGTTACAGCTCGTACAATTCAGCACTCCAGATGTCCAGCACTTCCTGACTTCCAGTAAATTTGGGCCTTAGCTTCTTTAGATTACTTTTTGACCTATTGGGCCTCATTTATGGGTTTTTTGCCGTAGGGCAGCGCAGCAGGCCTTGCTGCTGCGCTGCCCTATCATTCCTGTTCTTTTCGCCTGTGCCGGTGCACAATGGACTGCCATGTGCCAACGCAGGCACCTTTGCACCATTGTGCAAGGGGGCCTGCGTTGCAGGGATGATTATTTTTGTGCAGGAAGGGAAATCTTCCTGCACAAAAACAATCACAAGAGGCTTTTCCCCTTTCTTTGTTTACTGCAGAAAGAGGAAAAACGAGGAGAAATAAATATATTTCTCCTCCTTGTGCCTCCCTTATGCCTCCCCTGGGGAGGCATACGTTTTTGGCACTGCCTCAGACTTACGATTTCGTAAATCTGGGGCAGTGTCAAAAAGCCATGGATGTTGCCAGGAACGCCTGAAATGACTTGCAGTACAGTGGATTGTAGAAGAAAAAGAAGTTTATTCAAAGTAACAACCCCAGGGAAATCCAAGGACCAACTCTCTCAGTACTGTGCATCTCTGGACTGCCCCCTGGATTCCACACTCTGGAATCCAGTGAGCACAGCGACCATAGAACATTACATCATTACTAAGATACAACATATCTCCCTTTCTATAAAAACAACAAAACAATTACAAAACAAAAAACTAAAAAAAAAACTAAAAGAAAACAAATTTGGTATGATACAAACTTACATCCCATATTAGAATGCCCAAATCATGAACAAATGTAATCCTTCATCCACACGGGTTTACACTTAGGCCTAGTAGATAAAGACACAGAAATGGGTACATCATCTCTTTTCTCAACAGATGTTTTTGGAGAATTGTCTACCTGACCACAAATTTGTTTGCATTCAAGATCATTACATCTTGTGATACTTCTTACATTCCATTGTTTACCATCATCTAATTTCACTATGTTACCAGTCACTTGAATAATTTGTTTAGGTTTAGACCATTTAGAGGAACCAGGTTTCCGATTTCCCATTAATTGTGAGCGTACCCAATCACCAACCTTAAATGCTCTACCACTACAATTAATTTTAGAATTATGACTATGAACATATTTATTTTGATATTGTCGAACTTTAATTGCTATGTTCTTACCATCAGTTACATTTGGAATATTTCTAGACATCCATATAGGTTTGACTTCAGATCCAGCCACACGCCCCTTTAATAAGGAAAATGGAGATATTCCTGTAGCTGTATGGGGAGTATTTCTATAACACCATAACATCTCCTTAACAGCATCTTTACAGTCATCATTATTGTTGCTGGCAAGTTGGATGCATTCTTTCAACACTCGGTTGAATCTTTCTATCAAACCATTTTCTCTTGGATTATATACAGAGGTAGTAATGTGTTTTACACCAACTTTGTTTAGATAAGCAGAAAATTCCTCTGCTATAAATTGCGGACCATTATCTGATAAGATGGCACCCGGATAGCCCTCTCTACGAAAAATTCCTTCGCAAAATTCAATTATATTGGAGGCCTTGATATCCCTTACAAAAGCCACTTCAGGCCATTTAGAGTGAAAATCCATCAAGACAATTGCAAACTTATTTTCAATACCCTTGACATGAAATGGACCACAAATATCAATAGCAACTTTGTCCCAAGGCTTGTCAGGAAAAGGAGTTGCAGAAATAGTAGTTTCTTGGGATTTGTGAGATTTGTCACTAGACATACATGCTAGACAATTCCTAACGCATCTGTCTATGTCTTTGTCCATTCCAACCCACCAAAAATCATTCCTAGCTCTCCTTGTCATGCTAGTCATTCCACTGTGTCCTTCATGTAATAAATTCAATAATTTGTCACGCAAAACTGCAGGTACTACTATTCTGTCACCTCTCCTAAGAATGCCATCATATACAGATAATTCCGGCCAAACCATCTTGTAATCGGCCAAAATAGACTTGTCCAAAGATGATAGATCTACACCAACATGTAAGTTATTAATAATTTGTTGTAGAATGGTGTCCTCAGTTACAGCTTGAACCCATTATTGTTCACTGAATGCATTATTACAGGATTCTTCGATGCTGGCAATTAACCACTCACCATTATCCTCAGTTGTATCATCCTTGTCATAAGGCAAGGGAAGGCGAGATAAACAGTCTGCATTTATATTTTTATGACCGGGAACATAGTTTATTTGAAAATTATATCCCTGTAGTCTATATAACCATTTTGCTATTCTAGGCGTGGCTCTTGAAGCACCTTTGGTGGTAAAAATATCAATGAGAGGTCGGTGATCTGTTCTCAATTCAAATGAAGTTCCCCAAATGAAAGTTTTGAAATGGTCTAAACCCCACCAACATGCTAAAGCCTCCTTTTCAATTACGGAATACGAAGGTTCAGCACCCTTAAGTGTGCGAGACGCAAACGCTATAATTCGTTCAATTCCATTGTACTTTTGCATAAGAACAGCACCTAAACCATAAGCACTAGAGTCCACAACAATTATAGAAGCATGATCAGGATCATAGGGTTTGAGAGCTACAGCTTTTGTAATATCATTTTTGATGTTTTCAAAAGCCTGTTGACACAAAGTTGACCACACAAAAGAAGTACCTTTTTTCATTAGCAATCTTAAATTATACACTTTGTCAGCAAAGTTTGGGACAAATTTAGAGTAGTATTCTGCAAGTCCCAAAAATGATCGTAACTGATCTTTATTAATGGGGTGAGGTGCTTTTTCAATGGCATCCAATAATTTCATCTTAGGTTTAACACCTTCATTGGAAATGGTATGGCCAAAATAATCAATTTGTTTCACTCCAAACTTGCATTTTTCACCACATACAGTCAAACCAGCATCTTGTAATTTCTGCAGCACACTGTGTACAGCTTTGTCGTGAGAAAATAGATCTTTCCCCCAAATAAGAACATCGTCTTGAAATATTCTCACATTCAATTCATCCTTCAAAATACTGCATATGACTCTCTGAAAAACTGAGGATGCAGATGCCAAACCAAATGGCATTCTGAGATACTGAAAAGCACCCTCAGGCGTAATGAAAGATGTTAGATGCCTCGAGTCAGCATGTAATTTGATTTGGTGGTGTGCATTTGACAAATCAATTGATGAGAAATACATGGCATCCTTAATACTTGAAATCATTTCATTGATGTGTGGCAGAGGATATCTATCAACCCAAATATTTTTATTCAGATCTCTCAGGTCCACACACATCCTAATTTTTCCATTGGGTTTGCGAGCCAAAACAATGGGACTAAGCCAATCTGAAGCTTCGATAGGTTCTATTACTTTGGCATCGCACAATCTATTTAATTCTTCCTTCAAAGGATTTCGTAGGGCAAATGGTACATTCCTTACTTTATGAACAGATGGAATATTGTCTGTTTTTAAAATGATCTTATGTTCAAATTTGACTAAACATCCTAGATCCTTGCTAAATAATTTGGGAAAGACAGATTCCCATCTTGCAGATGAATCTTCATTAGTTAATAATACTTGGTCAAGATAATCATTAGCCAAAACTACCTGATCAGGATGATTTGGATCTAATACTAACCCCATCTTTTTAAGATCTTTCCAACTTAATAAAGCACGTCCCTGTTCAACAACATATACTTTAGTTGAACAAGACCTACCTTTGAAAGTTACTTTGGCGTTAAAATAACCCAAAACAGGTAACTTAATGCCACAATAACCTTTAGGTCGTGCATCAGAGGTTATTAAGGTGTCTTTGTTTCCATTTTCCCACATGTTTTTATCAATGATAGTGTACGGCGAACATGAATCTGCCCAAAGCATCATGTACACTTCATTTATTAGCACTTCACATTTAGGCGGACAATAATCTTCAGAAATATCATTAACAAAATCATCCTGCAGCATCATTACTTCAATATCATTATCATTGCTGTCACTTTCCTCATCATCACTGTCAACATGAGATTCCACAAGATTTACTGAACGTTTCCAATTACTATTATCACCAGTTCTACACCATTTGGCAAAGTGACCAATTTTTTTGCATTTAATGCACGTAACCTTACTAGCAGGACATTTATTGAAGTCCGCAGTGTGTTTTTGACTACCACACCTAAAACACACTCTTTTGGTAAAACCAGATTTATTTTTAGAAAAATAAGGTTTAATCTCCTTGTTGTCACTTTTAGAATCTGACTTTTTATAACCGGTAGTTAAAGCATTGACATTACCAGATTCATCTTTAGAACTTAACTCTTTAACATAATGGGAAGTATTCTCCATTTTTCTAGCAGTATCAAGTGTTTTCTGTAAAGATGGATTCTTGAGCTCAAGTAAACGCTCTTGAATTTTGATGTTTTTAATCCTATTTATAAATTGATCTCTAATGATTTCTTCATGTAAATCTTTGAACTTACATGTAATGGCTAAGGTTCTTAAACATGCCACATATTGTTGCACATTTTCACCAGCCAATTGTGCTCTAGAGAAAAATTTGTGTCTTTCAACAACAATGCTAGTTTTTTTCCCATAATTTTCTTCTAAAGCTTTTAATGCATCAGAATATACATCTATGGATGTATCATTGGTGCTTGTTTCACTAATTTCACTGCTTTCATCATTGTCAACAACAGTTGAAACAACACGATTTATTACAGGTAGAGTTTTTAAAACTTTTCTGCCCTCAACTCCCAAATTATGTTTTAATAATGCTAATTTCCTAGATGGCAAAAACACATCACCGCCAATTGCCTCTAAATAAGTCTCAAAAGATTCTGACCAATCCTCCCAATTCATTGATGGAGGACCAGGAGATTGCAAAAATTTGGGAGGAGCAATTACAGAAGATGAAACATCCATAGTAAATACAATGTAATATCAAACACAATAAATAAACAAGAAGAATAAAGAAATTAACTAAAATAAATAATGTAGTCACCGTTGTCAATTGGAATATAAAATAATGAACTAAAATAAATAATGTAGTCACTGTTGTCAGAGTAGAACATATGCAGCTGTTGTTGAGTTCTACTAAACTGTTTTCGTTTTGTAATGTGCGTTGAATTTCCACAATTTCATGAAGGGAATGACGAAATCTTTAAGGAGTTCACTGTAATATCGTAAACGCGGTGCGTTTATAAGGAAATTGAAGCCGGGAGCAATGACATTGAGTTGCCGTGAAAATCAGTGGTATCCGGTTGCTATGGAGATCTAAGATGGCCGCCACGTATTCAGCGTGATGACACAGGTGTGTGTTGACGCGTGATGACGCCGGTGTGCGTTGACGCGTGATGACGCGTGAGAAAGCACAGCAATAATGGAGGAATCGAGTGCACGCGAAGAAGTTGAAAATCAACACTGCATCTTTCAAGTGGGTAGCAATGGCAGTTCGTTAAAGTCTTTAACATTCCTTCACGATTTAACAAACATGAATAGGTTCCAATTACGATGTTACGAAAAATATTATCATGCATATAATGCTTCACAGATTCTGACAACGAAGGATTTATCGAATAAGTTCCGAATTTAACGCACAGTTAACAGTTTTTTTAGTTGAGTTTTAAGAAGATGTATGTAGAGAAAAAAAAAATTAAAATATACATCAGATACCTTGAAAATCCATTGAAATGTTCAGTTTTAATCTGGGGTTGTTCGAAATCTTCAGTTGTAAGAAAATCTTCACTTCATCAATCGATTTTCTTCATAAATTCTTCATCTAATCAGATTTCAATTCTTTAAATCCTTCAAATCGTATCCCATCCTCGTGGCCACTGAAATGACTTGCAGTACAGTGGATTGTAGAAGAAAAAGAAGTTTATTCAAAGTAACAACCCCAGGGAAATCCAAGGACCAACTCTCTCAGTACTGTGCATCTCTGGACTGCCCCCTGGATTCCACACTCTGGAATCCAGTGAGCACAGCGACCATAGAACATTACATCATTACTAAGATACAACAACGCCCTCAGCAACATCTATGGAACGCCCCTTAAAGGGCCACATATTTATACGGTCATGAAAAGCCATGAAACATAGCTTTACGTGCACTTATAAATGTGCCAGTGGCACATTGCGCCACCGGAACATCAAAAAAGTGACGATCCGCCAGGGCAAAAGTGCCAATAGGGACTCATAAATGATGCACATTGTCTTGCTAAGGTGGACTTTCTTTTTTATCATCAGTTTTTCTGTCAATCAATTAATCTGTGTCACAATACAGCCTCTCTTCATCTTCATTTCCTGTTTGTTACAGATATCAAACTTGCCTGCTCTAAGTTACTATAAATATATTTGACTTCCACATTCTATAACATTTCTTTCACTTACCGACTTAACCAGGTACTTAATTCAGAAGACACTAGAATTGGAATATCTACTGTAGTATTTTGTTAACACACAATAACAACATACTTTGTTTATTAAAACACGCAATCTAATCCCTACCGGAAGCTTTCACATCGTTTGGGGCAAAATGTTTTAGCCTAGTACAAGAAAGGCTGACATTTCACTTCATATTTATCTCACGCTTTCCAAAAACATGTTTCTTAGTAATGGCTGAAAATTACAGTATGACTCAGAGGCTTGTAGTCTAATGCGGAATGGGCACAGATACAGGATATTGCGGCATCGCTGTGTTTCTTATATCTATTGAAGTTAAGAATCCTCGTGATTGGTTTTGCTGTCTCGAAAAAACAGCTTTCCTCTGTACAAACGCAAACATTTACAAATTCACCAACGCATTTGAGGCGTATATTAATCACAGAATGTACATTTAAATTGGCTGCTGTCTTCAGACACAGTTATTCATGGTTTTGTTGAACATGAAGTAGGCAATGTAGAGTTTATTTTATTTATATATATATTTATTTATTTATTTATTTTTAGTGCGCAAACTAATGCCTGAAGGCGTCTAGGCACTAAGAGAAACCTGAAGTGATAGCCAGATCTTACCAATGCTCAAACCTTTGCATTTGTGGAAGATGAACTAATGGGCGAAGAGCCAAGTCTTAAGGCTCTTCCTAAAATAAAGCAGGTCAGAGTTAGACTGGTGGGAAGACAGTTCCATAATCTAGTGGTGACAGTGACAAAACTTTTGCTCCCCCCAGTTTGAAAGTCAGAATCTGGGAACCTCCACCAGCTTTAGAGATGAAGACCGGCGATTTCTTGGCAGAACATACCAAAGGAACTGGTCCTTTAAATATTCCAGTTCATGATTGTGGAGGGCTTTAAAAGCCGTACAAAGGGCCTTAAAATCAATCCTCTTCTCCACGGGAAGCCAGTGGAGGGATTTAAGAGCTTGTATAGCTGAAGAATGTATGGGGATCCCTAGTAGTAAGCGAGCCGCTGCATTCTGGTGAACGTGTAGTTTGTTAAGACCCTTCTGTAGACCAACAAAGAGGGCAATATAGTAGTCTAACTTAGATAAGATGAGTTCCTAGACAACTGTTTTTTGAAGATCCAGAGGTATAAAAGGAAAGTCCTCATCCTTTTTTAGGCAAGCCTACCAGACATCACAGGTGTCCGGTTGCGAAAGGCATATTGTGGGCTTCTGCAGAACACCCAAGGGCTTGATGCCCCCATTGCTTACTATTGGTTGGTTTTCCCGTCGCTCTCATTTGCCTGCTTCTTATTCTTGTTAATTCTGTGTTTGTCCCTCCCTTGAAGCTTAACCTCTTTGGCATCCCTTTAATGGGCTGGCCTCTATGCTTCCACTGCTTGCTTTTCTAGCACTATTTTTTTCTTTTTTTCTTTTTGATTAAGCAATCCACAAGAGTGCATATGTTTTCCAGCTGTCTCCCTCATGTACTTATCTTACCCTGCATCCCGTGTTGCTCACTGTCACCCATGTGCTTTACTGCTCTTCGCCCCCTCTATGTTGAGCTCTTTCTTGTGTTCTCTCCCTGTTGCTTTTTCATCCGTGTGCTTCTCCTACGCCAGCTCTACATTGCCATCTCACCAGTTGTATATTCTTCCCAACTCCACCCTCCACGCTGCTTCCTTTCTCCCACCCTCTGTGTTGCTTCCTCCAATGCATCCTCCTCTGTCGCCATTGCTTCGCCGCTCACCCTGCCAAGTTGCCGCCGACCTGTGACCTACATGTTGCTCCATCCACCTGTTCCCTTTGTGTTTGCCCCCACTACCTACACCCTCTGTATTTTTATGACACAACGGCACTTAAAGAAACACTTTCACACATTTTTTCTTTTTATTTGTCAATCCAACTTGATGGGCAAATAAAAGAAATTCAGTTACCAGCATGAGTGATGAGTCCACAGCAAACCATGCCATAGGATTTCCCCCCCTTATTTAACCATGCTGCAAAGCATTGGGAATACTGTACAGCATGGCTAAAACACCATTGACAAAGACAACAGGTCTCAAAGGACAGACCTGTTGGCTTTGTCAGTGCTTTTTGCTTCAAGGCGTGGCTTGTGTCCCTGGTTGATGAAGCAAGTGCGCTTATATTGCAGAGTGTAAAGTTCCTAGGGATGCAGTTGAGCAATGCATCCTTCAGTGGGATGGGCCTTAGACTTTCTGCTTTCTTGTACTATTTATACGTACCATATCGTGGGTGATTAACCAGGTTGTGATAGGCTTTAGTTCATATTGTGCTGCCCACTTCATGGGCGCCATATTGGAAGGCAGTGGGCTAGTAGTTTTCTCCACTTTGAAGATGGCTACTTAAGCCGCTTGAGTGCGCGGACGAGCAGCTTATCCAGGAGATACCACTCGTGGACTCTCGTATGTTTTAAAATCTTTAGTGTTGGTTATCCATTTTATTGCTTTGCACTGCATTTTGTACACTGAATACCTAATACTTACCTTCTCCTTGGTCCGCCACGGCTGGGTAGTAGCTGATTGTTGTGGAGGGAGAGTTGGTACTAGTGGTGCCCACTTCCTGGTTGACACTTCACGGACACCATATTGGAAGACAGCAGGCTAGTCGTTTTCTCCACTTTGGAGAAAACTACACAAGCTGCATGAGTGCACGGACCCACCGCTGGTGCACCAAAAGCAAGCCCGTTTGCATCCGGCCTGTGTCCCTGGTCCTTTGACACAAGAAAAGTCTCCTCCTTTGGTTTATTCCAAGGAACAACTATGTAGTGTATATGATGTGGGTAAGTCACCTCCATGCTTCCCGTTTGGATCTGAGGATCTTAAACCGAAACATAAACTGTACTTGCTCCTCTTGTGGGTTTAGGGTCTCTCAGCCTCCATCCTGGGAAGGGATATCTACTAACACCACCAACTCCTTATTAGTAGCATATGACCCTGTTTGGATTTTTGACATTGAGACCTGGGCAAACACTTCATCGGGTCCTGATTTGGTTGATGCAATTCCTACAAGGTATACAATCCTTAGACTTGACAGGGTGGGCAGACCAGGAGGTGGTCTGCCTATTGTATATACACTTAAATATCACTGCCACATGGAGTACATTAAATATGCTTGTATCTGTGGAGCTCTTTACTTCACCATAAAGATATCACCCAGTCACTTATTTGCTGCCTTCTTAATATATAGACCTGCGGGCCTAGGACCATGTTACAGATGAATTTGCAAACCTTATTGAACCGTACATAGTGGAAAACAAAATCACTCTTATGGGTGATTTTAATTTTCATCTGGAGGAGGTCAGGAGTAGTGACTCCAGGGTACTGATTGACATCATGGCCTCTCCATGGTTGACCAAACGATTAAGACTACTTAGGCAGGCCTGTCAACATCATAAACAATGCTGGAGGAAACATGATGCGGAGCAGGAGAAAATCTTATATATGAGACTGGCAAAAAGAGTACAAAAGAGCTATTAGAGAAGAAAAATCCCTCTACTGTACTAATAAGATTGAGTCTGTCAACTCTTCTAGAGAACTTTTTTAAGTTTTTCATCAACTCTTGGACCCTCCAGTTCCCTCTTAAATTGAGGGCTCACATGAATTCTTTAACAAGTTGGCAGAATTCTTTCAATACAAAGTTTCTAATATCTATAAAGAATTTTCATCTTAAAACCAGGAAGCGCATGCAGACTCGTGCCTCACTGCTCCATCGCAGCAAAGCCTCCTAGAAACCACAGAGGCTGAGGAGATAGACTTAGCAACCTTCTACTACTTCCCTGCTTTGACTCTGGATCAAATGAAGATACAACTCCTCAACTGAAAATTAGGATCACTGCTGGAACCTTTTCCCCCTAAAATCATTCAACTGGCAGTTAGTACAATACCTCAACCTCTAACCACCATTACAAAGCGGTTAGTTCTGGGTGCAATCCAAGGTTGTGGAAAGAGGCAGTGGTCAGGCCTCTCTACTCAAGAAACCCAATTTAGATCTAAGTGACCTGAAGAACTATCGCCCCATTTCCTTGCTTCCAATCCCGGCCAAGATCCTGTAAAAACATCTGAGCCAGCAGCTGACGGTCCATGTGGAAAAACAGGGATTGTTGCAATACAGTTTCAAAAGCAATCATGGAATGGAAACTGCCCTGGTATCTGCAACAGACAGCATTAGGCATCTTGTTGGCGCAGGGCAGGCCGTGACGTGATCCTTTTGGACCGGTTTGTGGCCTTTGATACCATCTCTCCCACCGTGCTCACTGAACCCTTACAGGATTTGGGTTTAGGAGAATTAGCGCTGAAACTACTTACCTCATTCATTATACACAGATCCCAGATGGTGATCTAAAATCAATTTAAATCTGACCCTTTCTCCTTGCCATGTGAAGTCCCTCAGGGTTCTTCTCTGAGCCCTACACTATTTAACTTATATGTTTCCCTACTGACCAAACTTATACTCTCTTTTGGGTTGCGGGCCGATCGTATGCTGATGACACACATATTATTGTGTCTATTTCCAAATGTCACTGGAGCCAACTTTAATTACTGTATGAAGGCAGTGGCCAAATGGATGGGCAAGAACTGCCTAAAGTTAAATGGTGAGAAGACAGGTGCTGATTTTTGGAAGCCAGCCATCTGTATGGAATTAAAACTGGTGGTTGGATAACCTGGGGACACTACACACCCTCACAGACTCAGTGAAAAATCTAGGAGTTTCCTGGATAGTGACCTGTCATATGACCCCCAGGTCAATCATTCTGAGGCGTTCTGTTTCTGGATTATCAGAACCTTACGGAAAGTCTTTCCATTTAGTCTTCTTCCTGCATGGAAACAGGTAGGCTTAGCATTAATTCCATCAAGGATGGATTACTGCAATGCTTTTGATTTTAAAACCAATATGATAACTCAATCGAAGCAGCAAATGGTGCAAAATGCAGCCGCAAGGCTGACCTTAGACATCCACAAACATCAGTCGGTCTCAAGGGGATTGCTTGACCTTCACTGGCTTCCAGCTCAGTAGCGTATTAATTTTAGAGCTCTGAGCATTGTTCTTAAAGCCCTGTACAATGCTAGCCAGGGTGGAATCAAAACCATGTTCCAGTGGTATTCCCCTAGTAGACAGCTTCGCTCGGTGGCCCATAATCTAGTTGCCATTCCCAGTTTCTTTGAAATAATGGGGAGGCAGAGCAGTTTCTGTCATGGCGGCTAGGCTTTGGAACCCCCTCCCCCCACCATCTAACCTGCATGAAGTTGTATACTCATTATAGGAAGGCCTTATAAACAGTTTTTTCTCCCTGTAAGGAGGTCATTCCCAAATGAGTTAAACAGACTCGCTCAGTGCTCAGTCAGTCTACCCTCAGGATTAGTTATTAACGCCGTGATACCTTGGGGCATTTGTTGCGCTATATAAATATCATTTCATTTAATGTCATTTCGTATTTCTATCCGGAAAGGGCTATTCATCTTTAGTGGAAGTGGGATTCATGAAGGAAGTGACGAGTGTGCTGAACGCCTCATGATTCTGCCCTTAGTAAGTGAACATATTTAGGAACCACAAACTGGAATATCATGAAAAGGTTGGAAGACTCTTAGATTGATTAATCCAATATCAGGCCCCAGATAATTTTAAACTCCTTGCACTGGTCAGATTTTGATTTTTGACAATCTCTATTGCTATGACATTCCATAAGCTCAGGTGGCTGTGCGAAATGGGCAGAGGTTCTTTCTTTTTCCAGTAAGAAGCTAATGTAGTGTTTGTGCTTCACTATAAGTAATTTCAAGGTTGGTACCTATTTGGTATTCCATAAGAAATGAGCAGAGGATCAGTAAAACAAAGGCAATATCTGAGGGGTGGGATATCCCAAAATCGTTTTCATGGCTGCTCGGACCTCAGCCCTGAACTGGGAAAGTCCCACCAAATATGCCCAAAGATTACTAGTAGGCAGCACACTCTCTAAAAGTATCCTTTAATGTGTGCATAAAATATTTTAAGCTTCTTGCATGTCTCAAAGGTGAGCATGATATACTCTTGGAACATATCTGAGCTTGTGTCACAGCTTCTACTTCTCCACCTTTCTAAGGGGCCTGGCTCTAAGTAAGGTGTAAAAGTGGCGTTGCCGTGGATGGGTGTGCGGGAAATGTGATCAGGTTCAAGCGTCTTATTAGATGTCGCAGAAGGTCAGAGTAGAATTCCTTGGGGCTCCTAATGTAAGCTTTTGGCGGTTCATCTCGTTGAGTACCTAATCCAAGTCCCAAATAAGCTGCCTTCTACTGCTTGGTTCAAATGTGGCCACAGTTTACAAACTACCTAGGTGACCAATCTAAGAGGTCTCATAGCAAAGCAGCCCTTTAATATATTGGAAATCCAGGAGGGTCAAATCTTCAGCAACCTCAGGGCAATACAGACCTATGCATGCTAGCCATGCTAGTTTCCACTACGAGATACATTTCAGACTTGTTTGGTAAGTCTTATGATGAAGAATTCCTTGTGCACTAACACCAGTAGTGCTTGAAAAAGACATAGAATCCTGCACGGTAGGTTGACTTTGATGGTGTCAGTTCTATTAATCCATGAGAGAAAGAGGGGTAGCCATCTCTGAAAGTCCTCACTTAGGGCTGTGTTGATTTGTACGTGATTAGCTTTAAGAACATCTGATGTATTTGGAGTTATATGTACTCCCAAGTATTTAATTGATCAATCAGTCTACCATAAGATGGCCTGGGATTTTAACTTGTTTTTCGCCTACAGGGAAGTCTGAGATTCAAAATCTCTGGTTTTGTTTGGTTTATTTAAAAACCCTTTGGCTTTCTCCAAACCCATTCACTGGTATAGAATGAGTTAAATGGATGTGTCCAGTGATGATAGGTTCGACAGCACATAATTTGCAAATTAAAGATAGTTTGTGTACACCTCTGTCAAACTGGACGCCTCTCAACATTCTCACCTATCTGGTTATGTGCCATAAACGTTTGATGCTGATTCAGTGCAAAAGCATGTGATAACCTAATTTCAGAACTGAAGCATTTTCACTAATATATATAACGAAGACATGGCTGATGCTTATTTATCTTATGCAAGTAACAACCATTGACAAAGCCAATAGTCCTAGCCTGTTGTAGGTATAATGTTACTTGCTGTATTATATATCTGAATGCAATGACAGAAACAACAAAATACCAGCCGGGTGGCACACCATGCAAACCACAGGGGTTTAGCTTAGGTTTTTTTAAGCACACCCTGCATTACATAGGCCACGCCCCTTTGAGAGACCCTCCCACAGTTTTTTCATCCCACTTAAAGTCCTGAGTAAAGGAGTATGTGCCTGTATAAATGTATTCGTACATATAAAGTACAAACCTAGCTACAAAGCAATCGAGAGGATTGTGGAAAACCGGTATTATAACTTTGCACCATGAGCATTGAAAAGAGACAGGTGGTGTCCCACGATTGCACACTGAACTAACCCAAGAAAGTTTTTGTTTGGAACATAACAGTAATACATTAACACCTTTTAGAGACACAAAGTTTGATTTGGGTTCTCTTTTCCCTTCCCCGCAACAGAACAGCCACATGAAATACTAAGCATTATTTTAAAAGGCTTTACTTGAGCAAATTAAATACATCTGCTGTAGCAGATCTAAAAATGAATGCTGCCAATATGAATGAGCACAAAAGTAAATATCATGAGCACATTTGTAATAATACATTACATGAATTCTCCTTTAGTAAGTCCTGGCTAATAATAATTAGCATTGAAAGGCTTATGGCTGTGAGGAGTACAAAGGATTAGTCACATACCTGAATACCAAGGGCAAACAGCTCATAGCGGCTTGCAAGGACAGTTTGTATTACCGAGACGCCACAATGTACTCAGTCTGTGGTCTTGAATGGAATACATGTTCACCAGAGGCCAATATGTTCCTCTCTCTCTGACGAGACTGAAAATACTGCTTATATATTGATTTTCAAAACAATTGTGAGAAACATAATTGCTACGTGTCATGTAACATCTGAAGGAAAGCGGGGGAGAAGGACTAGGAATAATGCTGTGTTATCAGTAAGTAATGGACGCAATACCTCCCATACCTCCCTTGCCTTGCTTCTTAACGCATGAAACATAGCCAGCCGCGGCCGCTGTAGGTAACAGCGGAAGGGTGGTGGGGAGGGATTTCAGGAGATGACCATGAGCGGAAATTAAATAAATAATGAATTTGCCCTTGTGGTCGTCTCTCGAAATCCCCCCTCACCTGGCCCTACCGCCCCTCCTCTTTTACCTTTAGCGGCTGCGGATGGACATAGCAAATAAACAGAAACAGACAACTGAGTCGCAAACACACCCAAATTTAATAAAGTGCACAGATCATATAGAGAAATCACTCGTTCCTTCATAGAGGACAACACTCCATCACCCAAAACACAATAAAGACGTTCCACCTTCAGCAATCCTATACCGACGAACAAAAGTGGATGGAGTAGCCATGTTGCAGCCCTACAACTCTCCACAACTGAGGTCCCCTGCAATTAAGTCAGCATTGCAGTCATACTGCGTATAAAACGTCCCTGAATCCCCAGAGGAGGAACCACACTTTTCACCTCATATGCCAAGATAACCAGAAAATATATTCATCTACTTAAAGTAGCTGTAGATTGTTTCTCCCCCTGCTTTACTGTACCAAAATTCACAAATAATGTGTCCCCTTTCCGAAAGGACTTCGCCACATCAAGGAACAATAGTAGTCACCATCTCATGTTCAAACAACGTCATCGGCACCCCTCTTCTGAAGAAGGCTCTGGACAAAATTCTGGTAAAATCACCTCCTGAGTAGTGTGAATAGCTAAATTGACCTTAGGCACAATGGTATCCTATCTTGGAACACCTTATAAAAAGGATACTTACAAGACAAGGCCTCTGACCCTCCCAGGTGCTTTGAGCAAGTAATGATCACCAAAAAATAAGTCTTAAATGTCAAAAGTTTCAAATCCACCTGAGCAAGAGGCTTAAATGGAGGACCACTCAAAACCTCTAACACCAACTGCAGATTCCAATTTGGAAAAGAACGACCAGCTCAAAAATCAAATATCTAGGCCTCAGCCCCTCCTCATTATTTAGATTTTGCTAGGAAAAGCATGAATAACAGCCCACTGTACCCTCAGAGTAGCTACTGACAAACCCATGCTAGCTCCTTCCTGCAAGAATTGCATAATCAGAAAAAGACTAGCCAAAGTGAAATCCACCTGTTTCCTCAAAATACCAGCCCAAAAAGACTTTCCAATGCCTAGCATGAGAATGGAGAGTAGACGGCCTCCTAGATGCCTGCAAAGTCATTTAACAATTCCTCAGAAACCCCCAAAATAGCTACACCTCTCTGTCTAACCTCCATGCCGTCAACTGCAACTTCTATAATGACCCCTGGGGAAGAGATGGAATGAAGAGAGGAGACGAGACAAGCAGTAGAGCCCATTCCTGCCTTTCTTTAACAACCCTACAAGAGGAAACCAATTTGCTTGGGGCCAATGCAGAGCAATCAAAACTACTTGAGCCCTCCCTTTCCTGACACTCTCCAGAAAAGACCGGATCAATTGAAAGGGTGGAAAAGCATAGATCAGAGTTCGAGGCCAGGGACATGTCATCCCATCCATTGCCCATGCCTGAGGACACCTCCCCCTTCAACAGAACCTCTGCATCTTGGCATTCTCTGGAGAAGCAAACAGACACAACTCTGGTTGGCCCCACCTCAGAACAATCAGATCAAACAGACATGGGTGCAGAGAAGTTCTTGGATAACAGAATCTCCCCGCTCAAAGGATTTGCCCTCATAGTTCCCCCTCCAGAATGTAAAGAGCATTCAGAAACAGAACATAACCCTGCACTCAGTCGAAGACGTCCTGTGCAATCAAGTTCAGAGACTTGAATCTGATATCGGCCTGACTATTGATATAAGACTTTGCCATTAGACAGTCGGTCTGGACCAGCACCACTTTCCCCTTCAGAACTGACTGAAAATGAACCAAAGCCAGTAGAACAGTATTTAACTCGCTCCAGTTCGATGATCTCTGAGAATCCCATAGAGACCAGAAACCTTGGACTTGCCACAACTTAAGTCAAGCCCCCCTAACCTTAGAGGCTGGCATCCGTTATCACCACTGGAACCGGAGGAGAAAAGGAGATACCCTTCCCGAGATGAACCTGCTCCAGCCACCAAAACAGATCCCGTGGACCTGGGGTGACACCTGGATGTAGAGCTGAATATCGTACGCACCTGGAGACCAAAAGCAGAGAATCCAGTTAGCAAGCTTGTGCAGGTGAAACCTGGCCTAAGGAACTAGAAATACAGTTGAAGCTAAGTGACCCTGAGTGCACAACCAATCCACCACCTTTGGAGCTTTCTGAGCCACCAAAGCCAGAATCTGAACCTGACCAGTCTTGTTTCTGAAAGAGTCACCTGCCCACTGTGAGTGTTAAAACGAGCATGTCCTGGGATGCAGCCAGACAAACAATTTCTCAGTTTATCAAAAATCCGTGCTACTGGAGGATCTGCAAAACTCTTTCAATGTGAACCATCAATTGGGATTGTTTTAGGGATGTCAACAACAGATCGTCTAAATGAGGATAAACAAAAACCCCTTCTGTGTCAAGAATAGCTAGCAAAGAAGCTAGACTTTTTGTAAACGCTCTAGGAGATGACTTGAGCCCAAAAGGGATGCACACCAAATTGGAAATGATCGTTCCCCTACTGCAAAATGCAGAAACTGCTGGGAGGGAACTGTGATAGGAACTTGCAGATAGGGCATCTTAGAGATCCATTGAGACCAAAAAATCAGTTGGACCTATCAGAGGAAGACTCACCCAAATTGTTAACATTTGAAAATGGATGGCTTTAATACCAGAGCTCACCCATTTTAGATCCAGGACCAGACGAAATGCCCCCAAAAACATTTGAACCAAAAACAGGACGAATATGCCCTTTATCCCAGCACTGCAGTCAGAACTTTACAAATTGTCTACAAGTCCCTGATTCCACTTAGAAGAGCCTGCCTCTTCTCTTGGGCAATCGGAACCAGAGTCAGTAGGTCACCAGTACCAGGGGAATGTGCTCAAACTCAATTGCATAAACAATGGCCACAACATACAAGACCCATTGATGTGACAGATCTTGCTGCCACCTCAGAAGAAAGGGCTGATCCTGCCTCGATCCGGCAGACCCCCCTCCCCCAACCCATCCCACCAAGGACTGTGATTGTCAGGAGCCCATTATTGCATCTCCTTTCTGATTCGGGACATTGTGCTCAGGTGAAAATCAAGGCTGAAACCTTCTCCTCCTAAATGAAGAATGACCTTACATTTCGGGGATGACTTAGAGGACTTATTCCATTACTTCCTAGCTGAATAATCACTCTGATAGGGCAAAGCATGATTTCTTTCCTTAAATGCCTTAGAGATCATGGTGGACAACTGTTCCCCAAAGAGCACCTGGCTCTCAAATGGAATCAACATCAGGAAGGACTTCTCCCCAGGCTCTCCCTTCCAATGCCTTAGCCAGAGATATCACCTAAGCGCAATCAAAGCCCCTGTGGACATGGCTGAAGAACGTATGATATCCGAAGTAATGTCTGCAGGCAACCTCACCTGCTGCTCTATAGCTGCCAACGGATCAGAACATTCTGACCCCCTCCTGAGTTGCCACACCAAGCTTACCAAAGTCGGAACCAAGGACTGCACAGAATAAGCTGAGAAAAAAACTTGCTTTTAATGCCAAGTTCATAGCCAAAAAGCCCTTTAAATACCAGAGTCCACCTTTCTATTTGTGGCATCAGTGGGGCCACAATCCTCAGGATTATTGGCAGGCTTATCAATCAGAGTTGCTAGACTAGAATCTAGCAGCCACATTCATCACTGTAAAATCGGCTCGCAAAGGGCCAGATTCTGAGAATCCGGCCCTTTGCGAGCGCTATTTTTGCATTTGGGATTCATCATCCCAAATGCAAAAATCGCTATTACAGAAAGCGCAAAATTGCGAAGAATCGCATTTAAGGAATCTCAATTAGAGATTCCTTAAATGCTATTCATGAACCTTTTAAAAATTGCAAATTCGCAATATGGGGCCGCTATTTACCGCGAAGTGTAACTTCGTGGTATTTAGCAAAAACTTAGAATAATGCACTTTAGTGCATTTTTCTAAGTTGCATGTTACACACACACATGTCCTTTGGACATGTGTGTGCGCAACACCTGTGTACATTTGCATTTCAGGGGTGCTACAGGGTGTCCTTTGGACACCCCTGGCACCCTTGAAATCGCTTCCTTATTTGCGATTCGCAAATTGCTAATCGCAAATAAGGAATGACTCCCCATCCATTCCTTTGGGCCCATAGGAATGAATGGGGAGTCATTCCTTATTTGCGATTAGCAATTTGCGAATCGCAAATAAGGAAGCTGTAGAAATCGCATTTAATTGTGCGATTTCTACATGAATCCCGTTTTGCGAGTCCTTAATAGCGATTCCTTAATAATCGCTATTAAGGACACGCAAATCGGGACATTGATGAATCTGGGGGTAGGTTATCTGAATGAGGAAGAGAGTCTTCCCTTTCCAATAGATACATCTGCAGAAAACTAGGGACCTGTATTTTATCCATAACCGTCCATTCCCGGATTACCATATCCCTAACTGCACCCTGAGAGGGCATGGCAAACCTAGAGGGTTTAACATATTAATTTAATAGGGCTCCCCCTTTCTAAGTTGCTTGAAAGGATGGAAACCCCAAAGTTCTCACTCCTGTACTTTAGAATCGCTCCCAAGTCATGCCTTGCACACCAGATCCGCTGACCCGGAAGCCCTGCCACAGCAGGTCAGCTGGACTCCATCAGAGCATCTGCCAACCACGCTTCTTCCCCCGCCACGCAGAGGGTATCAGGAAAGGCTGCCAAAGCTGGGAAACTACTGCCAGGGTCCGGGCTTCCCTTCAGGGATCAGCAAAGCACCCCTAGGCTCCACCAAGAAGGGAGAACTGGAAGGTAAGTCTAAAAAGAACAGAAGGTGCAGGGCGTTGGAGGTGTTTTTATTTTAAGAGGGGAGGGGTCTAGTTGGATACAAAGGAGCCTCATTCATTAAAATGGAAGGTGAGGGAGAGACAGAAGGTAATATCTACTACAAATGCAAAGGGTTTAGAGAGGAGTAAGAAGGGGTTTAAAGAGGGATCCGGTGGGGTTAAGGGAGGGACGAAGTAATGCAAAGACCTACAGACAACAGAGTAAGCCCATTGCTATTCACAAACAACACTTCTAAAGGTATTACAGACCAAAAAGCCTCAAAACATTTGTAGAAGTACTCCTGACTAGTTTCGGAGTAAGTCCAGCACTACACATGGCCGCTCACAGGTACTGCTACACACTTCCTTAGAAAATATTAGTGGCAGGTTGTTAACATTGGGTCATTAGGAAATAAGGTTAAAATAATGTATTTTGACTTTAAAATATATATATATATATGGGAGTGTAGTTTAGTTACTAGGAGTCCCCTGGGTGCCGTGTTACCAGTGCGATTCTCACTGTGATGGTACCACCAATACCATCACACCCTAGCCGCCTATAGCCCACTTGCACCCGCTATAGTGACGGCAATCAGATGTGCGCTACCCTGTACATCCTAATGACTCTATTTTTCCCTGTATGTTTTGTCTTTGTCCATTAATGTTATATGTACAGGTGGTCTTGAGAAGGGAATCCCCCTCTCACACATAGATACACTTTAGGGCGTGTAGACACATAGTCTAAACTACACTCCCACTAGTTAATTCACACTCACCTTTTATTTAGGTCCTGAAGAAAGCCAGCTTAGTCATAAGGCACTGGCTGAAACATGTTGACCCATTGGATGTGAGAGGTCGTAACTCGCCTCTTACATCCCCCTGCCTTATTTTTAACCGCTGACGGAGGCCCAGGTATTAAAGTCTAATTTTACCCTCGGGTACTGGGACCACCGGCCAGCCGTTTTAACATCACTCCCTTAACTTTCATCACTGCACACTCAGCAATATACCAGCTCCGCTGTAGTCAGGCGTTGAAGCACACCCGGAGCACGCTAGGTGCTACTGGGTGGGCCCGATGATGAAGCATGCCACCAACTAGGTTGGTGGGTGAGGGCTTTATGAACACACTTGCCAGGTGTTCACACTCCGTGACAAAACATACCAGAGTCTTCCCCCTCCCTTAATAATTATTTGCTGCAAATAATTTGAGCTAGTCTCTTTTTTGATTAAACCTCAATGCTTAAACGACAACATTAGTTAGTCATGGTTTTTTGTAAACACTACACAAATATTGCACATCAAGTTAAAAATACGAAGAGGTGTCAGCGCATAAGTAGTTAAAAAAGCATTGCTTAGTATATTCCATTCTTATCAAAGCCACTTCAAATTTGCCAGTTATACTACCTTCCATGTGTTAAAAGAAGCATACAAAAAAATGTAAGTTTAAAAAAAAAACTTTTTTTCATTAAAAGAATTTACAATTCATAGTTCCCATATGCAGTTTTGGTACACTCGAGGCTGCTTAGTCATAATCTGGATTAATGTAAAATCAGGCTAAACATGTATACAGATCCTCTTCCACGTTTAATCCCTGTGGCTCTTTACTGTTGAACTCTAGGATGAAATACGTTTCCAATTTCCTGAGCTCCCCTTTTCTATTTCCTCCCCTCTTTTTCTTTGGGACCTCCGCAATACAGGAGTATTGGAGGCCCTTGGGGTTACTTTGGTGATGTAGCTCAAAGTGCCGTGCCACAGGGTAGGATCTGTCCTGATTAACAATGGCACGTCTGAGCTGCAAAATTCGTTGATGCACTGGTAAAATAGTACTACCAATGTATATCTTGGGGCATGGCATTGAAGCAAGTAAACCACATATTCACTTTTACAATTAATGGCACTTCTAATTGTCACAGTTTTATTAAAAGAGGTTTTAAAGTCTGTACGGTTCATTCCATGCTGACAGGCTTTACACTTTGAAAATCTTTTAAAACCAGGCTTTGACTTTAACCAGTCGGCATTGCTCTTCTTTCTGTCTACAAACTCACTTTTCACCACTAAATCTTTTAAAGACTTGGATTTTTTGTCCGTGATTTCAGGATTCTTTTTGACCATCGAACCTAGTACCGGATCATTCTTCACCAGATACATATATATATATTCAATATAATGTTAAATACAAATACCACATCATAAAAATATAACCTCTTAAATGTCAGCCTTTTCCCTCCCGGTGCGGAGTGCTTTTTTGGCCATTTGGGGTAGTTTGTGCTTAGAACTCAATAACTTTTTTCCACATAAGGTATCCACGCCAAATTTGGGTCCTTTTTTCCAACCTCCTGGGGATTCCAAAGGTACCCCAATTTTGTGGATTCCTCTGGAGGGAACCAAGAAATTAGGCAAAATATTGCTCAATTTCGAGTTATTGAGGAAATTTAGGAAAAAAGTGATCTAGAAAAAAGGGTCTTTTTTTCCCCTAAAAACGGCATCACCGAAGTTTGGTATGCTAAATTCACAATTTTTCCAGCTTTCTGGAACACGCAGAGCTGAATAAAAAAACAAAATCCTTTACTACAGTTTTGGCATTTTTCAAAGAGGAATGCCATTTTTCCTATTTTTTTACTTACTTTCTGTTTGTGGTGGAAACAAGTATAAAACCTATAGGTGATCCAGAAAAGTATAGATTTCTGAAAACTAGACAAAATTCCAAATTGAGAAAGGGATCATATGTGTAGATACCTCTAGGTTTTCTCAAAGAAACAAACTGTTGAAGTAATGAAATATTGAAAATGAGTAGGAAATAAATGGCCATTTGTGACAACGTTTGTCACAGTGACTGATTTACAAAAGTTATATACCATTACGTCTGCTAGTTATTCTGGTTGTGGGAATAGATGGGGGTTGTAGGTTCTCCAAGAACCCGAGGCACCCAGAGCCAGCAACTGTCTGTGATGGAAAGTTCTGGAATCTGTGGAGAGCCCTACGATTCTTTCCATCCAGCATTTCCCCAAGTCTCCCGATACAAATGACACCTCATTTGTGTGGGTAGGCCTGGTGCCTGAGGCAGGAAATGTCCCAAAAGGCAACATGGATACATCACATTTTTCCACGTTTTTGAAAAGTAGATACCTGGAGGAATACAGGGACTGTTCACTTGCATGGCTCTACAAGTTCTTTTTACCCAGAATCCGTTCCAAACCTCAAAATTAGTCACAAAAATACCAATTTTTCTCACATTTCTGTTATGGAAAGTTCTGGAACGTGCAGGGGGCCACAAACTTCCTTCTACCCACCATTCCCTGTAGGCCTAGTGCCCACAGCAGGACCATCACATTTTTTCACTCAAAACTGACCCTTTATTTGCAAAGTGGTTCGCTGTGGCTTTTGGGCCCCAGATCAGCCGGCACCTAGGGAAACCTACCAAACATAGCAGTGGGATTTTTGCCTCCCCATTGGGCAAAATGGAAGCTAAACTCCTGTCTGTCCCTGGGTAGGGGGCAAAAAACTGGTTTGGCATTTTTGTGGTGGGAGTGGGTGTAAGGCCATAGTTCAACACCCGCACCACTTTAATTTGCCCCAAAAATAAAATCCATGGTGTCAGGTGGACTTTCCTTACCCCCTAATTTGAGCAAACCTACCAACGAGGCCCACTGGACACCAGGGACTTATAAGAAATAATAATAGAAGAGTGGGGGCACCAGGGAAGCAGAAAGACACCATTGCCCTTTCTGGAGTATGGTATGACTTGATGCCAGCGTAGGCCACTCCCCTCCTTTTGTTTGTTTTGGCGCTGTTTTGAAATTCCTGTTTTTCAGTGGGTTCTCTGCCCGCAGAGGCAAATTGAGGGTGAATACCGCTATCTTCCCCCCAGGGAAGGCAGAAAGTCTAATGGGGGCGGCATTGGTGGGGGAAGAGCATAGGCCCATGCCCAAGGGACCATCCCCACCCCAAATAAATACTGTATAAATGAAGGTCCTGGTGTCTAGTGACCTTTCAGCCCAAACACAAACATTTTTCCACTCAAAACTGACCCTTTATTTGCAAAGTGGGTAGCTGTGGAATTTTGGGCCCCAGATCATCTGGAACCTAGCAAACCTAGCAGTGAGCTTTTTGCCTCCCTATTGGCAATCTGGGGGCAAAACTCCTGTCTGCCCCAGGGTGGGGGGCAAAAAACTGGTTTGCTGTTTTTGTGTAGGGAGTGGGTGTTAGACCAATGCCAGAGTTCAACACTCCACCACTTTCGTTTGCCCCAGAGGCAAAATCCCTAGTGTCAGGTAGACTTTCTACCACCTGGCGGTAGATTTGGGGCATCCTATCCAATTTGAGCAAACTATCAATGAAGTAGAAAAAGCCAACTAGTTCACCGGGGACTTTATAAAAAAAATTAAGGAGTGGGGGCACAGGGAGGCAGAAAGACACTATTTCCCCTCCTGGGATGGGGTATGACTCGGGTATGACTCAATGCCAGGGTAGGCCACTCCCCTTCTTTCGTTTGTTTTAGCGCTGTTTCGAAATCCCTGTTGTTCAGAGGCCTTTCTGCCCCCCGGAGGTATAAATTGAGGGTAAATACCCCAATCTCCTCCAAAGGGGGCATAAAGTCTAAAGGGGTAGCATGGTGAGGGGGAAGAGCACGGGACCATGCCCAGGTGGCCATCCGCACTCCAAACAAATACTGCATAAATGAAGGCCCTGGTGTCTATTAAACTTCCCTCGCTAAATCAGGGCGGATGATGAGTAATCATCCCCATCCTCTCACCTGAGAGGCAGAAAGACTGTCAGCACATTTGTTTTGGGAAGGGCCAATGCCATGGCCATGATGGGCAGTTCACAGTCCTATATTTAAAAACAAATTAAGCCCTGGTGTTAAGTGGGCTTCCTGCCCCACCTAGGGGGCAGATTGGGGGTAATCCTCCCTATCCGCCCACCCTGAGGGGACAGAAAGAATGCCAGCCTTTTTTGGGGAGGCTGGAGGTGGGGGGCCTGGCCATGTCCATTAGGGGCAGCTCCCAATCCTATATATTTCTTTTTAGATTTACCTGAGGTCTAGTATACTTTCTGCCCACTTCCAGGAGGGTAGATCTGGGGTAATAATTCCCCATCTGTCATCTAGGAGAGGGAAGAAAATCTGCCAGCATAGTTTTTCGATGGGGTGGGGGCATTGTCATGGCCCTGATGTGCAGCCCCCATATATTGTTTTAATATGTCCCCGGTGTTTTGTGGGCCTTCTGCCCCCCCCCCACCCTGGCAGGGTAGATTGAGGGTAAACACCCCCATATGCCCCCACCCCGGATAGCAGAAAGACTGTCAACATATTTCTTTTTTTTGGGGGCTGGGGCATGGCCATGCCACTAATGGACAGCCCCAACTCCTCTATTGTTGTCTTTTTAAGTCCCTGGCGTCTAGTGGATTTCAGCCACCCCTGGGTAATCACCCCCATTTGCCACCGGGGGAGAATGACTGGCAGTTTATTATGTTGGGGGCATGGCTATGCCCGTAATGGGTAATTACCCTTCCATCGCCCCCAGGTGGGGCAGAAAGACTGTAAATATCAAACGCAGTGAGGGGGAAGCACCAATCCTTACCTGAGGGTTCACTCCTCCATCCATGGTTTCTAGTGGGTGGATCCCTGCTTGTGGATCACTCTCCTATGGGGATCCCCAAGCAGGGATACACTGGGCAGAGATATAATTGAAAAGGAGAGATTCTCCTCTTTCAAACGATACCTCTCCCACTGCAATCAGCTTGGACGGAGATCTGGCCCGAGCACTGATTCAGTGAAAGCAAAACAAGCCCATGGCTCGTTTTACTTTCACTTCAGTGCAATCACATCAGCACACCCTGTACACTTATCGTCATTACATTAAAGCCTAAAAAAAGAATCCGGCTTCTCTGGAAGCGCTTCCAGAGCAGCCTGAGTTTTAAATATTATAAAGAGATCCCTTTGGTTTTCTGTACCAGAGGAGATTTTATTTACTTCCCCAGTGTCAGCCAATGGCTGACAGATGCACTGTGAAGGTTGTTTGGGTGTCGGCTATTGGCCAACATCCACACTTAAAGGGTTAATAGCAGTTTTTAAATATAAAAATAAATGTAACAGGTTTTTTCCTAAGTACATTCCTTCAAATTAATTCCATGGATACTTCAATACATGATAAATACAAGTAAATATTGTATTTCAGGTGAGATTTGTTTTTATACATTTTTTTTAACTATTTTCATTTAAATTAATTACATATTTAATCCAAAATTAAGTTACTAGATCTATAGCTTTTATTTGTTTTACATTTAAAATATTTTTATAACACTTATTTAGATCAAGATTAACATTAAGATATTATTACTATATTTTTAAAAGTTTAATAAAGTCAATTTTTTCCTAAACTTTACCGTAGGGAGATTTGCAGCCTGGTGGTGGAGACCTCGGTCTATGTGTGAAAAGTTACGTGTAGTCAGTTAACATTCCTAAATTAGTCCCCAGAACCTGATTTTCAGCGGGCGGAGATATGCAAGTCTACCGTCTGTGGTAACTTTATACTTGGAAATGGTGACTAGCCAAAAGTAGTGACATTATTAGAAAGTGTAAGAATATATGTATCCATTGATTTACTCATGTGCAAATTTATCTCTGTAAATAGGCCCCACAGTCTCTCTATACTGCTATTAAAATCCTATTCAAAATGGGAATGATTATTAAAATAAAACACACAATCAAAATTAATAAAGTGGGCGGTCTTCTTTTATTTTTATTGTAAAAAAACTAAAAGATTTCAAGATCAGTAAAGAGATTCTCTAGGATGTATAAGATGGGGCCAGCACCCATTACCTTAAAATGATTACTTCAAAACGGTCATCACTCTTATAAGCATCCAACATTTTTTAAGGGCTAAACGATTCATGAAATCAATCAAATTTACACAAAGGAAATACAATCTCTATTAAATCTCTGTTATTCGACTACATCAGCAGAAATACTGCTCAAGTTATCACTACCGTCTCTACTTGGGCTACAGTTAAGCCAAGGAGAATTTATTAAAACATTTGATTCTCGAGGAACGTTGAATATCTGAAGATTTGAACACAGCCATAGAAAAGGCAATTGTAGTTAATAGCCATCTTCTTTTATCACTTCTAGCAAACATCCCCCACAAAGAGCACAATACCCTGATTTGTAAGATGTTAACCATCAATTTCAGATCATCAAATCTGAAAACTTTATGGAAGTATAAACATGCAGATTATACAATTGAAACATACCAAAACAATTAAGTATATTTAACTTCTTCCTTGGAGCCAGTCTGTAAAAACAGCTACCTAAGATATGGCCTTTGTATATTGTAAACACCCAATTCAAGGGAACATGAAACATAGTGTTTGCCATCTAATGCATGCAGATCTTGTGGGTACAAGGATACAACTATCAAGCACATTTTATGTTTGGACTTAAGGAAGGAATTACTTGAAGGCCCCATTTACCGCAGCAAAGGGTCAGACCATTCGAAAAGCAATTAGATACTTCTTTTACTCACAAGACTGACAATTCATTGACAGACTGACACCTTTTTTAAAGCTAGCTTAAAGCTGTTTAGAAATAGATCCTAGCATGCTGAATTAGAGAAAGATTTTATATTTCATCAATTAATATTTTAACATACTGTTGTTCTGTCTATATTATTTACTAATCTAGATTATAGTATTGTAATTGGTATTTTTTACTATTTTTATCAAATCAGTCATTTCAATCATACAGTCATTTTCAGGTGAATCAGTCCTATATGCCACAACAGGAGTAGCAGAAAGTGTTGAGCAAATAGATGTTGATGGCAGCATTTGCTGAGGAGCGGAATAAATGGTCGGCATATGAGAGCCCAATACAGGTGATCCATAAGCAGCATTTGTGTCAATGGCCAGTTGAAACGCCCCATACATTGAACAATGAATAACAAGCATTTGCAATGCAATAGGTCTCGCATTAGGAAAGTTTGAGCTATTGGTCCTGTGAATGAAATTTTTTTTATTTATGTGTTTGTTTTGAAAATAGCTAAATTAATAGCTTTGTCATTTACAATGCCAATAGTTATAACTTTCGCAAATGTGACAGCTTTAGCATTTGTAATGCAACATGTTTTGTATTTACGTGACTTAGATGTATTGATATTCCATATAACAATGGCTTTTAATTTTTTTAAATCATTAATACTTAAATAAAAGTGATTGTAATTTATAATGGCAATAGCTTAAACTTTTGTAAATAACTTTTGTGAAGATTATGTTCAGTGTATTTTATTGTGACGAAAATCCAAGAACAGAAGTGAAATATTAACATCTTTTTGTGACATTTGTAATAAAGCTTGAAACATTGAGAGAACATATTTGAACCAGTTGTTGTTGAATGGTTGCACAGATTGATGCAGTGATGGCACGGAGTGATGTTGTGGTGGCGACGAGTGAGGCTGTGGCATTCAGTGATGCTGTGGTAGCGCATAGTGATGTTGCGGTGCCCCTGAGTGATGCTGTGGTGGCCGTGAGTGATGTTGTGGAGGCCGTGAGTGATGCTGTGGAGGCCGTGAGTGATGCTGTGGAGGCCGTGAGTGATGCTTTGGAGGCCGTGAATGATGCTGTGGAGGCCGTGAATGATGCTGTGGAGGCTCTGAGTGATGCTGTGGAGGCTCTGAGTGATGCTGTGGAGGCTCTGAGTGATGCTGTGGAAGCTCTAAATGAGTGATGCTGTGGAGGCTCTGTGGAGAAGTGTGGCTCACTGGTTAGAGGAGGCAGACCTGGAAGCAGAGGTCAGCCCGGGACCAGGGTTCAATTCCCGGCTCGGCGGGGTCTGGAGTCCTAAAATGTCCATGGACTCGACAATTCTCGCTCCGGTGCCTACTCGATTCACGGGTTCACACTCTGCGACTCTGGGCAATAGCTTGCTTAATCTCCACAACGGCCCCTCGCGGCGGGATGCCTGGCTTTCACCTTGCGGATACCCTGCCGGGGCTATCTCACAGGGGAATACCAGGACGGGTTCCCTAAGCAAGCGTTTAGAAACCGCTTGGTGATTTGCGCTATATAAATTCCTGTACATTTACATTTACATTTACATTTGAGTGATTCTGTGGAGGCCCTGAGATGTGCTGTGGAGGCCCTGAGTGATGCTGTGGAGGCACTGAGTGATGCTGTGGAGGCACTGAGTGATGCTGTGAAGGCCCTGAGTGATGCTGTGGAGGCCCTGAGTGATGCTGTGGAGGCGCATAATAATGCTATGGTAGCGCATAGTGATGCTCTGGTGTTCTAGAGTGAAGCTGTAGTGTTCCAGAGTGATGCTGTGGTGGTGCGGAGTGATGCTGTGGTGGTGCTGAGTCCTAATGCGACCAATGATGGTGAAGGTTGAACAGTCTGATAAGACAATGACTCTGAAAGCGTAGGCTGTGCCTGTATCTCTCCCGACTCCCATGGGTCCTGCTACAGGACTTGTGTTTTCATAAACATTAGGTATAACCCTATATTGTTTTTTTGTTGACTCTAACTTTCTTTGACTTCTTTGAGTCTGCCAAATTGAAGCAGTAATTGCCCTGACGCCTACCTGTCCTGCCAGAGATCTTCAGCCCTCGGTTGAGCGCCCTCCCCGCCTCCCGCTGCCCGACTCCCCTGTCAACTTGGAGTCCTGGTGGCTGAGTGGAGCGTGGGTCGAGGGGGGAACTGAAACCACACTCCCCAGCATCCCGAGCGGCGCACGCCGCGTCATCTGAGTGCCAGGAGGCGCTGAAATAGCGCGTCACCCCGGTCGAGAGGGGGAACTTTCTTTGACTTCTTTGAGTCTGCCAAATTGAAGCAGTAAATTGCCCTGACGCCTACCTGTCCTGCCAGAGATCTTCAGCCCTCGGTTGAGCGCCCTCCCCGCCTCCCGCTGCCCGACTCCCCTGTCAACTTGGAGTCCTGGTGGCTGAGTGGAGCGTGGGTCGAGGGGGAAACTGAAACCACACTCCCCAGCATCCCGAGCGGCGCACGCCGCGTCATCTGAGCGCCAGGAGGCGCTGAAATAGCGCGTCACCCCGGTCGAGAGGGGGAACTTTCTTTGACTTCTTTGAGTCTGCCAAATTGAAGCAGTAAATTGCCCTGACGCCTACCTGTCCTGCCAGAGATCTTCAGCCCTCGGTTGAGCGCCCTCCCCGCCTCCCGCTGCCCGACTCCCCTGTCAACTTGGAGTCCTGGTGGCTGAGTGGAGCGTGGGTCGAGGGGGGAACTGAAACCACACTCCCCAGCATCCCGAGCGGCGCACGCCGCGTCATCTGAGCGTCAGGAGGCGCTGAAATAGCGCGTCACCCCGGTCGAGAGGGGGTACTTTCTTTGACTTCTTTGAGTCTGCCAAATTGAAGCAGTAAATTGCCCTGACGCCTACCTGTCCTGCCAGAGATCTTCAGCCCTCGGTTGAGCGCCCTCCCCGCCTCCCGCTGCCCGACTCCCCTGTCAACTTGGAGTCCTGGTGGCTGAGTGGAGCGTGGGTCGAGGGGGGAACTGAAACCACACTCCCCAGCATCCCGAGCGGCGCACGCCGCGTCATCTGAGCGCCAGGAGGCGCTGAAATAGCGCGTCACCCCAGCTCACGGGACGCCGGGCGAAGCCCGGGCCAAGGGCGGGCCCGTTCTAGCCCGTTACAGACCGGGTAAGACTGGACTGGGCCACCTTATTAACATTTCATCTTGTGTGCCCCTAACAAAACAATTTACCTTATTTTGTTCATCGAAGACTCTTTGTTGTGTAACTGTTGTCACAGTCCCTAATAACCATGTCTCCCAGAATAACTAGAAACAGCAAAGCTGCGCATGCCGCTCAGATCATAGGTCCAATAGATCAATTCATTGCTAAAGCCAATGACGCCATAAATCAAGGTGTGCTCCTGCTAGAAAGGAGGGTCTCACAGGACCTAGCTGCAGCCAGGCGCTCCTCACTGGGCTTCTTGGCATCTGCCATAACACCGCAACGCACCCTAGTCTCCGATTTACAACATGAGACCCACACGGTCCCTGGGATAGTGGACTTATCGGTATCCATTGACCTTTCCACAACACAAATATCTCACACTTCTGCACCCCATCCTTCCCGATCAATTGAGAGAACTCCGATTCTCTTTTCTAACCTGGAGGAGAACCCCCCATCCCCTAATACTAGGGGACAGCGGGAGGGTGCCATCCCGAAAAAGAGAAAGGGTCTAAAAGATAATAAGAGCCCTTCCCCAAACGTTACCAATACCCACCAGGGTCTCTTGTCACAATTCAATGATGATTCTCCCTCATTAGCTCAGTCCTTATCCCAACCAGAAACATCTCAACCGCCTACCATCATAACAATGCCAGAAATAATAAATCTCTCCTCCGACATCCCCAATCCTGATTCGAGTGGTAACATAGGTAGTGGGCGGGACCCCTCGCTACAAGATCCACATACATTAGCCTCTGTAGAGGCCTTAATTAAATTACATCTCAAACCTATTGAATCAGCACTATTAAAGATTGAAAAGTCACTAGCTACATTAACTTCCGAATTAAAAACTAAGAATAGCGTGACCCCTTTGCCCCCTCTCTCTGTGACTCATCAACACAACCCAAAGCTAACAAAGTCAGGGGGTACACTCCCCCAACAAACCCTTCAAGTTCCCAAAGTGGTGACCACCACAGCGGTGGTTCACCAAAAACCTGTAGTTACAACTAGCAATAATCCACAGCAAACAGCAATCAATACTGCTGCAAATAATCCTGTTACCACTTCCCTCTCTGGTCCTCCTGCCCAAATGGGCAAACTTACCAGCCTACCAATCAAACGAACTACAGCTAAAACACCAGTCTCCAAAAACGCGGCTTATAATATAAGACGTAACGGAGCTCGCTCTGTCCACCTCCCCCCAGAAGCAACGCCGTTTGTAGTTGTTATGACCGGAGTTCCATCGTTGCACGTCAATTCTGAGGAACCTGGATGGTCTTTAAAAAATAAGGTACTCCACTGGTTGTCAATGAACCGGCCACTCCCCCCTTTTGCTAACAATAGAGTTGTCTCAGTTCGCAGAGTTCCCTGGGTAGGGAAGGAGCAAAAAACAATCCCAGGAGACTGCATCATAATTAATTTTGAAGACCCCCAAACTGTAGAACACATTTGCCCATGGGGAGATCAAACATCCACCGAAGGAATAGGCACGAAAAGGCTAGCTTTCTTTTATCCTCCTGCCCAATCAGTACCATCAGGCCCTGAGTGGAACTGGACTCAGGTAGGGAACCGGAATAGAAATCCGGACTGGATAAATTGGCAAGGGCAAGGAGGTAGAGCCACCTTATCATCTTTGGACTGGAGGGGAGTTCCCACGTACAACAGGTTTGACTGCTTGGAGATGGTGGACTGACCACCAACAGTCAACGCCCTGGACGTTGGGAACTCTTCCCCCACAGAGTCATTACTCTCGACGCCATTAAGTTCTCCCTTACTCCCAATCTTGTCAAATAAACCAACGCCTTCTCCAACCTCGGTATCGCTAATTGATACAGTGGGCGTACATATTTCCCAACGCGCAGGCTCCCAGCCTTGCCTCAATACGACATGTGATAAACAGCGAGAGAGATTGTCCTCCTCGCTCAACACCGATTCCAGTTCATCACGAAACACACTATCCCAAAAAGGAAGGTTAGCTTTTACCAATGGAACATCGTCGCCCCACCTAGTGCCTATGTTATTCTGGAACGTAGCTGGACTGCGATCCAGGATATCATCGACAACTTGGCTGGCTTTTGTTACCTCCTACCAGATAATGTGCTTCCAAGAGACATGGACAATCGACCCAATCCACATACAAGGCTATCTAACGTTCCATTCTCCTGCCAGCCCATCAATACACGGCAGACCTAAGGGGGGTCTTGTGGTATACATTTCAAATAAGCTTGCAGTAAGGAAAATTTCTCTTCAGTGTACTACACTGAATTATCAAATTCTTTTGATTACTTTTAAAAATGGTATGTCATATAGTCTTATTAACTTTTACAATAATCTATCTCCTGCAGAATGTGTCAAAACTGTGTCTGAAATTTCACTTTTTATAGGCAAACAACGAGCTAAGCCCTCATCAGCTATGTGTAATGTAATTTGGGGAGGGGACTTCAATGTACAATTGTGCTCTAACTATAAGAAATCCGATTGTGGTCTCCTAGACGAAAACGATTGCCCCATGACACATTTCACTCATTCCCCCGTAGGAGATTCTCTTAATGAAAGTTTAATGTCGTTGGAACTGACTTATGCCAACGAACTTATAGACCCTCCCGTGGAATTTAATCCCACCTTTCACGGCAGGGGTTGTTTTAGCACCATAGATTTTATACTCTGTTCATATTCTTTAAAGGGTACTCTTTTTCAGTTCAGTACAGGATCCGAAATTTCAGGTGATCATTACCCTAACATGATAGTACTAAAGTTAGCCACGGGTGTTTCCGATCCCATAAAGAAGAGTCTATTGACCCAAAAGGCATTGTCTATGGACAAAACAAACGGCTATTCTGTGAAATGGTCAAGGATAGATCCAGCAGTAACATCAAGCTCCGTGATCTCCAAAGCACTCCCATGGATGAATACCTGTCTTGACGAGGTATCCTCCCCAGAGCAAATTATTTCCAGCTTCTGGGAAATTTTGAAAGTTATCCAGAAGGTACTATTTCGAACCTGCAAACCGGGTAGCCACTCCGAGCCAGGCTGGTTTAACACGGCATGCCGGAAAGCTCTAAATGCCCTAAAAAAAGAGCTCCATAATCCAACTAGAGACCAAACTAAAATAGCTAAATTAAGATCTGAATACAAGCAGGCCCAAATAAGCTGTAAAAGAGACCATAAAAACAAACTATGGGCAGAATTACATGAGAGCTGTAATAGAAAGGACAGCTCTCTATTCTGGCAAGTAGTAAAATCTCCTTTCCTACTTGAGGGTAGCTCACACCAACACCTGGATGTCGCTGTGACCGCGGACGAATGGGTGACACACTTTGCTAAAATCTTCAGTGACCCCCCTTCGACAAGCGCCGCACATCCCAATCCAGTGAGCGAGTCCCACAAAAAAGGGGTTTATCCAATTGACCTACATTTCACCATTGGAGAGGTCATAAGTGCACTATCTTCCTCAAAAACCGGAAAGGCCCCTGGTCCAGATGGTGCCCCATTAGATATATTTCTTTTAAATATCGATTTATGGTCTCCAATAATTACCCAGCTAATGGCGGCAGTTTTAAACAGCGGCCTTTTGGATTCTTGGTCCTCCTCCATACTGCTCCCAATCTTTAAAAAAGGCGAGAGAAACAACCCTGCCTGTTACAGGCCCATTTCCCTCCTGGATTCACTGGGTAAAGTCGCGGGTCGTCTAATTCTGGACCGTTTACAGGATTGGGCGGCAGAAAAAAACATCATCACGGACTTACCGTATGGATTCCGGGAGGGACTGGGCACTGTGGAACAGGCCCTAAATCTAACACTCCTAATAGGGAAGTATGTTGGGGTAAAACGGGGCAATCTATTCATGGTCTACGTCGACCTTAGCGCGGCGTTTGATTGTGTAATCCATGCCAAGCTGTGGTCCATCTTGGATGAGTTGGGTGTTGACCCCCCCCTATCAAGTTTTTGCGCGAGCTTTACACTGACGCCTCGGCTTGCGTAAGATTTGGTACGGGCGGAGAGCTAACACCCTCTTTTCCAATAAACCGTGGAGTAAGACAGGGCTGTGTCCTGGCTCCCTTCTTATTCAATTTATACACCAATGGTCTGGAAGCAGCCATGTTAGAAGGGAGCCAGGATTTACCTACCATCAATCAGCGCCCAATTCCAGCATTACTCTACGCTGATGACTCTGTAATTTTTGCTAGGACCTTAGTACAGCTCCAGAAGCAGCTGGATAAATATTGCGACTACATGCTCTCACTTGGGTTAAAGGTGAACAAGACCAAGACCTTTGTCATGCAAACAGGGCGCAAGGTAAAAAGCTCCAAACATCTTTGCATTGAGCAAATAAAACTGGAACGCGTTAGGGATTACCCTTATCTGGGTATCCTAATAGACGATCAATTAACATGGAAAAGGGCGATGGTAACTAGGAAATTGCTTTACCAACGAGCAACTTCAGCCCTCGTCTCTTTTTCCAGAAAGATGGGTAAACCAACCCCCCCCCGTGCTGCTCAAAATTCATCAAGCCAAATGCGTGAACATCGCCACATATGGAGCCGGTGTATGGGGCTACGTAAACACGGATGAACTACAAAAAATTCAAAATGGCTTTCTCAAATACCTGCTGGCCCTCCCACGGAGCGCCCCCACATACGGCTGTCATATGGAGCTTGGGATAGACTACCTTATAGACTACATCAAATGTCAACCAGTGCTCCTGTGGCACCGTATTTGGACAAAGCCCCAGTGTCATCTCACACGTGCCCTGATTTCAGAATGTCTTGAGATGTCGTCCTGGAAAAACATCCCATGGTTGGCGTATGTGGTCAACTTCTTGAAAGATCTCGACCTTATACAGTACACCATTGAGCCCTCAACCATCAATGAGATGAGCAGAAAAACTCTGAAACAACATTGTCTCAACCATTTAAGGGAACTCTGTATGTCTGGTGAAATATCCATGCAATCAAACGCTCACATTCTGATGGTTCAGGTGTCTCCGGGAACGCAGCCCTATCTATCATATCACATATCCAATCACGAAAAATACCTACTAACCAGGTTGCGTTTTAATCTGTTTTTCCGACTGGTTACTTTCCCAAAAACGCTAAACTGGTCACATGAATTGGATAAATGTCCATGTGACAAGGTCTCCCCTCAATCAACCATGCATGTAGTACTGTTCTGCCACTTTTATGCTGAAACACGCAGGCGCTGGGTCTTACCTTTACTGCGTCAAATGGGGTTGAGGACCTGTCGCCCGGCGTTTCTAGCTTTACAGCAGCTCGACTCACAATATGTGGCAAAGAATTTAGCCCTGTTTTTGAAATCATGTATAACTATTCGCAAAGCCTTAGAAATGAATCTTAGCTGAATTTATGAACATCTGTACTAACTTTGTAAATGGACTAAAATTGTATTTTCCCTTAATTTTATTTTCTCGCTTTTTAAAATTTATACTGTATTAATGTATCAATAGCAATTGTGATTTTATGATGAAATGTTCAATTATGATGTACTTTTTATGATTAACAAAATGGCTAATCGAATAAAAGATTTGATGATGATGACTCTAACGAGAAAAACAGTGGAGGGGCCATTCACGCATTTGATAAACATTACATTCCTTGGTCCAGCTATCTGAGCCCAGAGAAACACCACGGGCAGATAGTATACAGATTTACTAAACACCAAGAGAATATTGCTTCAGTGACTACCGCATAATCAAACAACTGAACCGCTGAAGGTATTTATGCATGTGTATGCATGTGTGTGTGGATACGTGTAGGCATGCATGTATATGCGAGCATATCTGTGTATATGTGAGCATGTTTTAGTGTGTGTGTAAGTATGTACACGCATTTGTGTGCGCCTATGTATTTTGTGTGGTGGCGTTTGTGTGTAGGGGTTTATGTGTATTTGGTTGTTTGTGAATGTTTGTGTGCGTGGGTGTAATCTATGCTTATTTGTGTGGTTGCGTCTGTGCGTGTGGGTATATTTGCTAATGTACGTATGTCTGTGTGCGTATTTATGTGGTTGTGCGGGTAGGTGTGTATATGGAAGCTTATGAATGTGTGCGAATGTGTATTTGCGTAGCTGCGTCTGTGCGTGTGGATATATTTGCATGGGTACCAAGTGTATTGTTGTGGTTGCGCGTTTCTCAGAGTAGGTGTATTTATGTGGTTGTTTGTGTCTGTGAGGCATATGGTGTATTTGCTTGCCCAGATACCTGTATTTGAGTAGTTGCATCTGTGTGTGTAACTGTGTATGTATATTTGGGTAGTTGCGTGGGCTTTTGTTTGTGTGGTTGGTTGTTTAGGTGTGTGTGTGTGTGTGTGTGTGTGTATATACTAACTCAGTGCACTTCCAAAAACTAGGTTACCATCTTTAAAAGCCACAAGCTATTCTCTGGTACCTGCAATTAAAATCACAATTCACCAATCCTGCGCTCAGACAAATGACTTCCAATTAAGGCTAGATGTGCATTTAAGACACCTCCTGTCCGGTTTAAAAGACAGTTCATTCAAATACACCTCAACACATGGCCTGAAAGCTGCCCACCTTGGGAAGAAAGAGCTCACAGCAAGGACGTGCTTTACTCTCCCAATCTTTCTAAAGTGTTATTCCTATATCTGGAACTTTCTGACAGTCAATTGCCAATGAGTGTACAACTCTCAGACCCTTCCTAGGTTTATGAGTAGGCCTGACATGTCCAAAATGTCTTGATTTATCCTGGGACTGCTCAAACCCCTTTATTGCTTCATAACGGAATGTGTTTTAAAACATTTTATGACTATTTAATTTTAACACTTTTCTCTACTGAATGTCTTTCCTTTTTGTCTAATACCATTCTACTTTTCAAATACTGCTATGTCCCTTTGGACAGCCTACTTGAAACTCTGTTTGGGCCTGGTTTATGCTATGGTAAACTATCAAAAGAAAAAACATGTAGGAAAAAATGTCCTTGTCTCTATGATGGAGGCGACCAGGCCTGAGAAATTAAAACACCCACCACCAAATAAGCGGCTTACTTTCAATGCATAGTGCTCAGACCATGAGAAAGAATATAAAAATGAAACAGATGTTGCAGTTTGAGAAACAGCTGGCCCGAGCCTCTTGAGCACCAGGAAATGATCACCCTCCTTTCCAAACAGCTTTCTTGTTAAAGCATGTGGAGTAACCTTGGACACCGGTCCCTCTGCCACGCTGATAAAAAAAAACATTGCATCGGTTGGAAACCTGGTGATTTGCCTTAAAAACATGCTTCCGCATGAATTAAGCATTGAACAATCAATCAACTGTGCAAATAAAAAAACGTACGGTAAATATGAAAGGATAAACTTCGGATGGGATTTGGTGGAAGCGCGAACCGATTACAATAAGACAAAAGCCAAGCAAAGCAGAATCGCATCGCCTTGGCTGGAGGATGCTTTCTTCAATCGGCTCGATATTCTGCACCTTCGGCAGCAGGGAGGACATGCACGCTTCTCTAAAAGAGAGAGTAGCAGGTAGTATTTGTAACTGAAGTTACGATTACTGTCTTCAGCGGACACACTTGGAATAGCAGGTTTACACAGTTCAGCTCAAACTGCTCACTCACACACACTGGGGACACTAGCCAACCTCTGTTTGCAAGCAAGCAGCACTGAAATATGGAAAGCTCCTGCCTGAGGGATGAAAAGCCACACGCTGCTCTACCAGAGGAAAGGTACCGGTGAAAGCTCTGAGTGACGCACCGTCTGTGGCTCACTGACAGATGCGCCATACGTCAAAAGAACAAGTAATCATCAACACTGCACTGGCACCTCCCTTGGATGGATGTCAGCATGCTAACAGCAGCATGCTATGATCTCACCTCACTCACCAACAGACAAAAGTGCACTTCAGAACAGAACTCACAGCAGCCGCTCAGCAGAGTTTACATACATCGGCAGAAGGCGATCCGCACTTGCAGCCACTTCAAACTTCCAGTTAATTCAGAGACATTCTGCAGTTAGCAGCCAGCCTGTTTATCACCGCCGCGCGCCTCGTGAAGAGCGCCGCGCGGCCCTCTGCAGACTCCCCCTGCATTCCAGCAGGCACGCGTCGCGATCCAGTCTGCATTGCCAGGCTGTGGAGACAAGACCTGGCCGCGCGCACAATGTTATCCTATGGGAAAATGCTGCGCGCGGCCAGGTCTTGTCTCACTTCGTCGGTCTCAGACTGCTGAGACGATGACTATAGTTCTCGCTTGCGAGAACGCGCTTTCAGCGCGTTCGTCGTAGGCGAGACCTAAAAAGGGGTTTAATGACCTCCGTCTGGTCCACTTGGAACACACATTGATGTTCCAAAAGGATGCTGATCACAATCATGTGATAGCAGGAGCAGCACTGGAATATTGTTCTCGCAACTGGTGGTACAAATTTTTTACATCTCAAAGTCTAATATTCATACAGACTAAAACGCAAAGCTACGACCAAATAAAAAAGTGATATCAAATTAACAATGATGCTTTGGAGGATTCAGCAAATTCATATCCTTAGAATTATGGTTGCTCCTGAAATGATTAGAAGAGTTAGGAACGCTAAATAAATTGGAGGCGAGTGAATACCAAAATGATAGTCAGCCCACCACATGAAATATGTATTCTGAAAACATAGCAACCATTGAAGAGACCAGCACGGTATGAGGTAATGTCGATTTGGGCGCCACCAACAATGGCAAGAAAGATCAGGCATCACAATGTCAGAAGGCTTATGCATTAAAACCATGTCAAGCAAGACGGAATTGTCTAAATGGTTTGCACATGAAGAAACAATAAGGACAGGAGTTTATTTTAGTAAACACTAATACTGGAATAAAAGGCTCCATCGGTGCAAGAAACGGGTGTTATCAATAGGTGCATACCAAACCATAGATGTTTGTCGTAGGCAGCTAAAGAAATTATAAGTATTAATAGGTGTGATATTTCCATGCATTAATCACATTGAACTATGGACATCACCTGGTTAAAAAGTGGCTATTACGTTTTTGTTGTACTTAGAGAAGATGGAAAACTCCATCTTTTATGACTTGATCTTTGTTGCCATGCAGTAACAATGTATTTAACAAGGAGAGAAGTTCCATTAAGGAACCAAGGCACCCTGTGTCATTGAAGAGTTTGTAAAGTACAAAGGAGCTGAGTGAGAGCACATATTTGTACCTGCTCTTGATGAAGACATGATGAATCTACTCTTAATATCGTGAGTACTGGTGAATTGGTAGAAGTAACAGACTAAATTGAGTTAGAACTGGTCTGTATTTGTTATGCTCAAGGGAAACGGTGCTTTACAGTGATTGCCTTGGTAGTTCTCAGTTATGATTAGCAGCTATTTTCTGTTGAAGTTGAGTTATCAAATAAAAAGGTGAAAATGCCATTATTCTTTCTATAAGCAGCTCCACCTAAAGCAAAATGTCCACAACAAACAGCAAAGTGATGTAAGAAATGCTTGAATAAATCTTAGCCAATGGCCATCTCTGGAGCCACATGCCAGTCTTTTGCCGCTATGCAACTCTTAACAGAATCTTACTATATGCAGATTAGCCCTGGTCCTGCCCCAATAGGAACAGTCCAGCTAACTGCTAGATCATGCCCCCTCCAGATGGGAACACAAGCAACCCCAAACCAGTGTTGGCCTATTTGAGCTCCCTCAGTAAGGTGCAACTTCAGTAATGCACTCCACCCATCACTTTTTGGTCTATTTCCGTTAGATTAATGTCATTTTATGTCATTTGGTTGTACATTTTAACAAAATGAAGTTCAGATGTCTACAATCATTGTTGACATAATGTGTCCACATTGTAGATAGTGACCTTTACAGATGAATACCTTGCATCAAGTGTATTAGCAAGTTGGTTGATCTGGATCAGTCACAGAAATACTTTGGTGTTTGGGATGAGGCCTTAAATGTGCAATTTTATATCAATGTCTTAATCTTGTGCATTGTAAGTGCTCTCCCCATTTCCAATCTGAGAAGTGTGTGACATTTTCCTTAGGCGCTAGCTGGATCACACATTTGTAAATATAGCAAAATCCAGGCACGTTGCTTGCTGAAGTGTCACAGAAAAAAATCTATCATAGATATAAACAAGCAAGTAATAATTTAGCAAACCCTTAAAGCAGCCAGGATCGTGATCCTTGCCTACTAGGCACTAGAATGGAAGCATCCCAGTACTTAGAGTGTTGTTCTAGGAAGGGTTGAAGGAAGTGGAGTGAATATATAAATGCATGACTTGTAACCAAAATTGTAGGAAAAAACTCAAGATTCTGTAAATAGAAATAAACAGGTCAATCAGATCTACGATCAATATCAAAGTAAATTAACTTTCCTTGGCAGACCTTCAGCGTCTCGAGGGCTCCAACAGTGCTCCCAATTAATGAAATGATGTAGTTAAAGCTGGCTATTTGATTGATGGACACACCAATGGCCATATAGTGGAAGCAGTACATTGCCTTATAAATCTCCTCATCCAGAGAAGGATCTTCATTGTCAAGCGAAGCATACATTTTTTGATCATCGGAAAGGTGTTTGACTGTTTGAATATCCCACATACTTGAAAAAGAACCTGCGGTGATAATGTCATTCAAACAAACGTGTATTTGAACCACTTCTGCAGGTCCCAAAAGGTGATAAGGAAATTTGCTTCAAAAATGCCCTTTGGTAACGTATAAGCAGTGATGTTTGTAGCATTATAACTACTTGCTGCACAACGAGATGACTAATGTGGCTGGAGCTCTTGCAATACAGAAGATCGCGGAGGATACTTAGTAAGATAGTGCCCATGAAATATCTTCTAAATAATAATTTGTATGGTAATCCATAGGCGGAATCATTAACTGGCTGCAAATACCCATATGTAGGATCAAGGTTGACGAATATCTCGATCACTTCCCCAGCAACAGATCATCCATACAAGATGCACAAACATTTCTAATGTAAGAGTGTCTGAAGAAAAATGAAGGAAAGCAACTCTTGCTTCCTGAGGAGCAAACTCCTCTTGCAACACTGCAGCTTCTTGTAACTGTGAAGTCCCCTGTGATGGTGCAACCTCCAGCAAGGACACAGATGAGGTTGACACTTGTTCAGAAGTCTCTTGCACTGGATCAGAATTTGGGTAAACCGAGAGTGAGCTGCTCCTCCTAACGAAAAGCATCTTCAAACCAAAATAAACAGGATGATGAAACATCTCAACTTGGCTGATGTCTTCTCAGAGTGACTCCAGATTAGAGTGGGTGTACTGATTTATTCTGGAGGTACTTTGGCATTGATGGGGGACAGCTGAACCCGATTGGCCACATGATGCTTCTTGATGTGATCAATCAATAATTTTCTGTCATTTTTGGAACCAGGGAGCCATAGCTAGATTACTGTACAAGTGTCTTTTATTCCAAGAACTGGTACGGGTGGCTTATATAATTGTGCAATTGGCATTTTCCCCAAAGTTGCATACGTAAAGAAACCACCAAAAACCCTCTGGAAGAAACATGATAGCTCAACAGACCAATGAAGGCCAGAAACATGTTGAAAGACTTGAGTTAACTCTGAATTCCTTGTGGCATAAATACCTGGCTGAAAAAGTACAAAGTTCAGCAAAGGCCAACCGTAAGACCATAATCAGCAGCTCCATCGTTTTCGATCCTACTTTCTTCTTATTGCACAACATGCCATAACCAAAAGAGAATCTTAATCACTGCAGGGAATACCATACACCTGAAAGATTTCCACAGAGGAAGATAAAAAGCATTCAAAACCCCACAATGTGCTTCTTCTCTATTATTAGAAACGTTCACGCGCTTCAGATGGACATCACATATTAAATGTCTACATTGCAAACATCTGCTTTTCCCCCCTTTTGTTTTCCAGATTTTTTCTTATTTCTCATCATGTATTGCCAGTTTGACTACCCTCAATCACTTACATTTCTTTCTTTTTCATTTATGTGGCCACCCATCTGATTGCTCCATTTTCTCCCACAACTATCTCATTTCTATCCATATATGTGTTCCCGCCAGATCTATTGCATTCAGTCTTGAGAGAAGCACATACTGGCAACAGTACAGAGGGGAAGAACCAGGCAAGAGAGGATTTATAGGGTCAGAGTTACACTCTTTGACCAAACAGAGGAGGAGATTTATTCAAAGTACAGGTTTACTAGTAGTGTTATTGTAGATTTAATAAATGAAATGCATCCCTTCATTAGAAAGACACAGACATGGAGCCACTGGCGTAACGAAACTTGAGGGGGGCTCCCTGCAAGGTAGGTGGAGGGGCCCCCTCCGGACTAAACCGGGAGCTCTACGGACAAAGTTCTGCGCTTAGGGGGCCCCCTGGAGCTTGGGCCACTGCGAGGCCTGTGTTACGCCACTGCGTAGAGCCAGGCCATTCTCTCACAAATTCAAGTTCTGTCCTCTTTGCATCTTTCGGCATCAGGGAGTTACCAAGCCACTGTGGCTGAGGCAGGAGGCATTTCACAGAGTGCACTCTAGATTTTAGAGCTACTCTAGAAGTCATGATGCTAAAAATCAGTGCTTACATTGTGTTTCCTCATACACCAGGTGACCTAACATGTGACCTACTAACCACCAAGGTTGCATTTTTCAGCATAGAACAGTTCCCTCAGGCAATTGACTGCACTGATGGAACACAAATTCAAAGTCCTGCACCATTCCAAGCTGAATTTTTACACAACAATAGGAACAATTACCACTCCTTTAATATACAGGTTGTGTGTAACAGTGAAGGTGTAATAACTGATATTGTAGCATGTTATCCAGGCAATACCCAGGATTCCTATATGTTCCACCACTGTGCTCTGTACACCTGTCTGGCTGCATTACAACTTTGGGACGGTTTTCTTTTGGGTATGCAATACATTTAAAAAAATGTATATGCCTTTATTAATTTTTATATATGTCTGCAGGGTTTCTTATAATGTTTAATGTACTTGTAGGTGACAGAGCATACACTCTTTGGCTACGGATTATAACACCCTTTCTACATCCTTATTCAGCCAGGCAGCGAAGATATAATATAACACACTAACAGACCAGGCCGATAATAGAGAGGACATTTGGACTCCTGAGAGGATGTAATAATGTAGCAACACACAAAAGGCCTTTTTATGGAGATTTTAGAAGACAATACTGATGATGAAGAAATACCTCCACCTTGTGCACATCACCAAGATGGAAGGAATGTTACAACCCAAATCGACAACTACTTTTAAAGTAAGTTTTGTTTTATAACTGACATTTTTGACTTCCACAAAGTATCATTTTTAAATATTAAACAAAGTTTGTTTTGTTTCACAGGCCATTGAAGAACAAAGTTACATTTCCTTTCAAGTAACATTTTGCAAATGAAAATGTAACTATAGACATATCTTCTACAGATATTTATCAGTTTAAATAGTATAAGCAAAATAAACATAGAGGTAATACAACAACAGGTATAGCTTTATTGCCTCGCTCTTTTTTTTCCTTCCATTCGTCTAACTCTGTAGCTAGATTTTGGTGTACTACTTGCATGTACACTTGGGGTTTGTCTAGAACTAAGTCTTAGACTACCCTGCTCCTGCGCAGACAAACTGCTGTGGCTTGATGCCTCTTCACTTTCTTAAAGTGCACCTCACTCAGCACTTCTTGCACATCTATTTTCCATATCGTCTAGCACTTTACTAAGGTATTAGAGGCCTTAGCAACATCACCATTAAAATGTCCTTGTTCTCATTGTAAATTCAGTGGACCTTCGAAATAGAAGATACGTAGCAGTAACAAGGTGAACTACAGATCTACCAAAGCATTATAGTCTATTAGTAAAATGTATGCTGACTTTAGCCATAACATCTATCAGCATTCCCTATTCCACATAGTGTGGATACAGCCTCTGTTAATGCAAACATTTCTGTACATATAGCCTCACGTGACTCACAAAAATGCATATGAAACCAGATGTCATGTTTTCCTTAATGCTCCAAAAGAACACGTTTCTCCAGCAACAGGGATTTTCTACATCAGAGGGTGCTTCTGTGAGCTATTTAAACTGCATTTACTGGGGCCTGTGCACTTCATTTTTTGGCCAGCAGGGGGAGTAAAGCTTTATTCAAACAGTATTGTTAGATTTCGAGTTAGTGAAGCCTTTACCTGCTGAAGTCCAAAGTTGTGGATTGAGCCTGTCTGTCTCCTAGGAAATTCTGAACATGAGCAAGCAGCTGCCCAGACCCCACCCCCCAGGCCAGCAGACCATTGGCTATTCAGCTACCAGGCAAGTCTGAGCCCTCCTCTCACACCTGCCCAGGCCCCTTAAGGCCTTGCTGGGTGCGCCCCAAATCATTCTCCTCCATCTTGTGAGTTGCAGCCCACATGTGCCCCAGATTGCAGTGAGCAGAGTCCAGGAAGTGGTAAGGAGACAGACTAGTGCTGTTTCTTCCCAAGACAAAAAGTTTTATTAAAAAACGATTTTCACTTTCTGTGTTTACTGTCTATGCCTGTGGTTGTTACAGTTAAAAATTGTAGTTTTAGCCTGCCTGTAATTGCATATTTTATCACCTGTGTTGTGTTTTAAATGTGTGGTTTTCCCTGCCCATGATTGCCTTCATTTAGTGTGTTGAATTGTGGGATTTGCAGTCCAACCTCTGTAGTTTGTCCCTCTCATTCCTTGGTGACAAATCTGTTTTCCCTCCAAATTTCTCCTTTGCTCTGTGCTTAGGCCTGTGTGCTCAAACAGTGCACCCCCAGCCACCATTTTGTGTTCACAAGCCAGTGAGGCCAGCCCCCCTGCCCCCCCCCCCCAAACAGGGATTTTCTACATCAGAGGGTGCTTCTGTGAGCTGTTTAAACTGTATTTACTGGGGCCTGTGCGCTTCGTTTTTTGGCCAGCAGGGGGAGTAAAGCTTTATTCAAACAGTATTGTTAGATTTCGAGTTAGTGAAGCCTTTACCTGCTGTAGTCCAAAGTGGGGATTGAGCCTGTCTGTCTCCTAGGAGATTCTGAACAGGAGCAAGCAGCTTCCAACTCCCTGGCCAGCAAACCTTGTCTGAGGTTGCTGGGACCTTATATGGTGTGGTAGTGGTTGGCACATGTGTACACTGATTGGTGGTTGTATCTGGTGTTTCTATTGGGTTAGGGTTAATATCCTCATTGGTTGGGTATTTGAGGGTTCTGATTGGTTTCTCGGTCTGTGATTCAATCATTGCAGGGCTGGGACTAGGGCTAGGGTTAGGATTTCTATTGGAAGTAGGGACTAGGGTTTACTATGTTATTGGTTGTTGGGAGTAGTGTGGGACTAGGGCTAGGGTTAGACCTTTAATTGGAAGTAGCTATTTAGGGCTTCTGGTGCGATTGGTTGTTGGACCAGTTGTGGGACTAAGAGTAGGGTTAGGCTTTCTTTTGGAAGTAGGGACTAGGGCTACCTGTACCATTGGCTGCTTGGACTTGGGTTGGGACTAGTGGTAGGGCTAAGGCCTTTATTGGACGTAGAGATCAGGGTTTTTGAACTGATTGGGTGCTTGGACTAGGGTTAAGATTAGCTGCAAAGTCCTGGTCTCCTATTGGTTCTAGATGTTAGGGCTAGTGTTGTGATAGGATAGTGTTAGGGCTAGGGTTCCCATTGGCTGAAGGGGTCACCTGATTACTAGGGCTACAAAAAAGGCCAGGCTTAGGGCGTCTCAGCCCGGGCGTCGAGGCTAAGGGTGGAGAAGTGTGGCTCACTGGTTAGAGGAGGCAGACCTGGAAGCAGAGGTCAGCCCGGGACCAGGGTTCAATTCCCGGCTCGGCGGGGACTTGAGTCCTAAAATGTCCATGGACTCGACAATTCTCGCTCCGGTGCCTACTCGATTCACGGGTTCACACTCTGCAACTCTGGGCAATAGCTTGCTTAATCTCCACAACGGCCCCTCGCGGCGGGATGCCTGGCTTTCACCTTGCGGATACCCTGCCGGGGTTATCTCACAGGGGAATACCAGAACGGGTTCCCTAAGCAAGCGCTTAGAAACCGCTCGGTGATTTGCGCTATATAAATTCCTGTACATTTACATTTACATAAGGGTGGAGAGGACAAGGGTAGTTGCCTGTTTGGGCCTGTTAAGGGTGGAGAGGACAAGGGGAGTGCCTGTTTGGGCCTGTTCGAGACTGGTCGGGACTAGGGCCAGAAATGCTGCCCTTTTTCTCATTTAACAATACCCAGCCCACACCATCCACAACCACAAACAGAGCAACACACTCACACCAAATATACACCACGCACAACACTATGCACAGATTAATGTACCAGCATGCACCACCAACCCAACCAAACCACATCTACACACCCTACTATCCCAACTACCACACATATCCACCATCACCCACAAACAGTACACAACTATCCTATACCACTAACCAATACACTCATTACTAACACGCCAATCAACACCGTAAATAACTACATCCCACTCAGACACACTCTCCCTGCTGTAATTACACCTAACAGTCCACCTTTTAGCACTAACAAATATATAATGATCCTTCCATCAGTTGACTTAAAAAAAAAATCCTTCACTCTTTTATCCCTCTACTATCCTTTTTCCATCAAAACTAACATACTAACATGTTCACTTCTCAAATTCGATATTCCATATTCAACCATACTAATATACTGCCCAAACAACTGAATAACATATTTACTACTCAAATTACTTCATATTTATACTATACTAATTTTCAACACTAATCCTTTATGGGTTCCGGAGTGGCGTGCTACTCGCCAAAAAAGCGCTTCAACACCCATCAGGGGTAACAAGTGCTATATGAATGCAAATCTTTCTTCCCCTTTTATCCATCCGCTATCCTTCTCACTCCAAGTAACAGACTAATATCCACCACTGAAATTACCTCATATTTCATGTGTGAAGAAGAACATCTAGGCAACTATACTAGCTTGTCATATAGGGAAAATTAATTAAAGGTCAAAAGCTATTCTCAGAATTATGGTACCAAAATATTTTATCAACATTACATCAATTTATACAATAAGTTAAAAACAGACATTTAATGATGACAAAAAAATAATTTAAAATGATCCTAACTGGGGCATACAATACATACACATCAATATATATATACATACGACAATTAGTGAATTAAAAATAAAACATAATATAAAAAAGGAGTGGCACAATACAAAATCTTCTCGACGCGCGTTTCGGCGACCAGCGCCTTCTTCAAGGAGGGCCACAGATAAACCTTGTATATGTAATCATCCAGTGGTTATGTAGGCACAGCAGACTCAATCGTACGTGTCTTTGTGGTAACCGGATATGTAGATAATAACTGGAATCCGAGAAAGCGCTTTTCGTCTTCACGCTAGACAACTGGGTATAGTGTTCAGATGCTATGGAGGATGGTCCAGCAACGTTGATATAAAACCTTTCTGCAGGGACGTTCCAAATATAGCTTCGATTTTAGTATTGAGGCTCGATAAGTTTAAAAACGATACCACAATCTGGAATCGGAAGAAGCGCTTGTCGTCTCCACGTTAGGCAGTTGGGTAAAGTGTTCAATGCTCTGGAGAATTGTCCAAGAAGCATATACGTGGAGACTCTGAATCGTGACCACAGCCTTCGTGGTCTAACGGATAAAGGCGCGATAGAAAGTCTGGACTTTCTATCGCGCCATTAAACTTATCGAGCCTCAATACTAAAATCGAACCTATATTTGGAACGTCCCTGCAGAAAGGTTTTATAGCAACGTTCCTGGACCATCCTCCATAGCATCTGAACACTATACCCAGTTGTCTAGCGTGAAGACGAAAAGCGCTTTCTCGGATTCCAGTTATTATCTACATATCCGGTTACCACAAAGACACGCACGATTGAGTCTGCTGTGCCTACATAACCACTGGATGATTACATATACAAGGTTAATCCGTGGCCCTCCTTGAAGAAGGCGCTGGTCGCCGAAACGCGCGTCGAGAAGATTTTGTATTGTGCCACTCATTTTTTATATTATGTTTTATTTTTAATTCACTAATTGTCGTATGTATATATATATATTGATGTGTATGTATTGTATGCCCCAGTTAGGATCATTTTTAATAAATTTTTTGTCATCATTAAATGTCTGTTTTTAACTTATTGTATAAATTGATGTAATGTTAATAAAATATTTTGGTACCATAATTCTGAGAATAGCTTTTGACCTTTAATTAATTTTTCCTATATGACAAGCTAGTATAGTTGCCTAGATGTTCTTCACACATGATTTTACCCTGATCTAGGAATTGTTTATTCTTTATTATTCAGGGGGCCTTTGTTTGATTCACTACAATTACCTCATATTTCACCATAATAATTCACCACTAATCCTTTATAGGCTCCCTGAATAGCATGCGTCAACAAGCGAGCGATAAATAAATACAAACTTTTGTCCTACTCTATCCTTCTGCTATCATTACAAATCCAAATAACTGACTAACCTATCCACCACTTAAAATGTACTGGATTGTTTCACTATACTAATTCAACACTAATCCTCTGTGGGTCCCGGAGTAGTGTGCTACCCACCGAAAAAGCGCTTCGATGCCTCATCAGGGGTAGTAAGCGCTATATAAATGCAATTACAATACAATACAATGTTTCAAAATGCTTGAGCAGATTGTAATTCTGCTTATAAATTAAGAGTCATCACTGCCCTGGGTCTTACATTAGCTCTGTGAATTGGCAACAAAAATTTGCTTGCATCATGCCGAAGGAATAATATTTCTAATTATCTGTATAGTTGGATGCACTGGAGATCTTATATGACCATGGGGCTCATCTGGCATTTCAGATGGCTCTTCTGCTTGTAAATTTCTGCTGAGATGTTGGAGAGCAGATGGTTCACCTGTCTATTCATTAACAATATTTTCAACATTACCTTCTTAATTTTCAACACTTAGTGGTGCAGCTGTGTTTTCTAGTAAGCAATAACATATATGTTTTAAGTGTGGTGAAAATTATATGATATGGTTTTACTTTCCATATAGTAAAATTATAATGACCGATAATGCATTGTTGTGCAGCCAAAAATACACAGGAGGACATATTTGTAAAGTTTTTTTTTTAATGTACGTATTAGACCTAGTAGAAAAATGTAAAAATGTATGTTGGTTAAATATGATTGCTTTAACAATGCATTATGAGAGTTTTTTTCTCATTTTGTGGATATTGTTAATGACTATTTTAAAAAATAATGTACATCTACATATATGTTCAAAATATGTCTCGCAAACAAAATTGACATTATTAACTGCAACAGTAACCCACGTTTGATGGTGGAAGATTTGATGTGTCGATGTTTGTTACTTTCGACACTGCTTCTGGAGCAAAGACACTTTCTATCATTTCCTTCATCTGATTTGCAAAGGGGACAGATGAAGAAACCACCTCCAGTACACCGAGCACCAGAGATTCTTTGCACAAGCTTTTCTTTTGTGCACGACCATAAATCATACCAGCGATTAAGGATTCCATCAATGGTGTGCTTGCTAACATCAACACCATGTTCTTTCTTGGAATGACCCCCAGATTTTGGGGGGCTTAGCTCCGGCACAGTCAAAGCGGTTTCCTAAAACTTTTGTCATTGTTGAAGACCAATTCTTCTACCAAAATCTACAATTCAACATCCGAGAACTTTTGTTTCGTTTGAGCCCTCCATCATCCTGGCCTTTATCCTAGATGGACATTGTAACAACTCTCCACTATTCTCTTGCTCCACACGGAGATGGGTGTCTTGAAAGTGCCAACCAAGCAATGTGAGACAGTTAACTAACCTCCTAGTTATGAGGTTATCCAATGCAGTCTGCGACATTAAGAATTTGCGATTCTAGTTTTGTGACTACTTCCAATTGACAAATATAGAATTGCTATTTGGCATAGCGAATTTGAAGAAATTGCTATTAGAGAAAACTAACTGTTCGAATTTAGGATTTACCAATTCAACATTTGTGATTTGTTATTTCATGCAAATAACGATTTGGTAAATTACATGTACAAACATAAGGACCATAATTCTTTCTCCTGATAGTCAGTGTCTTACTTTTTTTTTAAATCTCGGCTCATCTTTCAAACCTACTCCTCACAGACAACCAACTATTGCCCAAAATCAAACATTCTTAGGCTGTGGAAAATGATGGAGAAAACAGTGGATATACAACTCAACTCCTATGTCGTCGAAAACGATGTATTGGCTGAATTTGGACTCAAAACTAGCTTCAGTATAGAAACGCCACCCTAAAAAATAGTGAATGACGTCCACTAAATTGTTTTTTTTGTTGAAACTCTTTTTATTAATATTGTTCATATTATAATACATTGTAGGATCATTCTCATAAGACTAAAATACAGTGTAAGACATTGAGAGGCATAAGTGGGGCAAACAATTGTTAAAATCACAATCCCAACCCCCCCCCCCCCACCCCCCACTCTCGGTACTTTTGCCAGGGCCCCCAGATTTTCTGGCATTTTTTCTAGCTCCCTCTACTATTATAGATAGTTTCTTGAGCCCTCTGACACCAATCCAGGTCGCGAACCTACTGGTCCCACTTCGGTGGTGTCTGCGACCCCCATCCACTCGCTATGTTCCTTTTTGCCACCCCGGCTGCCAATGCCAGCCAGATTTTGTTGTGCCTAGACCAGTCTGAATCATTCTTGATCATTAGCAATAACCATCTGGGCTCTATCGGGACGGGTGAACCCCCCACCGCCGACATCGTGTCCGCAAGTCCACTACATTGTTGACAAGAAAATTGCCGGTCTAATTGTCCTACCAGAAAGTACTGTTGCCTTAAACACAAGCTTCTCATGAGTACCATATGGGAATACAAGAAAGCATTTTGAACTGGCTCTAATCCAATCTGTCCAGCAGAAGCCACAGGATAAAAAATAGGAGCACACACATCAGACTTAGCAAATATAATATGCCGCAATCCTCGTTGTTCAATCCTGGCTCCCACACATTCAGTCTATAAACACAAGCTTTAAGTATGATTTTGGCAAATTCAAGTTTCATGGTGCATTAATTCATCAACACCAAACTATCTTAAGACCTTAAACATAGAATACATAGCCATCCTTTAAAGTAGGCAATCTCTTCTGCGTTCATTGATGCAACACCACTTTCTAATTCTACAATCCTCAAGAAACTGAATTCCTACTGTCATCCACCTCACTTTGAATACTGACCCCTTCATAAAAGAACTCAGTGGGTCTAGAAGTCTCCTTCCACACCCTCAGCTAAATCACATTGGTTCAGTTCAAACTCATCCCATGAATTAACAAAGGGGAAAAGCTGCCAATTTTCATCTTCACACCCTAAAGAAAATTGGCCTTCTCATTGCCTCTGAACATTTCAAAACCGCTATTGACCACCTTATCCAGCTAATCTTTTGACAGGATAGAGTTTTAGTAATCTTCCCCCGGCTGTCATCCTCCTCTGTTCATCAAATTTTGCGAAGAAAAGAGGATAAAGTGTTGTTAGAAATGGTTGCTGCGGTTTAACGACTGCAACATTAATTTCGTTGGCAGTAGGAGAGACCGTACGTGTTGCTCATCTAGTTTCTAATGATAGTGACGCAGCGTAGGATTGGTAACACGGGCACTTGGGCAATGCACATGGGGCCGGTATCCGAATTCCAGCTGTGGGATGCTTTTTTGACCAGTCTGGAGCGCCGATTTGGGCGGTTTTAGCCTTGTTCGATGCCACCAGCGGCCCAATGGGTGCCTGAGTGGCCTTTCTGGAGGTAGATGGATGTCCATTACCTCCCTTCTATCAACAGGCAGAGGTGTCACTCCCTTTCCCTTGCTGGGCCGGCCAATTAATATATGCATATTGAGTAGGGGCAGGGGGCCTGAGCAAAAGTGGCCTCACTTGTTTTCAGGTGTGTTTCAGCAGTGTAAACTAATCCAAGCATTTTTTTTAAACCCCTCCCTCCTGATCCCAATTTTTTTAATACAACTTCGCCTTAGCAGTGTGCAAAGGCAATATACAAACGTGGTGCACTTTTTTTTAGCGTGCCCGGGCCGATTTTTAATCCAAATTCAACTCTGCAGTGAAGTTAAGAAAAACATAGGGGATTCCACAAAACTTAAGGTTTCTCTTTATAACAAGGGAATTCTTAATCTAAGGTACTAGGATTTCTGCCATAACAAAGAATATCTCTTTAATTATGTTTAAAGTTGAACGGTTTGATCCTGAATATGATTCGCCTCATGTGTGGTGATGTACCCCTAGAGCAGACTCGAATATTCCACATTGTTGTGTGGGTGTAGCCCTGAACTAGGGGCCTGCTTTGCTAAGGTGAGGCAGCAAACCAGTCAGTGTTTCTTTGCACAACAACTGGTTCATCACCCCTCCTTCATTTTTCAACGTGACTGAAGGACTTCTGTATTGGACCACAAAGGCTCATTACCATGAGTTTGCAAACTCTTATGCCTCATTAATATTGATCAGGTAGAATTTATTTTTTAATTATCTGCCAATGATTTCAAATGAAGAGATGAGGCCTATAAGGGACAATAAAGCTTCCATCACTGCATTCGATGAATGACTTTCTTTTTTTTTTACAGCGACCCATGTCCTTTTGAGGGACAGAGACTGCTTTTAAAAATAAATGCTGGCATTCCGTGGATTGCATTGAGAGTAGGGGTGTGCGGTCTATTTAAATTAAATGAAAAATAGATTTATAGAAAGCAAACAAGTACCCAAGGATGTCTAGGCGCTAGGTCACAGAACAGCTGAAACACTGAGGCCTAACCTGCAGGATCAGAGATTGAAAAGCCAGGGTTTTAGTGCTTTTCTAAAGGCCAGCAGTTGAGTTTCCCTTTTTAATTCTATGGGGAGGGAGTTCCAGAGTCTGGTGGTGCCTACCAGAAAACTTCTGCCGCCACAGGCAGTTTGTCTGAACCTGGGAATCACAAGATTGTGGTCGAGAGAAGATCACAGCAGCTGATTTCGTACGTACCATTGAAGGTTTTGTTTGATGAAGCTCAGTCTTCCACCATGTATCGCTTTAAAGGCGATGCATAGAGCCTTAAACTCAATACGACTCTTTACTAGAAGCCAATGTAGTTGTCTGAGCGTGGAGACAGCCGATTTATGCTTGGGAATATCCAACAGTATGCGAGCGGCAACATTTTGCACAATCTGAATTTTGGTGAGGCATTTTTTCCTCAAACTGACGAACAGACCATTGCAGTAATCAGCTCTGGAAAGAACCAGAACTGAGATGACAAATTTACGAAGATTGTGGGAAATAAATGGGAAGACTTTTCCAAGTAGCTTTAATGCATAGAAGGCTGTTGAGGTAACGGTGTTAACATGGCCTTCAAACGTGAGCTTGGAGTGAAAGGTGACTCCCAAATTCTTCACTTTATTTGTTGGAAAGGGAAGAGAGCCCAGTTCCTGAGGCCAGTAGGAAGGTGACCAAAAGGACGCATTGCTTCCAAAAAGGAGAACCTTTTATTAGAGTTAAGTTTTAAACAGTTTGTGGCCATCCACGGTCCAACTTGAAGGAGAAAGTTATGAAACCGCGAGGGGCTGCTTGTCACAGATATGAAAATTTGGTTGTCATCAGCATTGGCAATTGCTGAGAAGCCCAAGATCGTATCAATTGTGCCAAGGGTGCCACGTAAATATTAAAAAGAGTAGGGCTCAAGGAAGAGCCCTTGGGAACCCCTCAAGGAAGTGTGAAGTTGGATGATTTAAACTCGGATAAAGCAACAAAATGTTCTCGATCCAGCAGCAACGACTCAAGTAAAGCCAAAGCTCTCCCCTTTATACCAATCGCCTCCAGACATTTTTTGTGATTGACGTGTTGAATACAGCGAAAAGGTCTAGCAGCACCAATGCTGCATTGCCCCCAGCGATAACGGTCTGCCTTTTTTGATGCAGTAATCAGAGCCAGTTCTGTGCTGTGGTGCTCACTGAAGCCATATTGAGTGGCATCCAGGTATCTATGCCCCTCAGTGAAGTCTGAAATGACTGTGTTCATGGACTTTTCAACCATTTTTGCGGTCAGTGGAAGCCTAGAGATGGGATGGTAATTGTTCGGGTCGACAGAGACTAAATTGTTTTGTTTTTTTAAGAGTTGGAAAATTGAAGCTAACTTCCACTTGATGGGGAAAGTGCCCGAGGTAAACATGTGATTAAAAATTGATAAGAGGGTTGTGGCAAAAATTTCCGGCAAGAGATGGAAGATCTTGGGAGGACTCGGATCGGGAGGGGAGCCCGATTTAGTGGACGGTAGTAATTTTATAGCTTGATCAAGAGTCAGCAGTGGAAAAAAAGATAGCGTAGGAGAATTGGGAGCTTCTGTAGTAGAGACTGGAGCCTCTTTTGAAATGTCATCGTTGGCCAGTGGGCACTGGGAGGGGGAAAGGCCTGAAGATGGGGCCACAGCAAAATTGCTGTAGACTGCCTTGACCTTGCCCTGGAAGAAGGTGGCTAGAGAATTACAGAAATCTTGACTTGCATTTCTATTTATAGCCTCTGGGGGCTTAGCTAGCTTTTTTACTGTGGCAAGCAGTTCTTTGGACGAGTTGTTGATGCTACAATGGATACGGTGTAGTAGGAAGTTTTTTCACTAAACATTATCCCTTTATACGATAACAGAGATGGTTTGTAGACTTCTGTGTCACTGGTGATGTAGTGAAGTCTCTATCTCCTTTCTAGCCAGCGGCACTCTTGTTTTTGTAGCTGGATCTATGATTGGAAAGGTTTTTTTTAAGGTGCTAAAAGATCTATTCAGCAGTGGACCCTTTGCTCAAAGGCAGCTGCTGCTACGCTGGGGCTGCTGCTGAACTCTGGGAGTCTCTAGGATCTTTGCAGGGGTTCTGCCGAGATTAAGTTCCAAGAGCAAAACCGTTTACAATGTATTTTCTGGCCACTCTCTGAACAAGGCCGCTGAAGGTTAAAGGTAAACATGACTTTACGGTTGGACCAGGTCAATGGGAGAGAGGGAAGACACTGGAGAAAGTCATTATTAGAGAATACCCCACCCAGCAGACGACCTTCTGAATGGGTGCCACCAGTGACCCATTGTGAAAGACCGAGGCTTTCCATTCCATCTATGAGATGGACAGCATCCCTATCTCGGGGATCCTCTAGCTGTAGATTGAAGTCACCTAAGAGTATAAAATCAGGCGACTACGAGATGACAACCCTATGACTGACTCATGGAGTCTAGAAATTCTACCCTGGGCTGGTAGATGAGTGAGCCATTAAATGAATATTGATTGTTAATTAAGATCTTAAAGGACAGGGATTCTAGGACTGCGGAGATGTTTTGACTTAGGAAGACCCCTTTCCAACTGCTCCGTTATATCATAGCTATGCTGCTCCCTTTTTACCTACTCGATCTTCCCTGAAGATTGCATACCCTAGCGGGACGGCTATAGCTAGATCTAGACCCAATGAGTCGTCTGCCAAGGTCTCCGTTAAAAATGCTATATTGATAGCTTGTACAACCCTGAAATCTGCGAACTCAAGCGCATGCTTACTTAAAGAGCTAGCATTAATTAAAGTACAGCGGACTGACTTTGTTGAGGATTGCGCCATCGATTTTGCAGCTCGATTAGCTGACAGCGTATTTGACTTTAAGTTCCAGAGGCAGAGTTTGCAATCGGGGCAATGGGTCAAATAGGAGCAACATCTTGGCAGAACAGGGGACCTGAACACAACGTACCTGTGGTATTCCATTCATGCAACTGGTTCCTAGAGTATGTCCTCCTGCTACTTGGCTGGGGATGAAAACAAACAGCATGGCTGGCACAGAGCGTGGTCTGTGCAAGGACGTGCGCGCCTTTGGCACACCTGCGGCACGGACGCACTGTGATAATTAAATAGCACTCCATAAAGGGAGAGTGTCTGGCCCAACAGCGCAAAGTGCAAGTGAAGCTAAAAACGAGTGGTCGAAGTAAGGGACAAATCTGAGGAATAGACAGCCCGCAGACCATAGCACAGGCTCCCCTGTGGAGGAATGTCCAGGAAACAAAGGCCAATGAAATTAAGAGGTGAGAAAATAACCAAAAGAAGTAAACAAAAGCTAAAATCGGGCCCTTCAAGATGGCGCCCGCAGTTCAGAGGGAGCCAGGCACCTCCAAACTGGGGTCGGATGCTAAGTGCTTCCGACTCCTACAAGGAAATAAAATCAAGTGCTAGATTAAGATGCAGCATTAGCGCTCGTTGAGCTGCGCGGATGCGCTGCTGTGTGAATTACATAGCCCTCCATAAAGGAGGCATGTCTAGCACAGCAGCGCAAAGTGCGAGTAAAGCTAAAAACGAGTGGTCAAGGGGCGTGGCTTGAGCAGCCAACATGGTGGACGCAAGGAGACTGAGCTCTGCGTGTCTACGCCAATAATCCTTCATAATCCGTCTGAAATCCTACCTTTTGCTGTCCATCAGACCTCGGTGCTATCCAGCTAATGCCCGGGATCATCTGCGCACTGGAGGTGTAGGACGGAGGACACTGGTCGGCATGCTGTTTGTCATGGGCGTTCAAAGCATGGCGCGTGCCTGGGCCTAGCCTGGGCCTAGCGCAGCCAGTCTGATCCCCGACCTCCAACTTGATACCTGCAGTTGATTGCGGAGCTGTATTGGGCTCCGGAGGTGGGGGAGACTCCCTGACGAGGGCAGCGGCGGTGCCGCTCATGCGCCCAGTCCCCTGGGACTGCTGTGAGCCCCCTATGGCATTGGATTGCCGGACGGCGGCTGCCGGGTTCTACGCCGCGGTGTTGGCCAGGTGGGTGCACAGTTGGATCCTAGTCAGTGGTGGAGCCTGCCTGGGCCATGCATCGCCCAGGGGCGGTCTGCCCTGACGAACACTGAAGAGCAAGTGGCGCTTCACACCAGCCCTTCAGTTTTCCCCTGGGCTGGTTCTCCCCTCCTCCGGGGCATTCCTGGGACAGGCCTCTCGACTGGGGGATACATTGCCTGGCTGTAGTGGGGGAAGACGGTAACTACGCACTGGCCGTACACAGTAAAGATCCTTCGGGCCTCGGGAACCCTCCCCAGCCATAGTGCGTGAGGATGAAACACTGGTGGGTTTGAATAGCAGTGGTGGTGGGATTCCCCTCCCCAGTAGACCTCTGAAACGAACCCCACTTTGAGGGCATAACTGGCGGACTTGGCCTGGACCCAGAGCTGGGCAAGTTGTACATCCTCCGTTAGGACTACATGAAGAGAGGAAGCTCTGCTTTCGTGCTCAAGAGTAAAGGGCTGGGCCGGACGCCGAACAGCTTGGTGGGGGCACGCGGCGGGCTGGTGGTCCGGTGAGTCTGATCCTAGTAGGGGGGCTTTCTTGACTGGCTGTAGAGGTGGCCGAGCTAGGCTCGGTGCGGTTTGTGGCCCGGGATGTGTCAGATTCCGAGAGGAATAGCCCGTGCTGTCCCCTATGTGACAGCTGGCAAGATGTATTTGCGACGCCTGGTGAACCGCAGCGGTCCTCCTTCTAGAGCAGGGCAGCTCCCCGGCGGCGGACTTCCTGAGAACTCTGACCCACCGTTCCACGGCAGGAACCCATGGACACAGATAAGCCAAGCGGGGCAGGAGCCAAACGGAACAACCTCGACCACTACAACCAGGGCCTGGGTGGAGGGGGTGCGAGTGGATACGTGCCAGACAATGCGGCGCTACTGGCAGCTATCATGGAGGCAAGAGATCCCCGGATTGCTAAAATCAGTGCGGTGGGATCCGAGGTCTCCTTCCTGCACCAGGATCTTCAAAAGGCGGTGGATCGCATCACGGAGGTGGGGACGCGGGTCTCCTCCATGGAAGACACCATGACTATCCTGCAGAAAAAAGTCAATAAGTTGACAGTAGTGTCACAGGAGCTGGAGTCTTGGGTGGAGGAGGCAGAGGGCCGAGCCAGGCGCAACAATCTCCGTTTCGTGGGCTTACCGAAGGGCTGCGAGGACACCTACATGAGTCGCTTCCTCACCCAGTGGCTCAGAGAGCTCCTACTGGAGGACATGCTATCCCCCTGTTTTGTGGTAGAGTGAGCCCACCAGGCATTGACAAAGAAACCGCCCCCCAGGGAAAACCCACGGCCAGTCATTGCTAAACTGCTTAACTACGCAGACCGAGACGTCGTACTGCAGATGACCAGGACACACAAGGACAAACTTCTATATAAATGCCAGCATATAATGATCTTTCCAGACTACACCCGCCTAGTAAAACAAAACATCAATCCTTCACAGCGACAAAGCAGAAGCTACAAGATCTTAATATTCAGTACATGCTCCTCTACTCTGCCAGACTACGTGTCATACGGATGAACATACTCACCTGAAGCCTCATACCCCGCCGCCACTGGAATTGGATTCCTCCCGTGGCTCTCAGAGAAATAGACCTAGAAGGCCGAAATCAAAGCGGCGACACAGGTCTGGTACCGAGCGGCGCTCCTCCAATCCTGAACTGCATCAGCCTACGGGGATCCTTGTTCTCAGATTTATATTGATAGCCCGATACCTGAAACATCCTGTTCCTCCTAAGCACGGAGATGGTGTGGACAATCAAGCCACAAGGCTGCACAGCCCAGACATTAGTGCTCCATGTTGAAGTTCTATGGGAGGGTTGGGAACTATTGGCGGAGGGACTCTGGTCTCCACTGTTGGGAAATTGGGGTGTCCTTCACCGCGACAGATGCTCCTTGTTCATGGCACTGTTGAGGAGGGGGGATGGGTTGTTGACGAGGATTTGTTTAGTTAGATAAGTATTGTTTTTCGCAAGAGCATAGGTACACTATCCAATATGCTAGGTCCACAGAGCGCGTGTAGAGGATAGATGACTAGTCAGGCCCAAGAATGTTGCAGATACTCCGAGTATTTGGCCAGACTACCGGGCTCCATACCATTCCTTCTAAATCCGTGCTATTCCCAGTAAGGGGAGAACAGAGACGATGCATTTGGGCAGCCCAGCTAACCAACACGCCGGGGGCTTTAAATACTTAGGCATTTTTGGGTCACCCTGCCCGAAAACCTATTGGGTGCACAATATTAATCCACTCGTCGCCAGTCTTCGAGATGAGACAGCAATATGGTCCTCTCTTCCACTCTCAGTGTACGGGCGCGCATCGATTTTTAAGATGGTCGTGTTACCTTGAGTACTGTACCGGTTACAGAACTTCCCCGATCATATACCACAATCAAGGTTTGCACAAGTAAACACCACCCATAATAAATTCCTATGGAATGGTGGAGCGATTCGGGTGGCACTACAAACTAGCGCCCAATCAACTTATTGCATAAAACTAGAAAGGTGTGGCAGGATGACATACCAGAGTTCACAGATGATGATTGGGCCGAAGCATTAGCTAGCCCTCGGGGAGTGGCTGTGTCTTGTCGATACCACCCCAGCAAATATAAATACATACATCGTGTATACTATACACGCCTTCGCCTTTGGAAGATGGGGGTCGTCCAATCCACCCAGTGTTTACGCTGCGGAAGGGAAGAGGGATCATTCATACACACAGTGTGGAGCTGCACCACACTGCAGCCCTTCTGGTGCAAAGTCTCAACATGCCTGGGTAAGATATTATCTTGAGATCTTCCGTTCAACCCAAAACTGTTTCTTTTGCATAGTACCGACGAGATAGGAGGGAACCGGTATAAACAGCACCTTCTCTTCCTTGCCCTCACTATTGCCAAGCATGACATTGCCCAGTTATGGAAGGGGGCCTCTCCGCTGACATTAGGGAAATGGAGGAAGGGCCTCGACAGTTGCATGAGCGCTAGATTGCGGTGTTCCAGGCACGGGGCTGCCCCCAGAAGCATAGGCAAACATGGTCCAGATGGGCAACATACCGGGGAATAGATTTACCCCCCCTTCCCTGTCAGACCTAGCGAATGATAACCGTCCACGATCCCAGGCAACATTATATATCTCGTTCCTCATCACTGCTCATACACGTACCTAGCTGTATTTCCTAAGATACATGAGTATTGGATCTGTCTGCGCAAACTGTTTTTGTTGTAATGTATATACGCGCAGCATTAATATGCCATATATACATGATACACCCTAATTATTTTTGTCCTGCTTTCGTATAGGTTGGGCCGCGGACCAGAATGTACCATGGAAATTCAATAAAATATGCTGTGAAACAAAAAACGAGTGGTCAAAGTAAGAGAGGACAAACGTTGGCTTGCAAAGGAGATAAGGAGGGGTGTCCATTGAAAACCTCCGTTTGAGACTTGGTAAGGGTCATAAACTGTACTTTGCAAGTTGGGAACCCATTTCTGTCTTATAAACAAAACTTTGTACACAGCAAGACACGGTGTTGCATTTTCTCACAGCCTGTGATTTCTTTTAAGAATCGCAGGGCTTGCGGGTACAAAACAGTTTTGTACATCTGGCTCTAAATTCCCGAAAATTAAACTAGAAGTTGAAATTGTTAACAATCATGAAATGGGACTACAGGCATTATTTGGGCAACAATCTTCAGGATAATCAATAACACTCTTCAAAGGTATCAAAGAAGATAAAGAAGCAGGATGTCCAACTATAAAACAGTAGTAATAAGTCATTTAAGAGAGGCTGAGTGAGCTTAATTAGATCTGACGTAAGTATTTTTGTATTAGAACTAAAAGACAATTAGCTGCTATAATGCAGTACTGAATACAATAGCTGTGGTGTTATACTCTTAGCATTGATTACAAATCACACTGACCAGTCAATGAAAGTGCTTAAATATTTGTTTTGTTAATGGACATATCCCACATGTATACATTCTTTCTTCTCATCGCCCCAGACCTTTTCCCCTTCGTCTTGTTTTTCTACACACATCTGCCTAGTCGCCTTCTTAAAATAATATGAAAGTGATTGCTTCAGTTTCATGTCTTTGAATTTGAAATGTGTGCCATTGTACTTCAATCTGCCCTGGCACTTCATTTTTCACGCCCAGTTCACATCCAAAACCCAGTAAATTATCCTTCGTCTCATCTAATCTAGACCTTGTTTCTCCCTTAAATTTTGTCTACCAAGTTTGACATGCCATGTACAATTAACGTAGGTGCATTCGTTTTAAGTGTAACAATTTCACATTTGCTTGTTTAATACAAGTTGTACTCTTTTTCAATATTTGTTGTCTTCTTTAACCCCTTCGACGCTCATGACGAGCTCAGCTGGTCATGAGGTTCACCTCTCGTACGCTCATGACAAGCTGAGCTCGTCATGAACCGCGGGTTTTTGAAATCTTCAGCGCACCGCGGAAATCTGCACCGCGTTGATGCGGTTAAAATGGGTGTTTGGAACTCGCAAGTATCCCAGTGATCAGTTTTAACATAGGTCCTTCATACCAAACGTGGCTCACATTTGTCTTGTCCCTTGAACATGTTAACCCTTCCACCCCCATCTGTAAAGTCCCGTACACACAAAGGGAAGACCATGCAACCCACCTTGCCATTCATGCTACCACTACTTCTACAATCTGGTCTTGATGAGGTCTCCTCTCCATTTCTTGCACGCTTACACGAGATCCCAGCAGCATACATGTCTCAGGTAATGCTGCATCTGAGACCATCTCACGGAAACCCTCACATATCCCTTTTACAGTGTCCACTGTGATAAATCCAATATATAAATGAGGGGATTCATGATCACAACAGTCTCCCATAATTGTCCAGCACAACACACACTAGACAGAGTTATCCAACATAGGCCCAGTTGGGCTAGATCCAGTCAAAAAGTCATGCTAATGACCAAAAGGTTCAATCAATTTCATTCAATTTAATTGTATGTAAATGTATTCCATGTTGTACCCTGACAATATGCTTTGCATTGGCCCATCATGATCCAATGTTAGTTACTATTCACCACACTTATGCAGAATGACAGCAGACCTAGATTAAATAGCTGTGTGGTCTGACAGCCGTAAGCAAGAAATCTTCTTAAGCTGGACGATTATTTTAACATGTATATACATTATTCGTACCATGTACATATTTTATAGAATCTAATTTTTGGTACAAATATATTTGAAAACTAATATCCCAACATGTTCACGCCACACTTATGTTCTCTAGTTTATTCTCTCACTGGACCACTTAACACCTATGATAGCTTCCTCTTTTGAGACATTATAATCTCTGAACCTAATTATTCATCTAATAAAGCAAACATTTGTCACTTACCACTTATTTTCAGTTCTTCCCACCAGCCAACCTTTTCTGCCCAGATACTATATCCATTACTTTATTTTTTTCTCCATGGATCTTAAATTGCCATTCTCTATGTTACTGTCCTCAAATTAATTTTGCTTTCAAGATCTCACACTGTCAGTGTTGCCTGTACAGAACATGCATTTGCAATCATTTCATGACTGTCAGAAGAGGTCACATTCCTCTAGTCGATACAAACCTCCAAAATGGTGCTTCATTTTTTTATTAACTGTAAGAATATTTTAATTTGTTGTTTATCATGCTTTTTCAGCTTCTTTGATCTGGTCTTTTATGAGTTTTTTCAGCAATCTGTCTACTGGATTTGTTACTTACTGCTGGAGTATCTCAAATCTGTCTCTCATCTCATATTTATGCCTAGTTTTGTGTTATATTCCGTTTACAATACACTGGCCTCTTTCATTGCCAGACAAACAGTTTTTTTCGATTGATAGCTGCTTAGAATTACTTCTGTTGTCAAACATCTATCCTCCACAATATATATGGATATAAATTCTTTATTCTTTCATTGCCAAAATGTAGATCTCTCTCATGATACAAATGTTTACTGCTCACCCTATCCCCAATTTTGTAAATATAGCATTCCTTTCTTTGTAATATTTAGTTTTCTTTGACAAAACAGCTTATTGCCATTCCACAAATTTTACCCTATTTTCTAAATTTTCTCCAGATTGTTCTCTGTTTTCTTCCCAAATCCAAACATTCATATTATTCTGTTCTTTCTCTTGCCTCTCACATTTCAACACCCAAAAGAATACGTTAGTTACGTTCTGTAACTCTTTTTCTAGTGGCCACTCTAACAGCAGATTTCTTACGTTGTGAATACCCCCAGGTGCCAGACTGGATCTGAGATTTTTCTCAGCATAGCCTCTGCATGCCAGCAGATGGCTTCAAAGCCGTCAATCTCAAAATGTGATGTGCAAAGACGTCTGTTTGTTTCTGGACTTGATCCGCGCCATTTGATGCAGAGCTTAATAACTAAACCAAAATGACAGTTCGTAGATTTCTAAATTCGGGCCTTGTTATATATTAACAAAGGAGTCCATTCTGCAGCACTTGGAAGTGGAAGGGCGGTGGGAATTACCAAAGATAAGCACCTTGTTTTTCTGTTGGATACTTTTAACCGCAGATTCCTCAACTTGTGAATAGATACCAAAGCAGTACCTCCAAAGTGGTGGGCCTACTGAATGACTCAAACGAAAATTTCCTGCAGGACTGGATGGTGAAAGTGCTCCTCCTGACATACCAGGCTATCAATGCAGTGGTGATTTGTGAACTTATAGCTTGAAGGTCTGGGTCGCAGCCTGTCCGAGACAGCTATCCGAGACAGGCACTCAAAGTGCTCACACAGTGGTAGGAGCCTAGTCTGGTCAAGCGACCCGTCAGAATTTGCTGAGACATCAACTTGGTCAGTACATAATATATATATATATATATATATATATATATATATATATATATACACACATATATATACATACATATATATATATACATACATATATATACACACACACATATATATATACACACATATATATATATATATATATATATATACACACACACATATACATATACACACACACATATATATATATATATATACACACACACATATATAAATATATATACGCACACACACCTATATATACACACACACACATATATTACCTACTGGCGGTCGCCAGTAGGTATATATAGTTAGGATTTTTTCTCTATGGGTTTTTTGAAAATTCTATGTCTAATAACTTTGGCGTTTGTGGACGGAATTGGCTGACATTTTCAGGAAAATGGCACATTTTGTTTCTGAGCAGCCCCTGAAAATTTTGGGGGGGTTCGTCAAGGGGGGGCCGAGAAAAAAGGGGGGTCCCAAAACGCGTTTTTCCCATGTTAATTTCCATAGGGCGGTTGGCCTCACTTTTAGCCCGAACGGCTGAATGGATTTGCACGAAACTTGGCAAAATTGTAGGGACTGGTAGCCCGATGTGCCTTTTGTAGGTCTCAATATATGTGCTCCAGTGGATTTTGAGAAATTAACGTTTAAAAAAAGATATATATCTGTAACAGCGGACCGGTTAGCGCTCTGGTTCGCGGACTTTTCGCGCAACGGAGCTTTGTGAAGCGAAGCTGATTGGTTCTCCGGCGTCTGTCAACATTCCAAACAGTCCGTAGCGGCCGCCATCTTGTCTCTCGGTAGGATCGAGAGACAAGAGGAGGTCAAAACAAAGGGGGAAATAACTATAAGGGGGCATAGTAGATCCTCGCTGACCCCCTAGGTTTGATGTGGAGGTTTTAAAAGGGCCCCGCGGGGCAAAAAAAAATAATAAAAATAATAATTGAACGGCTGAATGGATTTGCACGAAACTTGGCAAAATATTAGGGACTGGTAGCCCGATGTGCCTTTGCTAGGTCTCAATATATGTGCTCCAGTGGATTTTGAGAAATTAACGTTCAAAAAAAGATATATATCTGTAACAGCGCTCTGCTTCGCGTAACGGAGGTTTGCGAAGCTGATTGGTCATTCTGTCACTGGGCTATAGTTGGGCTACATCTGGCTGATATTTGGGCTACATTTGTTTTTTTGTGTGTCTGGCGGCCATCTTTGGGCTACATTGGGCTACATTGGGCTTCATTGGGCTACATTCGGCTAATTAGCAAATAGCTCATCGCAAACTAGGAATGGTAAAGAATCGCTATTTATTCCTTAAAGTTCGCTATTTAGGAAATGCAAATAACTTTGATGATACATATGGCGGTTCATCTCTAACAAGATAAGAAGCATAGGGATAGATTTATGATGACTGGCGCATCACCAGGGATGTGTTAGTCATTCTGTGCCGCTGTTCCGTCACCTATGGTGTGCTGCATTTACAATGCGGCGCATCACGGGGCAAAAACAGCACAGATGCGTGATGTATCTGTGCCGTAAAGGTGGCGCATTGCTGGAGTTGTATCGCAAGTGTGATGAAGCTCCAGCAAGGGTCGGGGGTGCCCCTGTCGCAGGGTTTCTGTTCTCACACAGAACTGTGGACAGAGGATTGGAACCTCGGCGAATTAGGGTGTCCCAAAACTCACGTTAGTAATCAAAAACTATTTAGCAAGCTAGGTACAGTGTCACATTGGATATAACAAACTCTCAATGTTTAGACAATCCAGAATATGAACTTATAGTACCTCAGGATACGTGGAACTCATGAACAGTCGGTCGTTATATATTTCTTAGAAACCAGAACATGGAGTTAAGAAGAACACATGTGTATTTGAAATGTTTATTTACTAATGCCGTCTTCTCAGGCGTAGTACCTTAGATAATAAAAGTACACATATTATCAGTAGCAAAATTACCAGCATAGTTACTAGTACATAAAAAGTGAATGGTGATAGTATGTTAACATGCTGTAAATGAATAAGAGTTAGCAACACTTATAAGCAGCCGCGGGCCGTGGAGGGAGTTACGGTGAGGCAGGGAGGCGGGGAGGGGGAGAAGCAGGGTGGAGAATACAAGTACACATATTATCAGTAGCAAAATTACCAGCATAGTTACTAGTACATAAAAAGCGAATGGTGACAGTATGTTAACATGCTGTAAATGAATAAGAGTTAGCAACACTTATAAGCAGCCGTGGAGGGAGTTACGGTGGGGCAGGAAGGCGGGGAGGGGGAGGGGCAAGGTAGAGAGGGCTCCACCCTGCTTCTCCCCCTCCCCGCCTCCCTGCCTCACCGTAACTCCCTCCACGGCCCGCGGCTGCTTATATCTCACCCTCCCTAATACACATATTATATTATTTGCTAAGAAGGTCTCTTTGTGTTGGTTTAGGGCGTGCCCATACTTTAGTGTCTTAGATTTGAAGGAATCACATCAGCATACACCAGCTCTCTCTTCATGTGAACCGCATCAACTGTTGTGTATGTGTGTTCGGCAAAGCAATATAAAACCCGCCTCATGCCCAGAATTGGCAGAAGTTGCACTTATGTTATGAGTATGAAGTCGTGGAGATCAGACCTCATAACAATTCTGTATCGTGTTGTTCTTGAAACTTTAGCACTCGCTGTACAGATATAGTTTAACAAGTAAAGCAGATAGTAGACCAATAACATATTATTCTCATGTAAACCACGATGAACTACTAGGTGGAAAGCTAAAGCAACAACTAAATGTCGTGTGCAGAAGTTGCAAAAAAGGAAAAATGGCGTTTAAACCGGTAATGAGCCCATGCTAACTTAACACGGTGTAAAGATATCCAGGACCTAGATGACACCTCCCCATGATCCGGAAACGAACTGAATAAGATAATAGAAGTGCCATCTCATGAGAGCAGATTGCAAGTTTATATGTGGACGGTCCGCAAGGTAAAGCATTAAAAACTAGGAAAATTCAATGCTAAAGAAAAATAAAACAGCCAAGTACTTTATCGAGTCTTAAGCCAATAGGCAAGGTAAATAATAAAAACTTGACAATTAAGTCAATGAATTGTCAATGAAATGCTAGTACTCAGCATATGAAACATGAAAAAGGTCTATGACATAACTGTGTATGCAAAATAAGCTGCAACAGCCTCCAACAGGAAGTCACCGTCTTCATCCGAAAACAGTTCAGCCATCCAATTTAAAAGCGGAAAAGAACATACGTGCTCTCCCAGCACCGGATCCTCTATCACCATCAGAGGACAGCTCGGTGGGTTTTCAAGAAAGCTGTGTTCCAAGAAAGACTGTGCTGCCGCCAGTAAATTCCAGGGACCAAGTAGTCCATGCATCAATGCCACAGCCATAATCCTTTCGCCAGGACAAACCAACTCGTGAGTAATGATAGGAGTCATCAGCTGATTAAAGTCGACGTCAGGAGAAACCGGTCCGCAGAGACACAAATCAATGGCCCAATCGAAATCACAGGTCAGGCAGTGAAATACAGGCTGGACACAGGTGAAGTAGGAGAACCGAAAAGATAATCCATATGCCGTGCTTAATATCGCCAACGGCATTGTGCCATAATATTCTAGCATGCGATTGCGGAACAGTGTCAGCAGCTGCAGGGTCGGAGGTTGCATAGGAGGGACATCCATATTTAAAAATGTAAAAAAGCACAAGAGCGTCCGCTGGTAATGCAAGTAAAAATGCAATCCACGAACCAGAGTGGAGAAAATGGAATGAAAGGGAGCAGGGATGACTCCAAAGATTTTCTCAAATGAAGTCACGAGACCACTGGTAACAACTTTAAAAAAGTGTGCCAGGGATTTTGTGGAGGATGCGTTAAAGATAGTCGGAAACATGTTGCTGAAATTGAAAGGCAAACCTGTGTACGGGTGTTCGCTATGTGAAGTACGAAAGTTTCACGGGCCGAACTCAAGGCCACCTCTCTCTGAGACAAAAGAGCTCTTATTCTTGTCATGCCGTTGAAACGTGTCCCAAGGTTGGTATTTGTGGCCAGATTGAAAACTCCCTATGTTCATGTGTGGGAGGAAATAGAACATTTCTGCAGCAAATAACCCGTTCACTTACTGTTACGATAAAAGGAATACTTTTAATTAACTCAGAACAATCTTCATTATTGAGCATCAAATAACTACCATTTTCCAACAACTTGAACGTGGGGATGATAGCAGGAACTGGCGTGCCTTGCAACACGCAAGCCATATTTGGTCGGTGTTTGTTGCATGAATCGTGTAACTGTATGTGCCTACACATTAGTGAATGATCTGGCGTCTCAGTGCATTCCTCTCCATTCAGATAAACTTCTTGATCATCTTTGAAACATCTGTATGTGTATGGAAGCGACCAGACCTCATGAACAAAAGCACTACCTAAAGGTTCATAAAGACCTATTGGTATATATTTCATACAATTTGAAAACTTATATAAAGCAAAAGGCAGCGTTATTAAACCGTGGATAAGGCATGTTGCCAAAAAACCCGCAATCCTCTGCTGATGATGTCACTGAGCATGTCATGAATGATGTAATATGTGACATCATCAGTAGTGGATTATGGGTAATAGTATCTCTAGTTTACTCCCCTATAGCTGTCTTTCTTTTAACATAAGTGTGTGTTTCCTTCCCTTATACTTACTGTTTTTGGTTCGCTTCCAGTTCGCGTACCAGCGAGCGAACTAGGAAGCGAACTAAGAGAAATAGAGGTTGGCACAGTTCCAAATATTGTACCAATTTTTTAATAACGGGGAGGTAGTTCTGAAAAGAACTTTTTTTTTTATTTTTCTGAACATTTTTTTAATGTTTTTGAATTTTTCGGAACAGTTTTATATTTTTTTGGGTTTTTCTTGGAGGGGGCAATGAAAACGATTCATTGTAAAGGGCTCAACAGGAGCAACAAAACAAAAAAAAGAAGTATTTATTATTTTGGGCGTTTCGGACAAACTTGCATATGATAGTCAATAGCTCTGTTGATCAGAGTGATGCTTCTTTCTCCGTAGGAAATGAATCCATCGCAAAATACGCAGGTGTGTTTTACTTCACCAAATCTCATTTGTATATTTGGCACCATCTCCCTGCCCTCTGGTCCCGTTACTTCCGGTACAACAGATCTTCTGGCCATAATAGGGAGATTATCTAGGTCGTTCCGAAACTGTGCAGCACTGTAGTTGTTAGGATGCCACCTAGTCATATGGCGATGCATTGTGTAGTTTCCGAAACTGTATTTTTTGTCGGTCCCTCTGGACAGTCTATCTTGACATATAAGGCAAGTTACGTATCTTGCATTTACTTTTTTCTGACCTTTGGGAATTTTAAAAAATTGCCAAATGAAGTTTTCTTTCCGGTGAGACGTCTTGGGCTGCTCAGGCAAAAACTGCCTCTCTTCGTGCTCGTCCTCCTGTTCCTCTTCTTCTTCTTCTTGTTGAATTACAACTTGAGCAGGTGGTCCTCTCTTCCTTGGAGGTGGTGGAGGTGGTGGTGGGGAAGCACCAGCTGAAGCTACTAAAGAAGCCATTGCTCAGTGATCACAAAGGGTCTTTCTCTCACAATGATGAAAGTCAGAGTGAGGAAAGAAGGAGGGATTTTCATCATTTGGGAAAAACAAGAGTTCTCAACCAATCAAAAGTGTTCATTTTAGATTATATGACCTAGTCTTACATCATTAGGAAACCAAAAGTGAAATGAACCAATGAAAAGTGTTATTACCAAGTCACATGACTTGCTGTGTTTACGTTAAGCGCTTTGCAGGGCCTCCCGGTTTGCTTCCAGAAACCTGCGCTTTGGCACTCGCTTCGCGTACCAGTTCGCTAACGTAGCACGTCATATGACGTATCACGCGACAACGTGGAACGTCATGCGGACGGGAGGCGTCACGATGTTGTTTTCTAACGCGGCACTTGCGGTAAAGAAACGTTTACCGGCTCGCGGTCTATTTCGCGGCATCAAGGTCAGCTAACGGGAAGCTTCCCGATTCGCGAAGCGGGAACGAAGAAAAAAAAATATTAAAAAAAAAAATTATTCATAAACATATAAAATATATTTTTGGATTTAAAGAAGAATACATTTTACAGCTACAGATATTAGCTGTTAAAAAACCAATGAAATTCACAGAAAAAACCATAGGTTATAGACCATATATAGTTAGGAATTAGCATTTACAAAACCTTGAAAATTCACTGAAAAAACCATAGGTTATAGACCATATATAGGGGTCGATTAGGATGGCGGACGGAAACGTGTACCGTCCGCCGCGGAAGGTGGCTAGATACTCCGGACCTGTCCGCGGAAAATCCGCAACAGCAATTAGGATAAAACATGCAAAAAACGCCGACCGCGGCGTACGGAGCACACCAATCCCCGTCCGCGGCGGTCGGAGTACACCTGAGTCCGCGGCAGGCGGACGGAACAGTAAAAACACCGACCGCCGCGTACGCACATGACCGCGAATACATCCACCACCCCCGCGATACCTGCGCAATGTCCGTGTCCGCTATTAGGATAACTCCGCAAGTACCCCGGTAGTCACCGCCATCCACGTCCGCAGCGGTACCAATGCACCGAGAATCCGTGCACCACAGCGGAACGACAACACAAACAACATCCCTACTGTCAAACCAATGCCATACATTGGCACGGAAGTTAATCACCAAACACACGAAAAAAAACGCCCACCCACCGCAAACATCCAAACCAATCACAACACACAATGATCCACCGCCAAGCACCACACAATCCACACCTGGCAACACTCCCACCTAGCACCTGACTGCCAATACCCATTCAGACACGGTCTAGACACACACCATAAAAGAACTCCCACCCACTCCACAACTCCTCTGCATCACAGCATAGCTGCTAGCAGGACACACCACTGAACTGAGACCAAAGAGAAATAGCATTCACACAACCCACACCCAAACACACCCACCACACAAACTTCCACCACACCATTCTTACACACCACACACCTGCACCTCCCCATCCACGCAAACCCACACCCCGAGCACCACACACCATGGCACCAAAAAAAAACCCCAAATTCACTGACACCGAGTTGAAGGTTATGGTAGATGAGATCATCCGTGTGGAACCCCACTTATTCGGGGCCCTAGTGCAGCAGACCAGCATAGCCAGGAGAAACAGCATGTGGGACCGGATAGTCACCAGGGTGAATGCCTCCGGGAGCGTCCCGAGGACGAAGCAGGACATCCAGAGGCGGTGGCACGATCTAAAGACCCGAGTCAAAGCCATACGAGCCAAGAACCATCTCCGGGCTAATCACACCGGCGGTGGAACCCCTCCGGAGCCCTTACCCTACACCGAGTGGGAGGACAAGGTGATGACCATCATCCACCCTGAGAGCCTTGATGGACTTCCTGAGGGAGAAGAGGCTGGTAAGTACAAACCAAGCACCACGAGCACTACTACATGGTGTGCCTCACACAACTGTGAAGACACATCTCCCAGACCCCAACCCATGCATGCAGTCCACATACTCACCAACGTCGAAATCACTCCAACAGGCCCCCATGTCCATAGGGATGGCGGTGGTGGTGGGTGTGAGGGGATGGAACTACAACTCCCAACAGGCCCCCATGTCCATAGGGATGGCGGTGGTGGTGGTGGTGGTGGGTGGTGGTGGGTGTGAGGGGATGGAACTACAACTCCCAACAGGCCCCCATGTCCATAGGGATGGCGGTGGTGGTGGGTGTGAGGGGATGGAACTACAACTCCCAACAGGCCCCCATGTCCATAGGGATGGCGGTGGTGGTGGGTGTGAGGGGACGGAACTACAACTCCCAACAGGCCCCCATGTCCATAGGGATGGCGGTGGTGGTGGTGGTGGTGGGTGTGAGGGGATGGAACTACAACTCCCAACAGGCCCCCATGTCCATAGGGATGGCGGTGGTGGTGGGTGTGAGGGGATGGAACTACAACTCCCAACAGGCCCCCATGTCCATAGGGATGGCGGTGGTGGTGGGTGTGAGGGGATGGAACTACAACTCCCAACAGGCCCCCATGTCCATAGGGATGGCGGTGGTGGTGGTGGTGGTGGGTGTGAGGGGATGGAACTACAACTCCCAACAGGCCCCCATGTCCATAGGGATGGCGGTGGTGGTGGGTGTGAGGGGATGGAACTACAACTCCCAACAGGCCCCCATGTCCATAGGGATGGCGGTGGTGGTGGGTGTGAGGGGATGGAACTACAACTCCCAACAGGCCCCCATGTCCATAGGGATGGCGGTGGTGGTGGTGGTGGTGGGTGGTGGTGGGTGTGAGGGGATGGAACTACAACTCCCAACAGGCCCCCATGTCCATAGGGATGGCGGTGGTGGTGGGTGTGAGGGGATGGAACTACAACTCCCAACAGGCCCCCATGTCCATAGGGATGGCGGTGGTGGTGGTGGGTGGGGTGAGTACCAGTGCAGACAGAATCGGCAAAAAAAGTGAAAACAACCTGTCAAGTCCACATTACTCATCCTCACATTTTTGTTTTGCAGGTCATCCTAATCTGACAGCTGGAAGCAACACCCGCCCTCCAGACTCGCCAATCACAGACGTCTCAGGGGACGATTGGCCAGCCACCTCCGGGGCAGAGGATGATCCCGGCACAAGCAGCCAGCCAGGGCCATCTGGCTCCCAGGTCACCCCTGCACCAACAACTACGGCCTCTGCCATTGTGACAACACCGGCCACTGTGACCTGCACAGCCACCACCAGCACCACCTCCACCACCACCACTACTACTACCACCACTCCTGCCCCTGCCACCCTGCCCAACCCAACGGCCAACGCCGTGCCAGCGCCATGCCAGCCACGCAGGGAGAGTGTGAGGCAAGGCAGAGATGCAAGTCCAGATCCGGCAGGCAGGAGCATACGCCAAAGAAGACGGGAGGATACCAACACACCCAATCCAGTGCAACAGTCATTGGAGGCACTGGGCAGGGTGGAGGTGAGCTACCAACGTGGTCAGGCACAGGCAGACCGGGCCCACCAGGACTTTGTAGATAACACTGCAATGTTGGGGGCCATTGAGAGGCGGCTTGGCCAACTAGTGGACATCTTCACCAGGACAATCAGGCCACAAACAACGCCACCGCCACCGCCACCTGCGGCGGATGTGGTACCCGATGCCCCAGCGCAACCAGCTGACTCCGTACCGGCACAAAGACGGAGGGGCCGTCCGAGGCAGGAAGTGGGCGACAGCAGTGTGGAAGCAGCTGCCACACGCTCCAAGAGGAACAGAAAATGACTGTACCAGTACCTGCGCATGCCATTCACCCTGGCAACTATCCGGTCCCACCTGCCACAGGCCTGCTGTACTAGGCAGACACCACCCTATGTGGTGTCCGCACGGAATTTTCATCTGCCATAACCTTCTACTCTCACTCCCCCACCCCTTCACTCATTTGTAAATATGCACCTACACCCATGCACAATTTGTAAATAAAAGCCACTTACTCACTCAATCATGTGTTGCCTCCATGTTTATTCACATGAATGCATCAGAAACAGATGTTACTAGGTACAGGTATCCAACTGGTACAGAATCATGGCGCTGCGGGAGTGACCTAGGGAAAATAGAAACCGCAAAGACACGTCAGGAAACATGATCACACTCATCAGAACACACTGCAGTGCAACATATAACAACCCACACGCATCACAACAGTAATGGATGAGACGACACACATCATGGAGACGTGCATTGGCCACAATTTAGCACACACACACACATGCATGCATCACATAGCAGAACACAGAGATGAAGCACACCACTATGCCACAACACCAGCACACATTCACAGGGCATACCCAAGCAGCACAAGAGGAGCACACTCACAATCAAGGGAAGTAGCGATCAATGATCTGGCGCCTCTGGTCCACACCTTCCTCCTCACCACTATCCTCATCAGTTGACATGGCTGGGTCGGGAGGGCGAGGAACTTGCAGTTCATCAGGGTCCAAGAGCAGTTCAATGTTATAGCGCACAGCCAGGTTGTGAAGCATGCAGCACGCTATCACGATCTTGCATACTTTGCCTGGTGAGTAAGGCAGGGCCCCTCCAGTCTTATCCAGGCACCGAAACCTAGACTTCAGCAGGCCAAATGTCCGTTCTACCACTCGACGTGTCCTACCATGGGCATCATTGTATCTCATTTCTCCAGCTGTAGTGGGATTGCGTAAGGGACTGAGCAGCCAAGGCCTGTTTGGGTACGCCGAGTCGCCTGTGTTGGTGGAAGAGAGAGAGAGAGAAACATCACAACCTGCATTGTGGGTCACACCATGCCACACAGATATCACTCCTGTCACCACAGCATACTCACCAACAAGCCACGCTTGTGCCGGACGCAGATTAGCCATCAGTTGGGGGACCATGCTGCTCCGCATGATGTGGGCGTCATGTGCAGAGCCAGGGAATCTTGCACACACATGTGAGATGATGTTGTCGGCCTGGCACACCACCTGCACGTTCAGGGAATGGAAGTGTTTCCGATTCCTATACACCTGCTCACGTGCCCGTGGTGCAATGAGAGCGATATGCGTGCCATCAATGGAACCCACAACGTGTGGTATACGACCCAGGGCATAGAAGTCAGCTTTGACCGCTGCCAAGTCCGCCGCCTGAGGGAAATGTATATAGTCATGCTTGTACAGCATCATGGCTGTCAGTACATCCCGGAGTACCGTGCTGAACATGGCCTGTGACATTCCCCCGGCATCTCCAACTGTGTACTGGAATGTGCCTGTTGCAAAGAAATGGAGTGCCGCCATCACCTTTTGCGTGGGTGTCATGGAACCTGGATAGTTTCTTCGCGGCTGCAGGTGAGGAGACAATAGGGTCACAAGTTCCAACAATCGACGGCGATCCAGCCTGAATTTCCGGATCACCTCCTCGTCCACCATATCCTCCAGCACAGTGTATGGGCGATGGACATTTGGAGCCCTCCTGTGTGGGGGTAGATGGAATGGAAGTCAAATCACATACAACGCATGTGTGTGCACCTCAATCACATGTCAACGCCCTCTACCAACATGTAGTATCCAGTGTATGCTTGTCATATGTGTGACTCCTCTGATTGTCAGGACAACATGGATCGACGTGGCAACAATGTGCATCCACTAGCAACATGATGTTTAGCAACATGTGCAATGCACACTGTCTCACCTCAACATCACTGCCAACCAGACATGTGACATGACCCACATGTGTAGGCCCAACATCACATGCACACATGTAAGTACATGCACACATACTAAATTAAACACCCCCCCACCCCCCCATATCATGATGCACCAATGGCAACACCAGGAATGGTGGGCATACAGACATCACATGCATGGGGACACAATAGGCAACACACATGTACAGTACACAACAGAACCCCCACCATAGTCATCATCTGACACATACCACTCACTGACAACTGATTCACAGGTGCCCATACATACGGGATCTACTGTGTACATGTGAGGTACGACAAAATTGTGTAGGGTACTACCCGATGTGGACATGCACACGTGATGGACACTTGTGGCTCACCGATGCCCATGGTATGGACACACATGGGATGGAGCATGACATGTGTAGCCACGCAATCACGCACACAACCGTGAGCAGGCAGCTGCAGACAATGGTACAAGGTGCATCATCGGCTAAGATGCTAACATTGACCACGCCATGGCGGTGCACTGCATCCGCTGTTTACGTCTGGGCATACGCGGGCCGCCTTCGACATTCACATTTTCTGCACGTGCACAGACCGTCACGCCCACACACCGGCAAGTGCATGTGCAAGGATCCGGGACGGATGGTCGATTTGCAACAATGTTGTATCACTGGCGCCTCCATGGCGGTGCACGTACACAGCGGGGGAGGTGCAGGCCTATACACCCTGTAGATGTACTCAATGGACATGCCAGTTCATGACCCCCCTTACAGTCACCTTGCATCATCCACCGTACACCGGCCGGAGCGGCCGGCCCTTCCACTACCGCCGTGCCAGGCCCTGCCCAGGACCGCCGTGCCGGCCATGGCAACAACCGCCATTGCACGGCCCTTCCACTACCGCCGTGCCAGGCCCTGCCCAGGACCGCCGTGCCGGCCATGGCAACAACCGCCATTGCACGGACCGCCAGGGAACGCCGGTAGTGGAAGGGCCGTGCAATGGCGGTGGTTGCCATGGCCGGCACGGCGGTCCTGGGCAGGGCCTGGCACGGCGGTAGTGGAAGGGCCGGCCGCTCCGGCCGGTGTACGGTGGATGATGCAAGGTGACTGTAAGGGGGGTCATGAACTGGCATGTCCATTGAGTACATCTACAGGGTGTATAGGCCTGCACCTCCCCCGCTGTGTACGTGCACCGCCATGGAGGCGCCAGTGATAGTACATTGTTGCAACTGAAGCATCCGTGCCTGAGGCTTGCACGTGCGGTTGCCGATGTGGGCCCGTGACGGTCCCTGCACATGCAGCCAATGGGAAGAGGGACGCTGGCCGCATACGGCCAATCGCAAGTAGCGGAAGCTGTGCACCGCAACAACAGGGCCAGTCATTGGCCCATTTCACGATCACGCTTCCAGGGCTGACCAATTGCTGGCGACGTATGCCACTGACACGTGCTGAGGGCCCTATATATGTGTCTTGGCCAAAATGAAACTTCCTACCCTGGGGACCATTGCTGCCTGTGACCATCACCTCGACCTGCTGCTGCTGCTGAGCTGACCACCGACTGCTGCTCTAGTGCCATCACCTCGACCTGCTGCTGCTGCTGAGCTGACCACCGACTGCTGCTCTAGTGCCATACTCCGTGATCTTGCCATGTCGAGAGGCAAAGAGATCCGGTCTCGACCCTTCACCGCCGCGGAGCTTGATGTCCTCGTGGACGGTGTACTCCGCAACTATGGACGCCTCTACGGCGCACCGGGACGGGTGGTAAGTGCAGTGTGGGACATGTTGGTGTGCATGAGGGGGCCAAATGATCAGGCCTATTTCTATCTTAGCTGTGTAGTGTGGGCTAGACATATGTTCCTGATTGTGCATGGCTGCTGACAGTAACGTCTTGCCCCTATGTGTGTGACAGGCCACCTGTCCACTGACTTACACCCTTTTGTCTCCCATCATGGTAGGTCAAGCTGCACCTTCGCAAGGACCTGTGGAGGAGCATAGCACGGGAAGTACGGGCATTGGGGGTGTGCAACAGACGACATACACACTGCCACAAACGCTGGGACGACATTTCCAGGCTGAGCAAGAATGTAGCGGAAGTAACACTGGGCCTGATTCCAAGGACGCCCCGTCTGTCCCGACGCTCCATGACCCCTCTCATGCACCGTATCATTGCAGTGACGCATCCTGAACTGGCCGAACGTCTGAGTGCCGATCAACAGCAAACTAGCGGTGAGCATACTGTCTGTGTAGGAAACTTGTGAGTGCTATGCATGTATTGGTGCACAGACACACTATTGAGTTCCGTGTTGCGTATGTATGCCTGTGAAGCCATTTTGGTCCCATTGGGTGGTACTCATTTGACATCCAGGTCCGCCATGTTGACACGCCACTTGCTTAGTAGTTGAGTGTAAAAGCACATCCCCTAGTGGTCCATGGCCCCATGGCAGAAAATGTGAGGATGACTGGTAGGGGTGGGCCATGTGCAGGATGAGGGCTCCTAAACCTTTGTCTGCTATGTGATTTGGCTATCCTGTTCCTTCTGTACGTGAGTGTGCCCATGACTCACACATCTTTTCTGTGCATTTCAGCTTTGACAGAGGACACTCAGCCACAGACGGTGGAGAGTAGCCGAGGAAATGAGTCCGGCTCAGACTTCGCACACACGCAGACTGACACGGAGGAGGCCAGCGCCGGAGAGGGGGACAGGACCGTCCCTGAGGACTCGCATGTGGAGACACCATCGTCCTCCTCGTCGGACACTCGTGGTGAGCCTGCACTGTTGACACAGACTGGGAGTGGGCACTCATCACCTTCTGTCGTAAGACAGCACACAGGGCCCACACTTCCGCCAACTGCACCATGTACTGTTCGTGGCCGGAGGAGTAGGGGGAGCAGAGTGGCGTTCGGTGCAGGCACCGCTGCCCCTGCCACGGTGAGCCAAAATGCACTGTGTGCTGAGGCCGTTGATCTGCTGCGACAGCTGTGTGTGGGGCAGACCAATATGACAAATGCTTTCCAGGACCATGATAGGAAGTTGGGGCAGGTGGTGGCATTCATGGAAGGGATGCATGGCGATCTTGCAGGTCTACACAGGACAGTGCAGTCATTGGCAAGCAGTGTGTCGTCTGCAATAGTACAGTCGAACGAACAGGGTGCTACTTCTGTTTCACCATCTACACCGCTGGATGTCTCAGGGGGTAGTGATTATTCTGAGCAGGACTCAAATACAGGTTATTGCACTAGAAGCAGCGTCAGACAGCACGTCAGGGCACGCAGGGCACAGACCCCATCCCCTAGATCAGCTAACTCTGTTCACGTAGACGACGTCAGATGCACTGGAGTACACACACAGGATCCACAAGTGTTGTTGGGGGACATGCCTTCCGGAGCTACACAGGCATTCAACACGAAAGGTACTCCCAAGGCAAGGGATACTCACATGTCCATGGACTGTTCCTTGGACAAGGCCAGTCAGAAGACTAAAGCACCTACTAAGAGCAGGGAGACTCCCAAGAGCAGGCCCACAGCAGAGGTAAGGGACACTCCCAAGGACAGTGAGAAGACTAAGGCACCTACTAAGAGCAGGGAGACTCCCAAGAGCAGGCCCACAGCAGAGGTAAGGGACACTCCCAAGGACAGTGAGAAGACTAAGGCACCTACTAAGAGCAGGGAGACTCCCAAGAGCAGGCCCACAGCAGAGGTAAGGGACACTCCCAAGGACAGTGAGAAGACTAAGGCACCTACTAAGAGCAGGGAGACTCCCAAGAGCAGGCCCACAGCAGTGGATAGGACCACTCCCAAGGGCAGGGACACACACAGAGAGCAGGTGTCTGCTGGAGACAGGTGCACCACAGACGACAAGTCTGCTGGCAGGAACAGGGCGGCGAGCAGGGCACAGGCTACATCCAGAGACAACACTCCACCTAAGGATAAGGCACATCCTACGGACAAGGCATCTCGCATGGACAATGGCGCTATCAAGGACAGGCATACATCACTGAGGCTGATGTTTTCTACTAAACGCCAAACTGATGTCTCCGCGGCGGAGTCCCCCCATACCTCCACTCCCATCCAGGCCAGTCAGAAGCAGAGGAGGGTGTCCCCTGTTGTTGCATCCCCCATTACACATCATTCCGAGTCCAGGCGGCAGGCACAGAGCAAACGGCAGGCAGGCTCCAGCACGTCCCCCGAAACAAGATCCCCGGCAGCAGTTGCTCCACCTATGCTGGGTGGTGATTCTTTGGAGTCCCCACCACTTGGCAGTCCTGTCCTGTCCAGGGTGCACTCACACCTCCCTAAGAAACGCAGACACACACCATTGACACCTGCCAACCCCGATTTGGCTCTAGGTGAGCTATCCCCAGCTCCCAGGCCCACCCTGCCTCCTGGCCCATACAGCCCTGTGGCTCATCATTTCAGTAGTCCCAGTGGCGCTGGTGCAGTTGACTCTCATGTATCAGATGGTGGCACAGTGTCAGTTGTGCCCTCTCCTGTTGCAGATCCTGGCAGGGTATGTGGGTCTATGGCTCACGTGTCAGTTAGGAGATCTGTGTCTGTGTTGCACACTCCTGTTTCTGGTGCTGGCAGTCTGTCTGGGTCAGTGGCTCACGTGTCAGTGACTACATCTGTGGCTGTGTCTCACACTCCTGTTGCTGGTGCTGCCAGTGTGTCTGGGTCCGTGGCCCATGTGTGTGTCACTCGGGCTGTGGCTGTGTCTCACACTCCTGTTGCTGGTGCTGCCAGTGTGTCTGGGTCCGTGGCCCATGTGTGTGTCACTCGGGCTGTGGCTGTGTCTCACACTCCTGTTGCTGGTGCTGCCAGTGTGTCTGGGTCCGTGGCCCATGTGTGTGTCACTCGGGCTGTGGCTGTGTCTCACACTCCTGTTGCTGGTGCTGCCAGTGTGTCTGGGTCCGTGGCCCATGTGTGTGTCACTCGGGCTGTGGCTGTGTCTCACACTCCTGTTGCTGGTGCTGCCAGTGTGTCCGAGGCAGGTAGTTCACGCAGTCCCCCTGATTCTGTGATGTGAGGTGCTGTACACTTCACTCAAATGTTAGTTCACATGGTGTGTCCATTGAGAACTGTGTGGCACTCTTGTGGTCCCTGTGACGGTTTGGTAGGGACACGTAGTTGTGCTGCCTCTGATGTACCTGCTCTGTACTGCACAATGCCCTGTTGATGCTCTGATACTGCATGCTGCCCTCTCGTTACCTGCCTATGATGTACCTGCTCTGTACTCTACAATGCCCTGTTGATGCTCTGATACTGCATTCTGCCCTCTCATGTGCTGCCAATGATGTACCTGCTCTGTACTGCACAATGCCCTGTTGATGCTCTGATACTGCATACTGCCCTCTCGTTACCTGCCTATGATGTACCTGCTCTGTACTCTACTATGCCCTGTTGATGCTCTGATACTGCATACTGCCCCTCTCACGTGCTGCCTCTGATGGGCCTGCTCTGTGCAATGGACTGTTGATGCACTTAGCCCCTCTCACGTGCTGCCTCTGATGGGCCTGCTCTGTGCAATGGACTGTTGATGCACTTAGCCCCTCTCACGTGCTGCCTCTGATGGGCCTGCTCTGTGCAATGGACTGTTGATGCACTTAGCCCCTCTCACGTGCTGCCTCTGATGGGCCTGCTCTGTGCAATGGACTGTTGATGCACTTAGCCCCTCTCACGTGCTGCCTCTGATGGGCCTGTTCTGTGCAATGGACTGTTGATGCACTTAGCCCCTCTCACGTGCTGCCTCTGATGGGCCTGCTCTGTGCAATGGACTGTTGATGCACTTAGCCCCTCTCACGTGCTGCCTCTGATGGGCCTGTTCTGTGCAATGGACTGTTGATGCACTTAGCCCCTCTCACGTGCTGCCTCTGATGGGCCTGCTCTGTGCAATGGACTGTTGATGCACTTAGCCCCTCTCACGTGCTGCCTCTGATGGGCCTGCTCTGTGCAATGGACTGTTGATGCACTTAGCCCCTCTCACGTGCTGCCTCTGATGTACCTGCTCTGTACTCTACAATGCCCTGTTGATGCTCTGATACTGCATTCTGCCCTCTCGTTACCTGCCTATGATGTACCTGCTCTGTACTGCACAATGCCCTGTTGATGCTCTGATACTGCATACTGCCCTCTCGTTACCTGCCTATGATGTACCTGCTCTGTACTGCACAATGCCCTGTTGATGCTCTGATACTGCATACTGCCCTCTCGTTACCTGCCTATGATGTACCTGCTCTGTACTCTACAATGCCCTGTTGATGCTCTGATACTGCATTCTGCCCTCTCGTTACCTGCCTATGATGTACCTGCTCTGTACTCTACTATGCCCTGTTGATGCTCTGATACTGCATACTGCCCCTCTCACGTGCTGCCTCTGATGGGCCTGCTCTGTGCAATGGACTGTTGATGCACTTAGCCCCTCTCACGTGCTGCCTCTGATGGGCCTGCTCTGTGCAATGGACTGTTGATGCACTTAGCCCCTCTCACGTGCTGCCTCTGATGGGCCTGTTCTGTGCAATGGACTGTTGATGCACTTAGCCCCTCTCACGTGCTGCCTCTGATGGGCCTGCTCTGTGCAATGGACTGTTGATGCACTTAGCCCCTCTCACGTGCTGCCTCTGATGGGCCTGTTCTGTGCAATGGACTGTTGATGCACTTAGCCCCTCTCACGTGCTGCCTCTGATGGGCCTGCTCTGTGCAATGGACTGTTGATGCACTTAGCCCCTCTCACGTGCTGCCTCTGATGGGCCTGCTCTGTGCAATGGACTGTTGATGCACTTAGCCCCTCTCACGTGCTGCCTCTGATGTACCTGCTCTGTACTCTACAATGCCCTGTTGATGCTCTGATACTGCATTCTGCCCTCTCGTTACCTGCCTATGATGTACCTGCTCTGTACTGCACAATGCCCTGTTGATGCTCTGATACTGCATACTGCCCTCTCGTTACCTGCCTATGATGTACCTGCTCTGTACTGCACAATGCCCTGTTGATGCTCTGATACTGCATACTGCCCTCTCGTTACCTGCCTATGATGTACCTGCTCTGTACTGCACAATGCCCTGTTGATGCTCTGATACTGCATACTGCCCTCTCGTTACCTGCCTATGATGTACCTGCTCTGTACTGCACAATGCCCTGTTGATGCTCTGATACTGCATACTGCCCTCTCGTTACCTGCCTATGATGTACCTGCTCTGTACTGCACAATGCCCTGTTGATGCTCTGATACTGCATACTGCCCTCTCGTTACCTGCCTATGATGTACCTGCTCTGTACTGCACAATGCCCTGTTGATGCTCTGATACTGCATACTGCCCTCTCGTTGACTGCCAATGATGTAGCTGCTGTGGTGCCCACTTTGCCCATGCTCACGCATACACTGTGATTTAACCCCTATTTTGTACAATAAAGGTAGTCTATCAGGTCTCGTGGTCTGTCGTTGTCATTCCTGCTTGCGTACTACTAATGTGTATTTGTATTTGCTTCTCATCAGTGGTTTCGGTAACATGACACTCCCCCTCCCTACGTCACGTCCCTTACTGGTATTCCCCTGCAGACGGCCAATGGTTTGTGCCTTACCTGCGTCGTCGTCCATGGTGGGCCATGACTAGGACGTGGTGGATCGCGAAGAGCATCGGGAAAGCGTGTAGCGCTGGGTCCATGGTGTTGGTCAGCTTGCGGTGGGTATCTCTGCTATGTCACCTGTCTTCGCAGTGGGGATTCCGCCGTGTTCAGACAGGTTGTTTTTCCGCTGCGGTTTTATGTGTATTTTCCGCCATCTTGATTTGGGGGACGGTCTTCGACGTCAGTACGTACGGCGGGGCATCCGGATGTGTTCCGTCCGCCACGGTCTCGTGTGTAGTTCGGCGGCGGAGCGTGCTCTTCCGTCGCGGACGGAAATTTGACACGTTTTCCTATCCTGATATGGCGGACGGAGTATCCGCGGCAGGCGGACACGGAAAAGGCTTTTTCCGCCTACTCCAGGGCCGCGGTGGCTCTTCCGTCCGCCATCCTAATGAGCCCCATAGTTAGGAATTAGCATTTAGAAAACCTTATTTTACTCACACAAAACCATTGAAATTCCATATATAGTTAGTTGCACTAACTATATATCGCGCACCCGCAATCCACTGCTGATGATGTACCATATTACATCATTCATGACATGGTCAGTGACATCACTGATGACATCTCAAATGACATCACTGATGACAACATCCAGTGACTGTATGTTTCTGTAAAGTTAAAATATGTCTTAGATATTGAAGAATGAGTGGATGTATAAGTGTCTGGATGAAGGATTTAGTAGGTGCGTGACTGACTGTATGAGTGAGTGATTAAATGTGTCTCACTGAATGCATGGGTTAGTGACTAAACTGTCTTAATTTGTGCATCATTATGTCTGTTGTGATGTAAACTGCTGCATGTGTTGATCATTAGCTATACGAGAGGCTATATGTGTTATTAATTGGTTGCCCAAGTATTTCTATGGGAGATTGAGTTTGTGTGGGGGTGGCTGGGAGGTGTGTGACTCTGTGCATAGATGTGTGAGCAGTTGATTCACTAGGTGTATGAGTTCAAGAGTGCATGTGGAAAAAGCTACATGGGCGGTTGACTGTGTGCATGAGTGTATTGATGAGTGAATGGATATCTCAATGCTACATGTCATAGTAAGTACATATGTAAAACACAGTACATGTGAGAGTTGGCATATATAAATAACTGTGCATGAGAGCCACTGAATGTGTGAGTGGCTGTATGGATCATTGTGAACTTGTATCAGGGATTGTATAAGAGAGTAAATATGTGTTAGTATATGTTTGAATAAGTAAGGTGTGTATAACTGTATAGTTGAGGAAATGGAGGTGAGATTGTTTCTTTGCATGACTGACTAGGTGTGTGAGTAACTCCATGGATGAGTGACAGTGTGTGAGTGTCTGTATACACTGAGTGTATCTAAGGTTATATTAGAGTCTGAAGAGGTTTATTGTATTAGCACAAGAATGATGTCAAATGAGATGTCATCAGTGATGTCATCAGTGATGTCATTTGAGATGTCATCAGTGATGTCATCA